>NC_091698.1:3047803-3350833 GCF_041296265.1 Equus caballus | reverse complement strand
GAGGTGGTTCCGGCCTGCCCGACAGGTGTTTCCATGGTGTCCGCCAAGTGGTTCTGGCATAGCCGGCAGGTGATGTTGGCGTGACCGGCAGAAGTTTCCAGCCAGCCGGGCAGGTGATTCCTAAGTGTTCACCAAATGGTTGTGGCGTAGCCGGAAGGTGATTTTGGCGTGTCCAGCAGGTGGTTTTGGCGAGTCGATTAGGTGGTTCTGGCGTGCTCGGCAGGTGCTTCCGGTGTCATTGGCATGTGGTTCCGGCATGTCTGAGAGGTGGTTCCGCCATGCCCGGCAGCTGATTCCAGAGTGTTCGCCAAGTGGTTCTGGCATAGCCGGCAGGTTTTTTTGCATGTCCGGCAATGGTTCCGGCCAGTCGAGCCGGTGGTTGCGGCATGTCCGGCAGGTGGTTCCGGCATGCCCGGCAGGTGATTCCGGAGTGTCTGGCATGTGGTTCTGGCACCTCTGAGAGGTGGTTCCGGCATGCCCGGCAGTTGGTTACGGAGTGTCTGCCGAGTGGTTCTTGCGTAGTCGGCAGGAGATTCTGGCGTGTCCAGCAGGTGGTTCTGGGGAGTGGATCAGGTGGTTCCGGCATACTAGGCAGGTGGTACCGGCGTGTCCGGAACATGGTTCTGGCTAGTCTGAGAGGTGGTTCCGGCATGCCCGACAGGTGATTCCGGAGTGTTCGCCAACAGGTTCTGGCGTAGCCGGCAGGTCATTTTGCATGTCCGGCGGTGGTTCCGGCGAATCGAGCGGGTGGATCCGGCATGTCCGGCAGGTGATTCCGGCATGTCCAGCAGGTGGTTCCGGCATGCCCGGCAGGTGATTCCGGAGTGTCCGGCATGTGGTTCTGGCACCTCTGAGAGGTGGTTCCGGCATGCCCGGCAGGTGATGCCGGAGTGTCCGGCATTTGGTTCTGGCACCTCTGAGAGGTGGTTCCGGCATGCCCGGCAGGTGGTTCCGGAGTGTTCGCCAAGGGGTTCTGGCGTAGCCGGCAGGTCATTTTGCATGTCCGGCGGTGGTTCCGGCGAGTCGAGCTGGTGGTTCCTGCGTGTCCGGCAGGTGTTTCTGGTCTGTCTGGCAGGTGGTTCTGGCGTGTCTGGCACAAGGTTCTGGCACGTCTGAGAGTTGGTTCCGGCATGCCCGGCTGGTGATTCCGGAGTGTCCACCACGTGGTTCTGGCGTACCCGGAAGGTGATTTTGGCGTGTCTGGCAGATGTTTCTGGCAAGTCGAGCATTTGGCTCAGGCATGATCAGCAGGTGCTTCCGGCGTGTCTGGCACGTGGTTCTGGTGTGCCTGAGAGCTGGTTCTGGCATGTCCGGCAGATGATTCCGGAGTGTCCACCAAGTGGTTCTGGTATACCTGGCAGGTGATTTTGGCGTGTCAGGAAGGTGGTTCCGGCTAGTTGAGCAGGTGGATCAGGCGTGCTCGCCAGGGGGTTCAGGCGCGTCTGGCAGGTGGTTTCGGTCTGTTCGGGGAGTGGTTCCGGCATCTCAGGCTCATGGTTCTGGCACGTCTGATAGGTGGTTCTGGCTGGCCCGACAGGTGTTTCCATGGTGTCCGCCAAGTGGTTCTGGCATAGCTTGCAGGTGATGTTGGCGTGACCCGCAGGTGGTTCCAGCCAGCCCGGCAGGTGTGTCCGAAGTGTTCACCAAATGGTTGTGGCGTAGCCGGAAGATGATTTTGGCATGTCCAGCAGGTGGTTTTGGCGAGTCGAGAAGGTGGTTCTGGCGTGCTCGGCAGGGGCTTCCGGTGTCATTGGCATGTGGTTCGGGCATGTCTGAGAGGTGGTTCCGCCATAGCCGGCAGGTGATTCCCGAGTGTTCCCCAAGTGGTTCTGGCATAGCCGGCAGGTGATTTTGCATGTCAGGCAATGGTTCCGGCGATTCGTGCCAGTGTTTCCGGCATGTCCGGCAGGTGATTCCGGCAAGTCCAGCAGGTGGTTCCGGCATGCCCGGCAGGTGATTCCGGAGTGTCTGCCACGTGGTTCTGGCGTACCTGGCAGGTGATTTTGGCGTGTCTGGCAGGTGTTTCTTGCAAGTCGAGCATGTGGCTCAGGCATGATCAGCAGGTGCTTCTGGCCTGTCCGGCACGTGGTTCTGGTGTGTCAGAGGGCTGGTTCTGGCATTTCCGGCAGATGATTCCGGAGTGTCCACCAAGTGGTTCTGGTAGACCTGGCAGGTGATTTTGGCGTGTCTGGAATGTGGTTCCGGCTAGTTGAGCAGGTGGATCAGGCGTGCTAGCCAGGGGGTTCAGGCGGGTCTGGCAGGTGGTTTCGGTCTGTTCGGGGTGTGGTTCCGGCATCTCAGGCACATGGTTCTGGCACGTCTGAGAGGTGGTTCCGTTCGGCCCGACTGGTGTTTCCATGGTGTCCGCCAAGTGGTTCTGGCATAGCTGGCAGGTGATGTTGGCGTGACCAGCAGGTGGTTCCAGCAAGCCCGGCAGGTGATTCCGAAGAGTTCACCAAATGGTTGTGGCGTAGCCGGCAGGTGATTTTGGCGTGTCCAGAAGGTGGTTTTGGCGTGTCCAGCAGGTGGCTCCGGCGAGCTCGGCAGGTGCTACCGGCGTGTCCGGAACATGGTTCTGGCAAGTCTGAGAGATGGTTCCGGCATGCCAGGCAGCTGATTCCGGAGTGTCCGCCACGTGGTTCCGGCGTTCCCGGCAGGTGATTTTGGCGTGTCTGGCAGGTGTTTCTTTCAAGTCGAGCATGTGGCTCAGGCATGCTCAGCAGGTGCTTCCGGCGTGTCTGGCACGTGGTTCTGGTGTGTCTGAGAGCTGGTTCAGGCATGTCCGGCAGATGATTCCGGAGTGTCCACCAAGTGGTTGTTGCATACCCGGCAGGTGATTTTAGCGTGTCAGGTAGGTGGTTCCAGCGAGTCGAGTAGGTGGTTCCGGCGTGCTCGGCAGGTGGTTCAGGCGGGTCTGGCAGGTGGTTTCGGTCTGTTCGGGGTGTGGTTCCTGCATCTCAGGCACATGGTTCTGGCACGTCTGATAGGTGGTTCCGGCCCGCCCGACAGGTGTTTCCGGAGTGTCCGCCAAGTGGTTATGGCATAGCTGAAAGGTGATGTTGGCGTGACCGGCAGGTGGTTCCAGCCAGCCCGGCAGGTGATTCCGGAGTGTCTGCCGAGTGGTTCTGGCGTAGCCGGCAGGTGATTTTTGCGTGTCCAGAAGGTGGTTTCGTGGAGCTCGGCAGCTGGTACCGGCGTGTCCGGAACATGGTTCTGGCACGTCTGAGAGATGGTTCCGGCATGCCCGGCAGGTGGTTCCGGAGTGTCTGCCGAGTGGTTCTGGCGTAGTCGGCAGGTGATTCTGGCGTGTCCAGCAGGTGGTTCTGGGGAGTGGATCAGGTGGTTCCGGCATACTCGGCAGGTGGTACCGTCGTCTCCGGACCATGGTTCTGGCAAATCTGAGAGGTGGTTCCGGCATGCCCGACAGGTGATTCCGGAGTGTTCGCCAACTGGTTCTGGCGTAGCCGGCAGGTCATTTTGCATGTCCGGGGGTGGTTCCGGCGAGTCAAGCCGGTGGTTCCGGCGTGTCCGGCATGTGTTTCCGGTCTGTCCGGCAGGGGGTTCTGGCGTGTCCGGCACAAGGTTCTGGCACGTCTGAGAGTTGGTTCCGGCATGCCCGACAGGTGATTCCGGAGTGTCCACCACGTCGTTCTGGCATACCCGGCAGGTGATTTTGGCGTGTCTGGCAGGTGTTTCTTGCAAGTCGAGCATGTGGCTCAGGCATGCTCAGCAGGTGCTTCCGGCGTCTCTGGCACGTGGTTCTGGTGTGTCTGAGAGCTGGTTGTGGCATGTCCGGCAGATGATTCCGGAGTGTCCACCAAGTGGTTCTGGTATACCTGGCAGGTGATTTTGGCGTGTCAGGAAGGTGGTTATGGCTAGTTGAGCAGGTGGATCAGGCGTGCTCGCCAGGGGGTTCAGGCGGGTCTGGCAGGTGGTTTCGTCCTGTTCGGGGTGTGGTTCCAGCATCTCAGGCACGTGGTTCTGGCACGTCTGAGAGGTGGTTGCGGCCGGCCCGACAGGTGTTTCCGGAGTGTCCGCCAAGTGGTTCTGGCGTAGCTGGCAGGTGATGTTGGCGTGACCGGCAGGTGGTTCCAGCAAGCCAGGCAGGTGACTCTGGAGTGTCCAGCCACGTGGTTCTGGCGTAGCCGGCAGGTGATTTTCGCGTGTCCAGCAGGTGGTTCCGGCGAGCTCGGCACGTAGTAGCGGCGTGTCCGGAACATGGTTCTGGCACGTCTGAGAGATGGTTCCGGCATGCCCGGCAGGTGATTCCGGAGTGTCCGGCATGTGGTTCTGGCACCTGTGAGAGGTGGTTCCGGCATGCCCGGCAGGTGGTTCCGGAGTGTCTGCCGAGTGGTTCTGACGTAGACGGCAGGTGATTCTGGCGTGTCCAGCAGGTGGTTCTGGGGAGTGGATCAGGTGGTTCCGGCATACTCGGCAGGTGGTACCGGCGTGTCCAGAACATGGTTCTGGCAAGTCTGAGAGGTGGTTACGACATGCCCGACAGGTGATTCCGGAGTGTCCGCCACGTGGTTCTGGCGTACCCGGCAGGTGATTTTGGCATGTCCCGCAGGTGGTTCTGGGGAGTGGAGAAGGTGGTTCCGGCATACTCGGCAGGTGGTCCCGGCGTGTCCGGCACATGTTTCTCGCACGTCTGAGAGGTGGTTCCGGCATGCCCGGCAGGTGATCCCGGAGAGTCCTCCAAGAGGTTCTGGCGTACCCCGCAGGTGTTTCTCGTGTGTCCGGCAGGTGGCTCTGTTGAGTCGAGCATGTGGTTCCGGCGTGCTCGGCAGGTGGTTCCGGCAGGTCCGGCAGGTGTTTGCCATCTGTCCATGACGTGGTTCCGGCATGCCCGCAAGGTGATTCTGGAGTGTCCACCCAGTGGTTTTGGCGAGGCCGGCATATGATTTTGGCCTGTGAGGCAGGAGGTTCCGGCATGTCCAGCAGGTGGTTCCGGAGAGCTCGGCAGGTGCTTCTGGTCTCTCCGGCACGTGGTTGTGTAACGTCTGAGAGAAGGTTCCAGCATGCCCGGCAGGTGATTCCAGAGTCTCCGGCATGTGGTTCTGGCACCTTTGATAGGTGGTTCCGGCATGCCAGGCAGGTGATTCCGGAGTCTCCGGCATGTGGTTCTGGCACCTCTGAGAGGTGGTTCCGGAATGCCTGGCATGTGATTCCGGAGGGTCTGCCGTGTGGTTCTGGCATAGCCGGCAGTTGATTTTGGCGTGTCCAGTAGGTGGTTCTGGGGAATGGATCAGCTGGTTCCGGCATACTCGGCAGGTGGTACCGGCGTGTCCAGAACATGGTTCTGGCAAGTCTGAGAGGTGGTTCTGGCATGCCCGACAGTTGATTCCGGAGTGTCCGCCAAGTGTTTCTGGCGTACCCGGCAGGTGATTTTGGCCTGTCCGACAGGTGTTTCTTGCGAGTCGTGCAGGTGGCTCAGGCATGCTCAGCTGGTGCTTCCGGCGTCTCTGGCACGTGGTTCTGGTGTGTCTGAGAGCTGGTTCTGGCATGTCCGGCAGATGATTCCAGAGTCTCCACCAAGTGGTTCTGGTATACCTGGCAGGTGATTTTGGCGTGTCAGGAAGGTGGTTCCGGCTAGTTGAACAGGTGGATCAGGTGTGCTCGCCAGGGGGTTCAGGCGGGTCTGGCAGGTGGTTTCGGTCTGTTCGGGGTGTGGTTCCGGCATCTCAGGCACGTGGTTCTGGCACGTCTGAGAGGTGGTTGCGGCCGGCCCGACAGGTGTTTCCGGAGTGTCCGCCAAGTGGTTCTGGCGTAGCTGGCAGGTGATGTTGGCGTGACCGGCAGGTGTTTCCAGCAAGCCCGGCAGGTGATTCTGGAGTGTCCGGCAAGTGGTTCTGGCGTAGCCGGCAGGTGATTTTGGCGTGTCCAGCAGGTGGTTCCGGCGAGCTCGTCAGGTGGTAGCGGCGTGTCCGGAACATGGTTCTGGCACGTCTGAGAGATGGTTCCGGCATGCCCGGCAGGTGATTCCGGAGTGTCTGGCATGTGGTTCTGGCACCTCAGAGAGTTGGTTCCGGCATGCCCGGCAGGTGGTTCAGGAGTGTCTGCCACGTGGTTCTGGCGTAGATGGCAGGTGATGTTGGCGTGACCGGCAGGTGGTTCCAGCCAGCCCGGCAGGTGATTCCGAAGTGTTCACCAAATGGTTGTGGCGTAGACGGCAGGTGATTTTGGCGTGTCCGGCAGGTGGTTTTGGCGAGTCGAGCAGGTGGTTCTGGCGTGCTCGGCAGGTGCTTCCGGTGTCATTGGCATGTCGTTCCGGCATGTCTGAGAGGTGGTTCCGCCATACCCGGCAGGTGATTCCGGAGTGTTCGCCAAGTGGTTCTGGCGTAGCCGGCAGGTGATTTTGCATGTCCGGCAATGGTTCCGGAGATTCGAGCCGGTGGTTCTGGCGTGTCCGGCAGGTGGTTCTGGTCTGTCCAGCAGGTGGTTCTGCGGTGCCCGGCACGAGGTTCTGGCACGTCTGAGAGGTTGTTTCGGCATGCCCTTCACGTGATTGCGGCTTGTCCACCAAGTGGTTCTGGTGTAGCGGGCAGGTGATTTTGGCGTGTCCGGCAGGTGGTTCTGGGGAGTGGATCAGGAACTTCCGGCATTCTCGGCAGGTGCTTCCGCCGTCTCCGGCATGTGGTTGTGGCACCTCTGAGAGGTGTTTCCAGCATGCCCGGCAGGTGATTCCGGAGTGTGCGACAAGTGGTTGTGGCGTAGCCGGCTGCCGATTCTGGCGTGTCCGGAAGGTGGTTCTGGCGAGTCCAGCAGGTGGTCCCGGCGTGTCTGGCAGCTGGTTCCGGCCTGTCCTGGAGGTGGTTCCGGAGTGTCTGCCGAGTGGTTCTGGCATAGCCGGCAGGTGATTTTGGCGTGTCCAGCAGGTGGTTCTGGGGAGTGGAGAAGGTGGTTCCGGCATACTCATCAGGTGGTTTCGGTGTGTCCGGCACATGGTTCTGGCACCTCTGAGAGGTGGTTCCGGCATGCCCGGCAGGTGATCCCGGAGAGTCCTCCAAGTGGTTCTGGCGTAGCTGGCAGGTGATGTTGGTGTGACCGGCAGGTGGTTCCAGCAAGCCCGGCAGGTGATTCTGGAGTGTCCGCCAAGTGGTTCTGGCGTAGCCGGCAGGTGATTTTGGCGTGTCCAGCAGGTGGTCCTGGCGTGCTCGGCAGGTGGCAGCGGCGTGTCCGGAACATGGTTCTGGCACGTCTGAGAGATGGTTCCGGCTTGCCCGGCAGGTGATTCCGGAGTGTCCGGCATGTGGTTCTGGCACCTCTGATAGGTGGTTCCGGCATGCCCGGCAGGTGGTTCCGGAGTGTCTGCCGAGTGGTTCTGGCGTAGACGGCAGGTGATTCTGGCGTGTCCAGCAGGTGGTTCTGGGGAGTGGATCAGGTGGTTCCGGCATACTCGGCAGGTGTTACCGGCGTGTCCGGAACATGGTTCTGGCAAGCCTGATAGGTGGTTCCGGCATGCCCGGCAGGTGATTCGGGAGTGTTCGCCAAGTGGTTCTGGCGTAGCCGGCAGGTGATTTTGCATGTCCGGCGGTGGTTCCGGCGAGTCTAGCTGGTGGTTCCGGCATGTCCGGCAGGTGGTTCCGGTCTGTCCGGCAGGTGGTTCTGGCGTGTCCGGCACGAGGTTCTGGCACGTCTGAGAGGTGGTTCCGGCGTGCCCGACAGGTGATTCCGGAGTGTCCGCCACGTGGTTCTGGCGTACCCGGCAGGTGATTTTGGCGTGTCCGGCAGGTGGTTCTGGGGAGTGGATCTTGAACTTCCGGCATTCTCGGCAGGTGCTTCCGCCGTCTCCGGCATGTGGTTGTGGCACCTCTGAGAGGTTGTTCCAGCATGCCCGGCAGGTGATTCCGGAGTGTGCGACAAGTGGTTGTGGCATAGCCGGCTGGTGATTTTGGCGTGTCCAGCAGGTGGTTCCGGCGAGCTCGGCAGGTGGTAGCGGCGTGTCCGGAACATGGTTCTGGCACGTCTGAGAGATGGTTCCGGCATGCCCGGCAGGTGGTTCCGGAGTGTCTGCCGAGTGGTTCTGGCGTAGACGGCAGGTGATTCTGGCGTGTCCAGCAGGTGGTTCTGGTGAATGGATCAGGTGGTTCCGGCATACTCGGCAGGTGGTACCGGCGTGTCCGGAACATGGTTCTGGCAAGCCTGATAGGTGGTTCCGGCATGCCCGGCAGGTGATTCGGGAGTGTTCGCCAAGTGGTTCTGGCGTAGCCGGCAGGTGATTTTGCATGTCCGGCAATGGTTCCGGCAAGTCGAGCTGGTGGTTCCGGCGTGTCCGGCAGGTGGTTCCGGTCTGTCCGGCAGGTGGTTCTGGCGTGTCCGGCATGAGGTTCTGGCACGTCGGAGAGGTGGTTCCGGCATGCCCGACAGGTGATTCCGGAGTGTCCGCCACGTGGTTCTGGCGTACCCAGCAGGTGATTTTGGCGTGTCTGGCAGGTGTTTCTTGCAAGTCGAGCATGTGGCTCAGGCATGCTCAGCACGTGCTTCCGGCGTCTCCGGCACGTGTTTCTGGTGTGTCTGAGAGCTGGTTCTGGCAAGTCCGGCAGATGATTCCGGAGTGTCCACCAAGTGGTTCTGGCATACCCGGCAGGTGATTTTGGCGTGTCAGGTAGGTGGTTCCGGCGAGTCGAGTAGGTGGTTCCGGCGTGCTCGGCAGGTGGGTCAGGTGGGTCTGGCAGGTGGTTTTGGTCTGTTCGTGGTGTGGTTCCGGCATCTCAGGCACATGGTTCTGGCACGTCTGAGAGGTGGTTCCGGCCGGCCCGACAGGTGTTTCCGGAGTGTCCGCCAAGTGGTTGTGGCGTAGCTGAAAGGTGATGTTGGCGTGACCGGCAGGTGGTTCCAGCCAGCCCGGCAGGTGATTCCGGAGTGTCCGCCAAGTGGTTCTGGCGTAGCCGGCAGTTCATTTTGCATGTCCGGCGGTGGTTCCGGCGAGTCGAGCCGGTGGTTCCGGTGTGTCCGGCAGGTGGTTCTGGCGTGACCGGCACGAGGTTCTGGCACGTCTGAGAGTTGGTTCCCGCATGCCCGACAGGTGATTCCGGAGTGTCCGCCACGTGGTTCTGGCGTACCCGGCAGGTGATTTTGGCGTCTCTGGCAGGTGTTTCTTGCAAGTCGAGCATGTGGCTCAGGCATGCTCAGCAGGTGCTTCCGGCGTGTCTGGCACGTGGTTCTGGTGTGTCTGAGAGCTGGATCTGGCATGTCCGGCAGATGATTCCGGAGTGTCCAACAAGTGGTTGTGGCATACCCGGCAGGTGATTTTAGCGTGTCAGGTAGGTGGTTCCAGCGAGTCGAGTAGGTGGTTCCGGCGTTCTCGGCAGGTGGTTCAGGCGGGTCTGGCAGGTGATTTCGGTCTGTTCGGGGTGTGGTTCTGGCATCTCAGTCACATGGTTCTGGCACGTCTGATAGGTGGTTCTGGCTGGCCCGACAGGTGTTTCCATGGTGTCCGCCAAGTGGTTCTGGCATAGCTTGCAGGTGATGTTGGCGTGACCCGCATGTGGTTCCAGCCAGCCCGGCAGGTGTGTCCGAAGTGTTCACCAAATGGTTGTGGCATAGCCGGAAGATGATTTTGGCGTGTCCAGCAGGTGGTTTTGGCGAGTCGAGAAGGTGGTTCTGGCGTGCTCGGCAGGGGCTTCCGGTGTCATTGGCATGTGGTTCCGGCATGTCTGAGAGGTGGTTCCGCCATAGCCGGCAGGTGATTCCCGAGTGTTCCCCAAGTGGTTCTGGCATAGCCGGCAGGTGATTTTGCATGTCAGGCAATGGTTCCGGCGAGTCGTGCCAGTGTTTCCGGCATGTCCGGCAGGTGATTCCGGCAAGTCCAGCAGGTGGTTCCGGCATGCCCGTCAGGTGATTCCGGAGTGTCCGCCACGTGGTTCTGGCGTAGCCGGCAGGTGATTTTTGCATGTGCGGCAATGGTTACGGCGAGTCGAGCCGGTGGTTCCGGCGTGTCCGGCAGGTGGTTCCAGTCTGTCCAGCAGGTGGTTCTGGGGTGTCCGGCACGAGGTTCTGGCACGTCTGAGAGGTTGTGTCGGCATGCCGTTCACGTGATTCCGGCTTGTCGACCAACTGGTTCTGGTGTAGCGGGCAGGTGATTTTGGCGTGTCCGGCAGGTGGGACCGGTGAGTCAAGCAGGTGGTTCCGGCGAGTGTTTCCTGTGTTTCCGGTCTGTCCGGGAGATGGTTCCGGCCTGTCCGGCACGTGCTTCTGGCACTTCTGAGACGTTGTGCTGGCATGCCCGGCAGGTGATTCTGGAGTGTCCCCCAAGTGGTTCTGGCGTAGCCGGCAGGTGATTTTGGCGTGTCCGGCAGGTGGTTCTGGGGAGTGGATCTTGAACTTCCGGCATTCTCGGCAGGTGCTTCCGCCGTCTCTGGCATGAGGTTGTGGCACCTCTGAGAGGTGGTTCCAGCATGCCCGGCAGGTGATTCCGGAGTGTGCGACAAGTGGTTGTGGCGTAGCCGGCTGGTGATACTGGCGTGTCCGGCAGGTGGTTCCGGCGTGCTCGGCAGGTGGTTCCGGCATGTCCGGCAGGTGTTTGCCGTCTGTCCATGACGTGGTTCCGGCATGCCCGCAAGGTGATTCTGGAGTGTCCACCCAGTGGTTTTGGCGTAGCCGGCATATGATTTTGGCCTGTGAGGCAGGTGGTTCCGGCATGTCCAGCAGGTGGTCCCGGAGAGCTCGGCAGGTGCTTCCGGTCTCTCCGGCACGTCGTTGTGGCACGTCTGAGAGAAGTTTCTGGCATGCCCGGCAGGTGATTCCAGAGTGTCCGGCATGTGGTTCTGCCACCTTTGATATGTGGTTCCGGCATGCCCGGCAGGTGATTCCGGAGTCTCCGGCATGTGGTTCTGGCACCTCTGAGAGGTGGTTCCGGAATGCCTGGCATGTGATTCCGGAGTGTCTGCCGTGTGGTTCTGGCATAGCCGGCAGTTGATTTTGGCGTGTCAGGTAGGTGGTTCCGGCGAGTCGAGTAGGTGGTTCTGGCGTGCTCGGCAGGTGCTTCCGGTGTCATTGGTATGTGGTTCCGGCATGTCTGAGAGGTGGTTCCGCCATGCCCGGCAGGTGATTCCGGAGTGTCCGACATGTGGTTCTGGCACCTCTGAGAGGTGGTACCGGAATGCCTGGCATGTGATTCCGGACTGTCTGCCGAGTGGTTCTGGCGTAGCCGGCAGTTGATTTTGGCGTGTCCACTAGGTGGTTCTGGGGAGTGGATCAGCTGGTTCCGGCATACTCGGCAGGTGGTCCTAGCGTGTCCAGAACATGGTTCTGGCAAGTCTGAGAGGTGGTTCCGGCACGCCCGACAGGTGATTCCGGAGCGGCCGCCAATTCATTCTGGCGTACCCGGCAGGTAATTTTGGCATGTCCGACAGGTGTTTCTTGTGAGTCGAGCAGGTGGCTCAGGCATGTTCAGCTGGTGCTTCCGGCGTCTCTGGCACGTTGTTCTGGTGTGTCTGAGAGCTGGTTCTGGCATGTCCGACAGATGATTCCGGAGTCTCCAACAAGTGGTTGTGGCATACCCGGCAGGTGATTTTGGCGTGTCCAGCAGGTGGTTTTGGCGAGTCGAGCAGGTGGTTCTGGCGTGCTCGGCAGGTGCTTCCGTTGTCATTGGCATGTGGTTCCGGCACGTCTGAGAGGTGGTTCCGCTATGCCTGGCAGGTGATTCTGGAGTGTTCGCCAAGTGGTTCTGGCGTAGCCGGCAGGAGATTTTGCATGTCCGGCAATGGTTCCGTCGAGTCGAGCCAGTGGTTCCAGCATGCCCGCAGGTGATTCCGGCCTGTCCAGCAGGTGGTTCTGGGCAGTGGATCAGGTGGTTCCGGCATGCCCGGCAGGTGATTCCGGAGTGTCCGGCATGTGGTTCTGGCACCTCTGAGAAGTTGTTCTGGTTTGCCCGGCTGGTGATACCGGAGTGTCCGGCATTTGGTTCTGGCACCTCTGAGAGGTGGTTCCGGGATGCCTGGCATGTGATTCCGGAGTGTCTGCCGAGTGGTTCTGGCGTGTCCAGCAGGTGTTTCCGGTCTGTCTGGCGGGTGGTTCTGGGGAGTGGATCAGATGGTTCCGGCATGCCCGGCAGGTGATTCCGGAGTGTCCGCCACGTGGTTGTAGTGTACCCGGCAGGTGATTTTGGCGTGTCTGGCAGGCGTTTCTTGCAAGTCGAGCATTTGGCTCAGGCATGATCAGCAGGTGCTTCCGGCCTGTCCGGCACGTGGTGCTGGTGTGTCTGAGAGCTGGTTCTGGCATGTCCAGCAGATGATTCCGGAGTGTCCACCAACTGGTTCTGGTACACCTGGCAGGTGATTTTGGCGTGTCAGGAAGTTGGCTCCGGCTAGTTGAGCAGGTGAATCAGGCGTGCTCGCCAGGGGGTTCAGGAGGGTCTGGCAGGAGGTTTCGGTCTGTTCGGGGAGTGGTTCCGGCATCTCAGGCTCATGGTTCTGGCACCTCTTAGAGGTGGTTCTGGCCGGCCCGACTGGTGTTTCCATGGTGTCCGCCAAGTGGTTCTGGCATAGCTGGCAGGTGATGTTGGCGTGACCAGCAGGTGGTTCCAGCAAGCCCGGCAGATGATTCCGTAGAGTTCACCAAATGGTTGTGGCGTAGCCGGCAGGTGATTTTGGCGTGTCCAGCAGGTGGTTTTGGTGAGTCGAGCAGGTGGGTCTGGCGTGCTCGGCAGGTGCTTCCGGTGTCATTGGCATGTGGATCCGGCATGTCTGAGAGGTGGTTCCAGCATGCCCGGCAGGTGGTTCCGGAGAGTCTGCCGAGTGGTTCTGGAGCCAGCCCGGCAGGTGATTCCGAAGAGTTCACCAAATGGTTGTGGCGTAGCCGGCAGGTGATTTTGGTGTGTCAGGAAGGTGGTTACGGCTAGTAGAGCAGGTGGATCAGGCGTGCTCACCAGGGTGTTCAGGCGGGTCTGGCAGGTGGTTTCGGTCTGTTCGGGGAGTGGTTGCGGCATCTCAGGCACATGGTTCTGGCATGTCTGAGAGGTGGTTCCGGCCGGCCCGACAGGTGTTTCCGGAGTGTCTGCCGTGTGGTTCTTGCGTAGCTGGCAGATGATTTTGGCGTGTCCAGCAGGTGGTTCCGGCGAGCTCGGCATGTGGTACCAGCGTGTCCGGAACATGGTTCTGGCACGTCTGAGAGATGGTTCCGGCATGTGAGGCAGGTGATTCCGGAGTGTCCGGCATGTGGTTCTGGCACCTCTGAGAGGTGGCTCCAGCATGCCTCGCAGGTGATTCCGGAGTGTCCGGCATGTGGTTCTGGCACATCTGAGAGGTGGTTCCGGCATGCCCGGCAGGTGATTCCGGAGTGTCCGCCACGTGGTTCTGGCTTACCCGGCAGGTGATTTTGGCGTTTCTGGCAGGTGTTTCTTGCAAATCGAGCATGTGGCTCAGGCATTATCAGCAGGTGCTTCCGGCGTGTCCGGCACGTGGTTCTGGTGTGTCAGAGGGCTGGTTCTGGCATTTCCGGCAGATGATTCCGGAGTGTCCACCAAGTGGTTCTGGTAGACCTGGCAGGTGATTTTGGCGTGTCTGGAAGGTGGTTCCGGCTAGTTGAGCAGGTGGATCAGGCGTGCTCGCCAGGGGGTTCAGGCGGGTCTGGCAGGTGGTTTCGGTCTGTTCGGGGTGTGGTTCCGGCATCTCAGGCACATGGTTCTGGCACGTCTGAGATGTGGTTCCGGCCGGCCCTACAGGTGTTTCCGGAGTGTCCGCCAAGTGGTTCCGGCGTAGCTGAAATGTGATGTTGGCGTGAACGGCAGGTGGTTCCAGCCAGCCCGGCAGGTGATTCCGGAGTGTCTGCTGAGTGGTTCTGGCGTAGCCGGCAGGTGATTTTGGCGTGTCCAGCAGGTGGCTCCGGCGAGCTCGGCAGGTGCTACCGGCGTGTCCGGAACCTTGTTCTGGCACGTCTGAGAGATGGTTCCGGCATGCCCGGCAGGTGATTCCGGAGTGTCCGGCATGTGGTTCTGGCACCTCTGAGAGGTGGTTCCGGCATGCCCGGCAGGTGGTTCCGGAGTGTCTGCCGAGTGGTTCTCGCGTAGACGGCAGGTGATTCTGGCGTGTCCAGCAGGTGGTTCTGGGGAGTGGATCAGGTGGTTCCGGCATACTCGGCAGGTGGTACCGGCGTGTCCGGAACATGGTTCTGGCAAGTCTGAGAGGTGGTTCCGGCATGCCCGACAGGTGATTCCGGAGTGTTCGCCAAGTGGTTCTGGCGTAGCCGGCAGGTCATTTTGCATGTCCAGCGGTGGTTCCGGCGAGTCGAGCCGGTGGTTCCGGCGTAGCCGGCAGTTGATTTTGGCGTGTCCACTAGGTGGTTCTCGGGAGTGGATCAGCTGGTTCCGGCATACTCGGCAGGTGGTACCGGCGTGTCCAGAACATGGTTCTGGCACCTCTGAGAGGTGGTTCCGGCACGCCCGACAGGTGATTCCGGAGCGTCCGCCAAGTGTTTCTGGCGTACCCGGCAGGTGATTTTGGCATGTCCGACAGGTGTTTCTTGCGAGTCGAGCATGTGGCTCAGGCACGCTCAGCTGGTGCTTCCGGCATCTCTGGCACGTGGTTCTGGTGTGTCTGAGAGCTGGTTCTGGCATGTCCGGCAGATGATTCCGGAGTGTCCACCAAGTGGTTCTGGTAGACCTGGCAGGTGATTTTGGCGTGTCAGGAAGGTGGTTCCGGCTATTTGAGCAGGTGGATCAGGCGTGCTCGCCAGGGGGTTCAGGCGGGTCTGGCAGGTGGTTACTGTCTGTTCAGGGAGTGGTTCCGGCATCTCCGGCACATGGTTGTGGCACGTCTGAGAGTTGGTTCCGGCCGGCCCGACAGGTGTTTCCGGAGTGTCTGCCAAGTGGTTCTGCCGTAGCTGAAAGGTGATGTTGGCGTGACTGGCAGGTGGTTCCAGCCAGCCCGGCAGGTGATTCCGGAGTGTCTGCCGAGTGGTTCTGGTGTAGCCGGCAGGTGATTTTGGCGTGTCCAGCGGGTGGTTTTGGCGAGTCGAGCAGGTGGTTCTGGCGTGCTCGGCAGGTGCTTCCGGTGTCATTGGCATGTGGTTCCGGCATGTCTGAGAGGTGGTTCCGCCATGCCCGGCAGGTGATTCCGAAAAGTTCACCAAATGGTTGTGGCGTAGCCGGCAGGTGATTTTGGCATGTCCGGCAGGTGTTTCGGGTCTGTCCGGCAGGTGGTTCTGGCGTGTCCGGCACGAGGTTCTGGCACGTCTGAGAGTTGGTTCCGGCTTGCCCGACAGGTGATTCCCGGAGTGTCCGCCACGTGGTTCTGGTGTACCCGGCAGGTGATTTTGGCATGTCCAGCAGGTGGTTTTGGCGAGTCGAGCAGGTGGTTCTGGCGTGCTCGGCAGGTGCTTCCGGTGTCATTGGCATGTGGTTCCGGCATGTCTGAGAGGTGGTTCCGCCGTGCCCGGCAGGTGATTCCGGAGTGTTCGCCAAGTGATTCTGGCGTAGCCGGCAGGTGATTTTGCATGTCCGGCAATGGTTCCGGCGAGTCGAGCCGGTCGTTCCGGCATGTCCGGCAGGTGGTTCCGGCATGCCCGGCAGGTGATTCCGGAGTGTCCGGCATGTGGTTCTGGCACCTCTGAGAGGTGGTTCCGGCATGCCCGGCAGGTGATACCAGAGTGTCCAGCATTTGGTTCTGGCACCTGTGAGAGGTGGTTCCGGAATGCCTGGCATGTGATTCCGGAGTGTCTGCCGAGTGGTTCTGGCGTAGCCGGGAGGTGATTTTGGCGTGTCAGACAGGTGGTTCCGGCGAGCTCGGCAGGTGGTTCCGGCATGTCCGGAACATGGTTCTGGCACGTCTGAGAGATGGTTCCGGCATGCCCGGCAGATGATTCCGGAGTGTCCGGCATGTGGTTCTGGCACCTCTGAGAGGTGGTTCCGGCATGCCAGGCAGGTGGTTCCGGCATGTCCGGCAGTTGGTTCCGGCATGTCCAGCACGTGGTTCCAGCATGCCCGGCAGATGATTCCGGAGTGTTCGGCATGTGGTTCTGGCACCTCTGAGAGGTGGTTCCGGCATGCCAGGCAGGTGATACCGGAGTGTCCGGCATTTGGTTATGGCACCTCTGAGAGGTGGTTCCGGAATGCCTGGCATGTGATTCCGGAGTGTCTGCCGAGTGGTTCTGGCGTAGCCGGCAGTTGATTTTGGTGTGTCCACTAGCTGGTTCTGGGGAGTGGATCAGCTGGTTCCGGCATACTCGCCAGGTGGTCCCGGCGTGTCCAGAACATGGTTCTGGCAAGTCTGAGAGGTGGTTCCGGCACGCCCGACAGGTGATTCCGGAGTGTTCGCCAAGTGGTTCTGGCGTAGCCGGCAGGTCATTTTGCATGTCCGGAGGTGGTTCCGGCGAGTCAAGCCGGTGGTTCCGGCGTGTCCAGCAGGTGGTTCCTGTCTGTCCAGCAGGTGGTTCTGGCGTGTCCGGCACGAGGTTCTGGCACGTCTGAGAGTTGCTTCCGGCATGCCCGACAGGTGATTCCGGAGTGTCCGCCACGTTGTTCTGGCGTACCCGGCAGGTGATTTTGGCGTGTCTGGCAGGCGTTTCTTGCAAGTCGAGCATTTGGCTCACGCATGATCAGCAGGTGCTTCCGGCGTGTCTGGCACGTGGTTCTGGTGTGTCTGAGAGCTGTTTCTGACATGTCCGGCAGATGATTCCGGAGTGTCCACCAAGTGGTTGTGGCATACCTGGCAGGTGATTTTAGCGTGTCAGGTAGGTGGTTCCAGCGAGTCGAGTAGGTGGTTCCGGCGTGCTCGGCAGGTGGTTCAGGCGGGTCTGGCACGTGGTTACGGTCTGTTCGGGGTGTGGTTCCGGCATCTCAGGCACATGGTTCTGGCACATCTGATAGGTGGTTCCGGCCGGCCCGACAGGTGTTTCCATGGTGTCCGCCAAGTGGTTCTGGCATAGCTGGCAGGTGACGTTGGCGTGACCGGCAGGTGGTTCCAGCCAGCCCGGCAGGTGATTCCGAAGAGTTCACCAAATGGTTGTGGCGTAGCCGGCAGGTGATTTTGGCGTGTCCAGCAGGTGGTTTTGGCGAGTCGAGCAAGTGGTTCTGGCGTGCTCGGCAGGTGCTTCCGGTGTCATTGGCATGTAGTTCCGGCATGTCTGAGAGGTGGTTCCGCCATGCCCGGCAGGTGATTCCAGAGTGTTCCCCAAGTGGTTCTGGCATAGCCGGCAGGTGATTTTGCATGTCCGGCAATGGTTCCGGCGAGTCGAGCCGGTGGTTCCGGCATGTCCGGCAGGTGGTTCCGGCATGCCCGGCAGGTGATTCCGGAGTGTCCGGCATGTGGTTCTGGCACCTCTGAGAGGTGGTTCCGGCATGCCCGGCAGTTGGTTACGGAGTGTCTGCCGACTGGTTCTGGAGTAGCCGGCAGGTGATTCTGGCGTATCCAGCAGGTGGTTCTGGGGAGTGGATCAGGTGGTTCCGGCATACTCGGCAGGTGGTACCGGCGTGTCCGGAACTTGGTTCTGGCAAGTCTGAGAGGTGGTTCTGGCATGCCCGACAGGTGATTCCGGAGTGTTCGCCAAGTGGGTCTGGCGTAGCCGACATGTCATTTTGCATGTCCGGCAATGGTTCCGGCGAGTCGAGCTGGTGGTTCCGGAATGTCCAGCAGGTGGTTCCGGCATGTCCGGCAGGTGGTTCCGGCATGTCAAGCACGTGGTTGCAGCATGCCCGGCAGGTGATTCCGGAGTGTCCGGCATGTGGTTCTGGCACCTCTGAGAGGTGGTTCCGGCATGCCCGGCAGGTGATACCGGAGTGTCCGTCATTTGGTTATGGCACCTCTGAGAGGTGGTTCCTTAATGCCTGGCATGTGATTCCGGAGTCTCTGCCGAGTGGTTCTGGCGTAGCCGGAAGTTGATTTTGGCGTGTCCACTATGTGGTTCTGGGGAGTGGATCAGCTGGTTCCGGCATACTCGGCAGGTGGTCCCGGCGTGTCCAGAAGATGGTTCTGGCAGGTCTGAGAGGTGGTTCCGCCATGCCTGGCACCTGATTCCGGAGTGTTCGCCAAGTGGCTCTGGCGTAGCCGGCAGGAGATTTTGCATGTCCGGCAATGGTTCCTTCGAGTCGAGCCAGTGGTTCCAGCATGTCTGGCAGGTGATTCCGGCATGTCCAGCAGGTGGTTCTGGGGAGTGGATCAGGTGGTTCCGGCATGCCCGGCAGGTGATTCCGGAGTGTCCGGCATGTGGTTCTGGCACCTCTGAGAAGTTGTTCTGTCTTGCCCGGCAGGTGATACCGGAGTGTCCGGCATTTGGTTCTGGCACCTCTGAGATGTGGTTCCGGGATGCCTGGCATGTGATTCCGGAGTGTCTGCCGAGTGGTTCTGGCGTGTCCAGCAGGTGTTTCCGGTCTGTCTGGCAGGTGGTTCTGGCGTGTCTGGCACGAGGTTCTGGCACCTCTGAGAGTTGGTTCCGGCTTGCCCGACAGGTGATTCCGGAGTTTCCGCCACGTGGTTCTTGAGTACCCTGCATTTGATTTTGGCTTCTCTGGCTGGTGTTTCTTGCAAGTCGAGCATTTGGCTCAGGCATGATCAGCAGGTGCTTCCGGCGTGTCTGGCACGTGGTTCTGGTGTGTCTGAGAGCTGGTTTTGGCATGTCCGGCAGATGATTCCGGAGTGTCCGCCATGTGGTTCTGGCACCTCTGAGATGTGTTTCCGGCATGCCCGGCAGGTCCTTCCAGAGTGTCTGCCGAGTGGTTCTGGCGTAGCCGGCAGGTGATTCTGGTGTGTCCAGCAAGTGGTCCTGGGGAGTGGATCATGTGTTTCCGGCATACTCGGCAGGTGGTACCGGCGTGTCCGGAACATGTTTCTGGCAAGTCTGAGAGGTGGTTCCGGCATGCCCGACAGGTGATTCCGGAGTGTTCGCCAAGTGGTTCTGGCGTAGCCGGCAGGTCATTTTGCATGTCCGGCGGTGGTTCCGGCAAGTCAAGCCGGTGGTTCCGGCGTGTCCAGCAGGTGGGTCCTGTCTGTCCAGCAGGTGGTTCTGGCGTGTCCGGCACGAGGTCCTGGCACGTTTGAGAGGTGGTTCCGGCACGCCCGACAGGTGATTCCGGAGCGTCCGCCAAGTGTTTCTGGCGTACCCGGCAGGGGAATTTGGCATGTCCGACAGGTGTTTCCTGCGAGTCGAGCAGGTGGCTCAGGCATGCTCAGCTGGTGCTTCCGGCGTCTCTGGCACGTGGTTCTGGTGTGTCTGAGAGCTGGTTCTGGCATGTCCGGCAGATGATTCCGGAGTGTCCACCAAGTGGTTCTGGTAGACCTGGCAGGTGATTTTGGCGTGTCAGGAAGGTGATTCCGGCTAGTTGAGCAGTTGGATCATTCGTGCTCGCCAGGGGGTTCAGGCGGGTCTGGCAGGTGGTTTCGGTCTGTTCGGGGAGTGCTTCCGGCATCTCAGGCACATGGTTCTGGCACGTCTGAGATGTGGTTCCGACCGGCCCGACAGGTGTTTCCGGAGTGTCCGCCAAGTGGTTCCGGCGTAGCTGAAAGGTGATGTTGGCGTGACCGGCAGGTGGTTCCAGCCAGCCCGGCAGGTGAGTCCGGAGTGTTCGCCAAGTGGTTCTGGCGTAGCCGGCAGGTGATTTTGCATGTCCGGCAATGGTTCTGGCGAGTCGAGCCGGTGGTTCAGGCATGTCCAGCAGGTGGTTCCCGCATGCCCGGCAGGTGATTCCGTAGTGTCCGGCATGTGGTTCTGGCACCTCTGAGAGGTGGTTCCGGAATGCCTGGCATGTGATTCCGGAGTGTCTTCAGAGTGGTTCTGGCATAGCCGGCAGGTGATTTTGGCGTGTCCAGCAGGTGGTTCCGGCGAGCTCGGCAGGTGGTTCCGGCATGTCCGGAACATGGTTCTGGAACGTCTGAGAGATGGTTCCGGCATGCCCGGCAGGTGATTCCGGAGTGTCCGGCATGTGGTTCTGGCACCTCTGAGAGGTGGTTCCGGCATGACCTGCAGGTGGTTCCGGAGTGTCTGCCGAGTGGTTCTGGCGTAGTCGGCAGGTGATTCTGGCGTGTCCAGCATGTGGTTCTGGGGAGTGGATCAGGTGGTTCCGGCATACTCGGCAGGTGGTACCGGCGTGTCCGCAACATGGTTCTGGCAAGTCTGAGAGGTGGTTCCAGCATGCCCGGCAGGTGATTCCGGAGCGTGCGACAAGTGGTTGTGGCGTAGCCGGCTGGTGATTCTGGCGTGTCCGGCAGGTGGTTCTGGCGAGTCGAGCAGGTGGTCCCGGCGTGTCCGGCAGCTGGTTCCGGTCTGTCCTGGAGGTGGTTCCGGAGTGTCTGCCGAGTGGTTCTGGCGTAGCCGGCAGGTGATTTTGGCGTGTCCAGCAGGTGGTTCTGGGGAGTGGAGCAGGTGGTTCCGGCATACTCGGCAGGTGGTCCCGGCGTTTCCGGCACATGGTTCTGCCACCTCTGAGAGGTGCTTCCGGCATGCCCGGCAGGTGATCCCGGAGAGTCCTCCAAGTGGTTCTGGCGTACCCCGCAGGTGTTTCTGGTGTGTCCGGCAGGTGGCTCTGTTGAGTCGAGCAGGTGGTTCCGGCGTGCTCGGCACGTGGTTCCGGCAGGTCCGACAGGTGTTTGCCGTCTGTCCATGACGTGGTTCCGGCATTCCCGCAAGGTGATTCTGGAGTGTCCACCCAGTGGTTTTGGCGTAGCCGGCATATGATTTTGGCCTGTGAGGCAGGTGGTTCCGGCATGTCCATCAGGTGGTTCCGGAGAGCTCGGCAGGTGCTTCCGGTCTCTCCGGCACGTGGTTGTGGCACGTCTGAGAGAAGGTTCCGGCATGCCCGGCAGGTGATTCCAGAGTCTCCGGCATGTGGTTCTGGCACCTCTGATAGGTGGTTCCGGCATGCCCGGCAGGTGATTCCGGAGTCTCCGGCATGTGGTTCTGGCACCTCTGAGAGGTGGTTCCGGAATGCCTGGCATGTGATTCCGGAGTGTCTGCCGTGTGGTTCTGGCATAGCCGGCAGTTGATTTTGGCGTGTCCAGTAGGTGGTTCTGGGGAGTGGATCAGCTGGTTCCGGCATACTCGGCAGGTGGTACCGGCGTGTCCAGAACATGGTTCTGGCAAGTCTGAGAGGTGGTTCCGGCATGCCCGACAGGTGATTCCGGAGTGTCCGCCAAGTGTTTCTGGCGTACCCGGCAGGTGATTTTGCCCTGTCCGACAGGTGTTTCTTGGGAGTCGTGCAGGTGGCTCAGGCATGCTCAGCTGGTGCTTCCGGCGTCTCTGGCACGTGGTTCTGGTGTGTCTGAGAGCTGGTTCTGGCATGTCCGGCAGATGATTCCAGAGTGTCCACCAAGAGGTTCTGGTATACCTGGCAGGTGATTTTGGCGTACAGGAAGGTGGTTCCGGTTAGTTGAACAGGTGGATCAGGTGTGCTCGCCAGTGGGTTCATGCAGGTCTGGCAGGTGGTTTCGGTCTGCTCGGGGTGTGGTTCCGGCATCTCAGGCACGTGGTTCTGGCACGTCTGAGAGGTGGTTGCGGCCGGCCCGACAGGTGTTTCCGGAGTGTCTGCCAAGTGTTTCTGGCGTAGCTGGCAGGTGATGTTGGCGTGACCGGCAGGTGGTTCCAGCAAGCCCGGCAGGTGATTCTGGAGTGTCCGCCAAGTGGTTCTGGCGAAGCCGGCATGTGATTTTGGCGTGTCCAGCAGGTGGTTCCGGCGAGCTCGGCAGGTGGTAGCGGCGTGTCCGGAACATGGTTCTGGCACGTCTGAGAGATGGTTCCGGCATGCCCGGCAGGTGGTTCCGGAGTGTCTGCCGAGTGGTTCTGGCGTAGACGGCAGGTGATTCTGGCGTGTCCAGCAGGTGGTTCTGGGGAGTGGATCAGGTGGTTCCGGCATACTCGGCAGGTGGTACCGGCGTGTCCGGAACATGGTTCTGGCAAGCCTGATAGGTGGTTCCGGCATGCCCGGCAGGTGATTCGGGAGTGTTCGCAAAGTGGTTCTGGCGTAGCCGGCAGGTGATTTTGCATGTCCGGCGGTGGTTCCGGCGAGTCGAGCTGGTGGTTCCGGCGTGTCCGGCAGGTGGTTCCGGTCTGTCCGGCAGGTGGTACTGGCGTGTCCGGCACGAGGTTCTGGCACGCCTGAGAGGTGGTTCCGGCATGCCCGACAGGTGATTCCGGAGTGTCCGCCACGTGGTTCTGGCGTACCCGGCAGGTGAGTTTGGCGTGTCTGGCAGGTGTTTCTTGCAAGTCGAGCATGTGGCTCAGGCATGCTCAGCACGTGCTTCCTGCGTGTCCGGCACGTGGTTCTGGTGTGTCTGAGAGCTGGTTCTGGCATGTCCGGCAGATGATTCCGGAGTGTCCACCAAGTGGTTCTGGCATACCCGGCAGGTGATTTTGGCGTGTCAGGTAGGTGGTTCAGGCGAGTCGATTAGGTGGTTCCGGCGTGCTCGGCAGGTGGTTCAGGCGGGTCTGGCAGGTGGTTTCGCTCTGTTCGGGGTGTGGTTCCGGCATCTCAGGCACATGGTTCTGGCACGTCTGAGAGGTGGTTCCGGCCGGCCCGACAGGTGTTTCCATGGTGTCCGCCAAGTGGTTCTGGCATAGCTGGCAGGTGATTTTGGCGTGTCCAGCAGGTGGTTCTGGGGAGTGGAGCAGGTGGTTCCGGCATACTCATCAGGTGATCCCGGAGTGTCCGGCACATGTTTCTGGCACGTCTGAGAGGTGGTTCCGGCATGCACGTCAGGTGATCCCGGAGAGTCCTCCAAGTGGTTCTGGCGTGCCCCGCAGGTGTTTCTGGTGTGTCCGGCAGGTGGCTCTGTTGAGTCGAGCAGGTGGTTCCGGCGTGCTCGGCAGGTGGTTCCGGCAGGTCCGGCAGGTGTTTGCCGTCTGTCCATGACGTGGTTCCGGCCTGCCCGCAAGGTGATTCTGGAGTGTCCACCCAGTGGTTTTGGCGTAGCCGGCATTTGATTTTGGCCTGTGAGGCAGGTGGTTCCGGCATGTCCAGCACGTGGTTCCGGATAGCTTGGCAGGTGCTTCCGGTCTCTCCGGCACGTGGTCGTGGCACGTCTGAGAGAAGGTTCCGGCATGCCCGGCAGGTGATTCCGGAGTGTCCGGCATGTGGTTCTGGCACCTCTGAGAGGTGGTTCCGGAATGCCTGGCATGTGATTCCGGAGTGTCTGCCGTGTGGTTCTGGCATAGCCGGCAGTTGATTTTGGCGTGTCCAGTAGGTGGTTCTGGGGAGTGGATCAGCTGGTTCCGGAATACTCGGCAGGTGGTACCGGCGTGTCCAGAACATGGTTCTGGCTAGTCTGAGAGGTGGTTCCGGCATGCCCGACAGGTGATTCCGGAGTGTCCGCCAAGTGTTTCTGGCGTACCCGGCAGGTGATTTTGGCCTGTCCGACACGTGTTTCTTGCGAGTCGTGCAGGTGGCTCAGGCATGCTCAGCTGGTGCTTCCGGCGTCTCTGGCACGTGGTTCTGGTGTGTCTGAGAGCTGGTTCTGGCATGTCCGGCAGATGATTCCAGAGTGTCCACCAAGTTGTTCTGGTGTACCTGGCAGGTGATTTTGGCGTGTCAGGAAGGTGGTTCCGGCTAGTTGAACAGGTGGATCAGGTGTGCTCGCCATGGGGTTCAGGCGGGTCTGGCAGGTGGTTTCGGTCTGTTCGGCGTGTGGTTCCCGCATCTCAGGCACGTCTGAGAGGTGGTTGTGGCCGGCCCGACAGGTGTTTCCGGAGTGTCTGCCAAGTGTTTCTGGCGTAGCTGGCAGGTGATGTTGGCGTGACCGGCAGGTGGTTCCAGCAAGCCCGGCAGGTGATTCTGGAGTGTCCGCCAAGTGGTTCTGGCGTAGCCGGCAGGTGATTTTGGCGTGTCCAGCAGGTGGTTCCGGCGAGCTCGGCAGGTGGTAGCGGCGTGTCCGGAACATGGTTCTGGCAAGCATGATAGGTGGTTCCGGCATGCCCGGCAGGTGATTCGGGAGTGTTCGCCAAGTGGTTCTGGCGTAGCCGGCAGGTGATTTTGCATGTCCGGCGGTGGTTCCGGCGAGTCGAGCTGGTGGTTCCGCCGTGTCTGGCAGGTGGTTCCGGTCTGTCCGGCAGGTGGTTCTGGCGTGTCCGGCACGTTGTTCTGGCACGTCTGAGAGGTGGTTCCGGCATGCCCGACAGGTGATTCCGGAGTGTCCGCCACGTGGTTCTGGCGTACCCGGCAGGTGATTTTGGCGTGTCCGGCAAGTGGGACCGGTGACTCAAGCAGGTGGTTCCGGCGAGTGTTTCCTGTGTTTCCGGTCTGTCCGGGAGATGGTTCCGGCCTGTCCGGCACGTGCTTCTGGCACTTCGGAGAGGTTGTGCTGGCATGCCCGACAGGTGATTCTGGAGTGTCCGCCAAGTGGTTCTGGCGTAGCCGGCAGGTGATTTTGGCATGTCCGGAAGGTGGTTCTGGGGAGTGCATCAGGAACTTCCGGCATTCTCGGCAGGTGCTTCCGCCGTCTCTGGCATGTGGTTGTGGCACCTCTGAGAGGTGGTTCCAGCATGCCCGGCAGGTGATTCCGGAGCGTGCGACAAGTGGTTGTGGCGTAGCCGGCTGGTGATTCTGGTGTGTCCGGCAGGTGGTTCTGGCGAGTCGAGCAGGTGGTCCCGGCGTGTCTGGCAGCTGGTTCCGACTGTCCTGGAGGTGGTTCCGGAGTTTCTGCCGAGTGGTTCTGGCATAGCCGGCAGGTGATTTTGGCGTGTCCAGCAGGTGGTTCTGGGGAGTGGAGCAGGTGGTTCCGGCATACTCGGCAGGTGGTCCCGGCGTGTCCGGCACATGTTTCTGGCACCTCTGAGAGGTGGTTCCGGCATGCCCTGCAGGTGATCCCGGAGAGTCCTCCAAGTGGTTCTGGCGTGCCCCGCAGGTGTTTCTGGTGTGTCCGGCAGGTGGCTCTGTTGAGTCGAGCAGGTGGTTCCGGCGTGCTCGGCAGGTGGTTCCGGCTGGTCCGGCAGGTGTTTGCCGTCTGTCCATGACGTGGTTCCGGCATGCCCGCAAGGTGATTCTGGAGTGTCCACCCAGTGGTTTTGGCGTAGCCGGCATAGGATTTTGGCCTGTGAGGCAGGTGGTTCCGGCATGTCCAGCAGGTGGTTCCAGAGAGCTCGGCAGGTGCTTCCGGTCTCTCCGGCACGTGGTCGTGGCACGTCTGAGAGAAGGTTCCGGCATGCCCGGGAGGTGATTCCAGAGTCTCCGGCATGTGATTCTGCCACCTTTGATAGGTGGTTCCGGCATGCCCGGCAGGTGATTCCGGAGACTCCGGCATGTGGTTCTGGCACCTCTGAGAGGTGGTTCCGGAATGCCTGGCATGTGATTCCGGAGTGTCTGCCGTGTGGTTCTGGCATAGCCGGCAGTTGATTTTGGCGTGTCCAGTAGGTGGTTCTGGGGAGTGGATCAGCTGGTTCCGGCATACTCGGCAGGTGGTACCGCTGTGTCCAGAACATGGTTCTGGCAAGTCTGAGAGGTGGTTCCGGCATGCCCGACAGGTGATTCCGGAGTGTCCGCCAAGTGTTTCTGGCGTACCCGGCAGGTGATTTTGGCCTGTCCGACAGGTGTTTCTTGCGAGACGTGCAGGTGGCTCAGGCATGCTAAGCAGGTGCTTCCGGCGTCTCTGGCACGTGGTTCTGGTGTGTCTGAGAGCTGGTTCTGGCATGTCCGGCAGATGATTCCAGAGTGTCCAACAAGTGGTTCTGGTATACCTGGCAGGTGATTTTGGCGTGTCAGGAAGGTGGTTCCGGCTAGTTGAACAGGTGGATCAGGTGTGCTCGCCAGGGGGTTCAGGCGGGTCTGGCATGTGGTTTCGTTCTGTTCGGGGTGTGGTTCCGGCATCTCAGGCACATGGTTCTGGCACGTCTGAGAGGTGGTTCCGGACGGCCCGACAGGTGTTTCCACAGTGTCCGCCAAGTGGTACTGGCGTAGTTGGCAGGTGATTTTGGCATGACCGGCAGGTGGTTCCAGCAAGCCCGGCAGGTGATTCCGAAGTGTTCCCCAACTGGTTGTGGCGTAGCCGGCAGGTGATTTTTGCGTGTCCGGCAGGTGGTTCTGGCGAGTCGAGCAGGTGGTTCCGGCGTGCTCGGCTGGTGCTTCCGGGGTCATTGGCACGGGGTTCTGGCATGTCTGAGAGGTGGTTCCTGCATGCCCGGCAAGTGATTCCGGAGTGTTCGCCAAGTGGTTCTGGCATAGTTGGCAGGTGATTTTGGCATGTCCGGCAGGTGGTTCAGGCGAGTTGAGCAGGTGGTTCCAACGTGCTTGGAAGGTGCTTCCGGCGTCTCCGGCACGTGTTTCTGGCACATCTGATACGTGGTTCCGGCATGCCCGAAAGGTGATTCCGGTCTGTCCGGTAGGTGGTTCCAGCCTGCACGGCATGTGGTTCTGGTACGTCTCAGAGGTGGTTGCGCATGCCCAACAGGTGATTCCGGACTGTCCGCCACATGGTTCTGGCTCGTCTGAGAGGTGGTTCCGGCATGCACAGCAGGTCATCCCAGAGAGTCCTCCAAGTGGTTCTGGCAGAACACGCAGGTGATTTTGGCGTGTCTGGCAGGTTGTTCCGCTGTGCTTGGCAGGTGGTTCAGGCTTGGCCGGCAGGTGGTTCCAGACTGTCCAGGACGTGTTTCCAGCTTCTCCGGCAGGTGGTTCTGGTACGTCTGAGAGGTGGTTCCGCCATGGCTGGCAGGTGATTCCGGAGCGTCCCCCAGGTGGTTCTGGAAGAGCCAGAAGTTGATATTGGCCTTTCCGGCAGGGGGTTCCAGCGAGTCGAACAAGGTGGCTCCGGCGTGCTCGGCAGGTGGTTCCGGTCTGTCCGGTAGGTGATTCCGGCGTGTCCGGCACGTGCTTCCGGCACGTCTGAGAGGTGGTTCCAGCATGCGCGGCAGGTGATTCCGTAGTGTCAGCCAGGTGGTTCTGGCGTACCCGGCAGGTGATTTTGGCGTGTCCGGCAGGTGTTTCTGGCGAGTCGAGCAGGTGGCTCCGGCATGCTCGGCAGGTGCTTCCGTCGTCTCCGGCACTTGGTTCTGGTGTGTCTGAGAGCTGTTTCCGGCATGTCCGGCAGATGATTCCAGAGTGTCCGCCAAGTGGTTCTGGCATACCCAGCAGGTGATTTTGGCGTGTCAGGGAGGTGGTACCGGTGAGTCGAGCAGGTGGTTCCGGCGTGCTCAGCAGGTGGTTCAGGCGGTTCTGGGAGGTGGTATCCGTCTGTTCGGGGTGTGGTTCCAGCGTCTCATGAACACGTTTCTGGCACGTCTGAGATGTGGTTCCAGCCGGCCCGACAGGTGTTTCCGCAGTGTCCGCCAAGCGGTTCTGGCGTAGTTGGCAGGTGATTTTGGCATGACTGGCAGGTGGTTCCAGCAAGCCTTGCAGGTGATTCCAAAGTGTTCACCAACTGGTTGTGGCGTAGCCGGCAGGTGATTTTTGCGTGATCGGCAGGTGGTTCTGGCGAGTCGAGCAGGTGGCTCCGGCGGGCTCGGCTGGTGCTTCCGGGGTCATTGGCACGGGGTTCTGGCATGTCTGAGAGGTGGTTCCTGCATGCCCGGTAAGTGATTTCGGAGTGTAAGACAGGTGGTTATGGCCTACCCGGCAGGTGATTTTTGCATGTCCGGCAGGTGTTTCTGGCGAGTGGAGCAGGTGGCTCCGGCATGCTCGGCAGGTGCTTCCGGCTTCTCCGGCACGTGGTTCTGGTGTGTCTGAGTGCTGGTTCCGGCATGTCCGGCAGATGATTCCGGAGTGTCCGCCAAGTGGTTCTGGCATACCCGGCTGGTGATTTTGGCATGTCAGGTAGGTGGTCCCGGCGAGTCGAGCAGGTGGCTCCGGCGTGCTCAGCAGGTTGTTCAGACGGGTCTGGCAGGTGTTTTCCGTCTGTTCGGGGTGTGGTTCCAGCATCTCATGCACATGGTTCTGGCACGTCTGAGATGTGGTTCCGGCCGGCCCGACAGGTGTTTCCACAGTGTCCGCCAAGTGGTACTGGCGTATTTGGCAGGTGATTTTGGCATGACCGGCAGGTGGTTCCAGCAAGCCCGGCAGGTGATTCCGAAGTGTTCCCCCACCGGTTGTGGCGTAGCCGGCAGGTGATTTTTGCGTGGCCGGCAGGTGGTTCTGGCGAGTCGAGCAGGTGGTTCCGGCGTGCTCGGCAGGTGCTTCCGGGGTCATTGGCACGTGGTTCTGGCATATCTGAGAGGTGGTTCCGGCATGCCCGGCAGGTGATTCCGGAGTGTTCGCCAAGTGTTTCCGGCGTAGCCGGCAGGTGATTTTTGCATGTCCAGCGGTCGTTCCGGCAGGTCGATCCGGTGGTTCCGGCGTGTCCGGCAGGTGGTTCCGGTCTGTCCGGCAGGTGGTTCTGTGGTGTCCGGCACGAGGTTCAGTCTGAGAGGCTGTGCCGGCATGCCCCTCACGTGATTCCGGCTTGTCCCCGAAGTGGTGCTGGTGTAGCGGGCAGGTGATTTTGGCGTGTCCGGCAGGTGGTTCAGGCGAGTTGAGCAGGTGGTTGCGACGTGCTCGGCAGGTGCTTCCGGCGTCTCCGGCACGTGTTTCTGGCACATCTGACTGGTGGTTCCGGCATGCCCAAAAGTTGATTCCGGTCTGTCCGGTAGGTGGTTCCGGCGTGCACGGCACGTGGTTCTGGTACGTCTCAGAGGTGGTTGCGTATGCCCAACAGGTGATTCCGGACTGTCCGCCACGTGCTTCTGGCACGTCTGAGAGGTGGTTCCAACATGCCCGGCAGGTCATTTCGGAGAGTCGTCCAAGTGGTTCTGGCGTAGCCCGCAGGTGATTTTGGCGTGTCCGGCAGGTGGTTCCGCCGTGCTCGGCAGGTGGTTCAGGCATGGCCGTCACGTGGTTCCAGTCTGTCCAGGACGTGTTTCCAGCTTCTCCGGCAGGTGGTTCTGGTACGTCTGAGAGGTGGTTCCGCCATGGCTGGCAGGTGATCCCGGACTGTCCCCCAGGTGTTTCTGGCATAGCCAGCCGTTGATATTGGCCTGTCTGGCAGGTGGTTCCAGCGAGTCGAACAGGTGGCTCCGGCGTTCTTGGCAGGTGGTTCCGGTCTGTCCGGTAGGTGTTTCGGGCGTGTCTGGCACGTGCTTCCGGCACGTCTGAGAGGTGGTTCCGGCATGCGCGGCAGGTGATTCCGTAGTGTCCGCCAGGTGGTTCTGGCATACCCGGCAGGTGATTTTGGCGTGTGCGGCAGGTGTTTCTGGCGAGTCGAGCAGGTGGCTCCGGCATGCTCGGCAGGTGCTTCCGGCGTCTCCGGCACTTGGTTCTGGTGTGTCTGAGAGCTGTTTCCGGCATGTCCGGCAGATGATTCCGGGGTGTCCGCTAAGTGGTTCTGGCATACCCAGCAGGTGATTTTGGCGTGTCAGGGAGGTGGTACCGGTGAGTCGAGCAGGTGGTTCCGGCGTGCTCAGCAGGTGGTTCAGGCGGTTCTGGCAGGTGGTATCCGTCTGTTCGGGGTGTGGTTCCAGCATCTCATGAACACGTTTCTGGCACGTCTGAGATGTGGTTCCAGCCGGCCCGACAGGTGTTTCCGCAGTGTCCGCCAAGCGGTTCTGGCGTAGTTGGCAGGTGATTTTGGCATGACTGGCAGGTGGTTCCAGCAAGCCTTGCAGGTGATTCCAAAGTTTTCACCAACTGGTTGTGGCGTAGCCGGCAGGTGATTTTTGCGTGATCGGCAGGTGGTTCTGGCGAGTCGAGCAGGTGGTTCCGGCGTGCTCGGCTGGTGCTTCCGGGGTCATTGGCACGGGGTCCTGGCATGTCTGAGAGGTGGTTCCTGCATGCCCGGTAAGTGATTTCGGAGTGTCCGACAGGTGGTTATGGCGTACCCGGCAGGTGATTTTTGCATGTCCGGCAGGTGTTTCTGGCGAGTGGAGCAGGTGGCTCCGGCATGCTCGGCAGGTGCTTCCGGCGTCTCCGGCACGTGGTTCTGGTGTGTCTGAGTGCTGGTTCCGGCATGTCCGGCAGATGATTCCGGAGTGTCCGCCAAGTGGTTCTGGCATACCCGGCTGGTGATTTTGGCATGTCAGGTAGGTGGTTCCGGCGAGTCGAGCAGGTGGCTCCGGCGTGCTCAGCAGGTTGTTCAGACGGGTCTGGCAGGTGTTTTCCGTCTGTTCGGGGTGTGGTTCCAGCATCTCATGCACATGGTTCTGGCACGTCTGAGATGTGGTTCCGGCCGGCCCGACAGGTGTTTCCACAGTGTCCGCCAAGTGGTACTGGCGTATTTGGCAGGTGATTTTGGCATGACCGGCAGGTGGTTCCAGCAAGCCCGGCAGGTGATTCCGAAGTGTTCCCCCACCGGTTGTGGCGTAGCCGGCAGGTGATTTTTGCGTGGCCGGCAGGTGGTTCTGGCGAGTCGAGCAGGTGGTTCCGGCGTGCTCGGCAGGTGCTTCCGGGGTCATTGGCACGTGGTTCTGGCATATCTGAGAGGTGGTTCCGGCATGCCCGGCAGGTGATTCCGGAGTGTTCGCCAAGTGTTTCCGGCGTAGCCGGCAGGTGATTTTTGCATGTCCAGCGGTCGTTCCGGCAGGTCGATCCGGTGGTTCCGGCGTGTCCGGCAGGTGGTTCCGGTCTGTCCGGCAGGTGGTTCTGTGGTGTCCGGCACGAGGTTCAGTCTGAGAGGCTGTGCCGGCATGCCCCTCACGTGATTCCGGCTTGTCCCCGAAGTGGTGCTGGTGTAGCGGGCAGGTGATTTTGGCGTGTCCGGCAGGTGGTTCAGGCGAGTTGAGCAGGTGGTTGCGACGTGCTCGGCAGGTGCTTCCGGCGTCTCCGGCACGTGTTTCTGGCACATCTGACTGGTGGTTCCGGCATGCCCAAAAGTTGATTCCGGTCTGTCCGGTAGGTGGTTCCGGCGTGCACGGCACGTGGTTCTGGTACGTCACAGAGGTGGTTGCGTATGCCCAACAGGTGATTCCGGACTGTCCGCCACGTGCTTCTGGCACGTCTGATAGGTGGTTCCAACATGCCCGGCAGGTCATTTCGGAGAGTCGTCCAAGTGGTTCTGGCGTAGCCCGCAGGTGATTTTGGCGTGTCCGGCAGGTGGTTCCGCTGTGCTCGGCAGGTGGTTCAGGCATGGCCGTCACGTGGTTCCAGTCTGTCCAGGACGTGTTTCCAGCTTCTCCGGCAGGTGGTTCTGGTACGTCTGAGAGGTGGTTCCGCCATGGCTGGCAGGTGATCCCGGACTGTCCCCCAGGTGTTTCTGGCATAGCCAGCCGTTGATATTGGCCTGTCCGGCAGGTGGTTCCAGCGAGTCGAACAGGTGGCTCCGGCGTTCTTGGCAGGTGGTTCCGGTCTGTCCGGTAGGTGTTTCCGGCGTGTCTGGCACGTGCTTCCGGCACGTCTGAGAGGTGGTTCCGGCATGCGCGGCAGGTGGTTCAGGCGGTTCTGGCAGGTGGTATCCGTCTGTTCGGGGTGTGGTTTCAGCGTCTCATGAACACGTTTCTGGCACGTCTGAGATGTGGTTCCAGCCGGCCCGACAGGTGTTTCCGCAGTGTCCGCCAAGCAGTTCTGGCGTAGTTGGCAGGTGATTTTGGCATGACTGGCAGGTGGTTCCAGCAAGCCTTGCAGGTGTTTCCAAAGTGTTCACCAACTGGTTGTGGCGTAGCCGGCAGGTGATTTTTGCGTGATCGGCAGGTGGTTCTGGCGAGTCGAGCAGGTGGCTCCGGCGTGCTCGGCTGGTGCTTCCGGGGTCATTGGCACGGGGTTCTGGCATGTCTGAGAGGTGGTTCCTGCATGCCCGGCAAGTGATTCCGGAGTGTTCGCCAAGTGGTTCTGGCATAGTCGGCAGGTGATTTTGGCATGTCCGGCAGGTGGTTCAGGCGAGTTGAGCAGGTGGTTCCAACGTGCTTGGCAGGTGCTTCCGGCGTCTCCGGCACGTGTTTCTGGCACATCTGACAGGTGGTTCCGGCATGCCCGAAAGGTGATTCCGGTCTGTCCGGTAGGTGGTTCCAGCCTGCACGGCATGTGGTTCTGGTACGTCTCAGAGGTGGTTGCGCATGCCCAACAGGTGATTCCGGACTGTCCGCCACATGGTTCTGGCACGTCTGAGAGGTGGTTCCGGCATGCCCGGCAGGTCATCGCAGAGAGTCCTCCAAGTGGTTCTGGCACAACACGCAGGTGATTTTGGCGTGTCTGGCAGGTTGTTCCGCTGTGCTTGGCAGGTGGTTCAGGCTTGGCCGGCAGGTGGTTCCAGACTGTCCAGGACGTGTTTCCAGCTTCTCCGGCAGGTGGTTCTGGTACGTCTGAGAGGTGGTTCCGCCATGGCTGGCAGGTGATTCAAGACCGTCCCCCAGGTGGTTCTGGCATAGCCAGCAGTTGATATTGGCCTGTCTGGCAGGTGGTTCCAGCGAGTCGAACAGGTGGCTCCGGCGTTCTTGGCAGGTGGTTCCGGTCTGTCCGGTAGGTGATTCCGGCGTGTCCGGCACGTGCTTCCGGCACGTCTGAGAGGTGGTTCCGGCATGCACGACAGGTGATTCCGTAGTGTCCGCCAGGTGGTTCTGGCGTACCCGGCAGGTGATTTTATCGTGTCCGGCAGGTGTTTCTGGCGAGTCGAGCATGTGGCTCCGGCATGCTCGGCAGGTGCTTCCGGCGTCTCCGGCATGTGGTTCTGGTGTGTCTGAGAGCTGGTTCCGGCATGTCCGGCAGGTGATTCCGGAGTGTCCGCCAAGTGGTTTTGGCATACCCGGCTGGTGATTTTGTCATGTCAGGTAGGTGGTTCCGGCGAGTCGAGCAGGTGGCTCCGGCGTGCTTTGCAGGTTGTTCACACGGGTCTGGCAGGTGTTTTCCGTCTGTTCGGGGTGTGGTTCCAGCATCTCATGCACATGGTTCTGGCACGTCTGAGATGTGGTTCCGGCCGGCCCGACAGGTGTTTCCACAGTGTCTGCCAAGTGGTACTGGCGTAGTTGGCAGGTGATTTTGGCATGACCGGCAGGTGGTTCCAGCTAGCCCGGCGGGTGATTCCGAAGTGTTCCCCCACCGGTTGTGGCGTAGGGGGCAGGTGATTTTTGCGTGTCCGGCAGGTGGTTCTGGCGAGTCGAGCAGGTGGTTCCGGCGTGCTCGGCAGGTGCTTCCGGGGTCATTGGCACGTGGTTCTGGCATATCTGAGAGGTGGTTCCGGCATGCCCGGCAGGTGATTCCGGAGTGTTCGCCAAGTGTTTCCGGCGTAGCCGGCAGGTGATTTTTGCATGTCCAGCGGTCGTTCCGGCGGGTCGAGCCGGTGGTTCCGGCGTGTCCGGCAGGTGGTTCCGGTCTGTCCGGCAGGTGGTTCTGTGGTGTCCGGCACGAGGTTCAGTCTGAGAGGCTGTGCCGGCATGCCCCTCACGTGATTCCGGCTTGTCCCCGAAGTGGTGCTGGTGTAGCGGGCAGGTGATTTTGGCGTGTCCGGCAGGTGGTTCAGGCGAGTTGAGCAGGTGGTTGCGACGTGCTCGGCAGGTGCTTCCGGCGTCTCCGGCACGTGTTTCTGGCACATCTGACTGGTGGTTCCGGCATGCCCAAAAGTTGATTCCGGTCTGTCCGGTAGGTGGTTCCGGCGTGCACGGCACGTCGTTGTGGTACGTCTCAGAGGTGGTTGCGTATGCCCAACAGGTGATTCCGGACTGTCCGCAACGTGCTTCTGGCACGTCTGAGAGGTGGTTCCAACATGCCCGGCAGGTCATTTCGGAGAGTCGTCCAAGTGGTTCTGGCGTAGCCCGCAGGTGATTTTGGCGTGTCCGGCAGGTGGTTCCGCCGTGCTCGGCAGGTGGTTCAGGCATGGCCGTCACGTGGTTCCAGTCTGTCCAGGACGTGTTTCCAGCTTCTCCGGCAGGTGGTTCTGGTACGTCTGAGAGGTGGTTCCGCCATGGCTGGCAGGTGATCCCGGACTGTCCCCCAGGTGGTTCTGGCATAGCCAGCCGTTGATATTGGCCTGTCCGGCAGGTGGTTCCAGCGAGTCGAACAGGTGGCTCCGGCGTTCTTGGCAGGTGGTTCCGGTCTGTCCGGTAGGTGTTTCCGGCGTGTCTGGCACGTGCTTCCGGCACGTCTGAGAGGTGGTTCCGGCATGCGCGGCAGGTGGTTCAGGCGGTTCTGGCAGGTGGTATCCGTCTGTTCGGGGTGTGGTTCCAGCATCTCATGAACACGTTTCTGGCAAGTCTGAGATGTGGTTCCAGCCGGCCCGACAGGTGTTTCCGCAGTGTCCGCCAAGCGGTTCTGGCGTAGTTGGCAGGTGATTTTGGCATGACTGGCAGGCGGTTCCAGCAAGCCTGGCAGGTGATTCCAAAGTGTTCACCAACTGGTTGTGGCGTAGCCGGCAGGTGATTTTTGCGTGATCGGCAGGTGGTTCTGGCGAGTCGAGCAGGTGGTTCCGGCGTGCTCGGCTGGTGCTTCCGGGGTCATTGGCACGGGGTTCTGGCATGTCTGAGAGGTGGTTCCTGCATGCCCGGCAAGTGATTCCGGAGTGTTCGCCAAGTGGTTCTGGCATAGTCGGCAGGTGATTTTGGCATGTCCGGCAGGTGGTTCAGGCGAGTTGAGCAGGTGGTTCCAACGTGCTTGGCAGGTGCTTCCGGCGTCTCCGGCACGTGTTTCTGGCACATCTGACAGGTGGTTCCGGCATGCCCGAAAGTTGATTCCGGTCTGTCCGGTAGGTGGTTCCAGCCTGCACGGCATGTGGTTCTGGTACGTCTCAGAGGTGGTTGCGCATGCCCAACAGGTGATTCCGGACTGTCCGCCACATGGTTCTGGCACGTCTGAGAGGTGGTTCCGGCATGCCCGGCAGGTCATCCCAGAGAGTCCTCCAAGTGGTTCTGGCATAACACGCAGGTGATTTTGGCGTGTCTGGCAGGTTGTTCCGTTGTGCTTGGCAGGTGGTTCAGGCTTGGCCGGCAGGTGGTTCCAGACTGTCCAGGACGTGTTTCCAGCTTCTCCGGCAGGTGGTTCTGGTACGTCTGAGAGGTGGTTCCGCCATGGCTGGCAGGTGATTCCGGACCGTCCCCCAGGTGGTTCTGGCATAGCCAGCATTTGATATGGGCCTGTCCGGCAGGTGGTTCCAGCGAGTCGAACAGGTGGCTCCGGCGTGCTCGGCAGGTGGTTCCGTTCTGTCCGGTTGGTGATTCCGGCGTGTCCGGCACGTGCTTCCGGCACGTCTGAGAGGTGGTTCCGGCATGCGCGACAGGTGGTTTCGGAGTGTCCGCCAGGTGCTTCTGGCGTACCCGGCAGGTGATTTTGGCGTGTCCGGCAGGTGTTTCTGGCGAGTCGAGCAGGTGGCTCCGGCATGCTCGGCAGGTGCTTCCGGCGTCTCCGGCACGTGGTTCTGGTGTGTCTGAGAGCTGGTTCCGGCATGTCCGGCAGATGATTACGGAGTGTCCGCCAAGTGGTTCTGGCATACCCGGCTGGTGATTTGGGCCTGTCAGGTAGGTGGTTCCGGCGAGTCGAGCAGGTGGCTCCGGCGTGCTCGGCAGGTTGTTCAGACGGGTCTGGCAGGTGTTTTCCGTCTGTTCTGGGTGTGGTTCCAGCATCTCATGCACATGGTTCTGGCACGTCTGAGATGTGGTTCCGGCCGGCCCGACAGGTGTTTCCACAGTGTCCGCCAAGTGGTACTGGCGTAGTTGGCAGGTGATTTTGGCATGACCGGCAGGTGGTTCCAGCAAGCCCGGCAGGTGATTCCGAAGTGTTCCCCAACTGGTTGTGGCGTAGCCGGCAGGTGATTTTTGCGTGTCCGGCAGGTGGTTCTGGCGAGTCGAGCAGGTGGTTCCGGCGTGCTCGGCAGGTGCTTCCGGGGTCATTGGCACGTGGTTCTGGCATATCTGAGAGGTGGTTCCGGCATGCCCGGCAGGTGATTCCGGAGTGTTCGCCAAGTGTTTCCGGAGTAGCCGGCAGGTGATTTTGCATGTCCAGCGGTCGTTCCGGCAGGTCGATCCGGTGGTTCCGGCGTGTCCGGCAGGTGGTTCCGGTCTGTCCGGCAGGTGGTTCTGTGGTGTCCGGCACGAGGTTCAGTCTGAGAGGCTGTGCCGGCATGCCCCTCACGTGATTCCGGCTTGTCCCCGAAGTGGTGCTGGTGTAGCGGGCAGGTGATTTTGGCGTGTCCGGCAGGTGGTTCAGGCGAGTTGAGCAGGTGGTTGCGACGTGCTCGGCAGGTGCTTCCGGCGTCTCCGGCACGTGTTTCTGGCACATCTGACTGGTGGTTCCGGCATGCCCAAAAGTTGATTCCGGTCTGTCCGGTAGGTGGTTCCGGCGTGCACGGCACGTCGTTGTGGTACGTCTCAGAGGTGGTTGCGTATGCCCAACAGGTGATTCCGGACTGTCCGCCACGTGCTTCTGGCACGTCTGAGAGGTGGTTCCAACATGCCCGGCAGGTCATTTCGGAGAGTCGTCCAAGTGGTTCTGGCGTAGCCCGCAGGTGATTTTGGCGTGTCTGGCAGGTGGTTCCGCCGTGCTCGGCAGGTGGTTCAGGCATGGCCGTCACGTGGTTCCAGTCTGTCCAGGACGTGTTTCCAGCTTCTCCGGCAGGTGGTTCTGGTACGTCTGAGAGGTGGTTCCGCCATGGCTGGCAGGTGATCCCGGACTGTCCCCCAGGTGTTTCTGGCATAGCCAGCCGTTGATATTGGCCTGTCTGGCAGGTGGTTCCAGCGAGTCGAACAGGTGGCTCCGGCGTTCTTGGCAGGTGGTTCCGGTCTGTCCGGTAGGTGTTTCGGGCGTGTCTGGCACGTGCTTCCGGCACGTCTGAGAGGTGGTTCCGGCATGCGCGGCAGGTGATTCCGTAGTGTCCGCCAGGTGGTTCTGGCATACCCGGCAGGTGATTTTGGCGTGTGCGGCAGGTGTTTCTGGCGAGTCGAGCAGGTGGCTCCGGCATGCTCGGCAGGTGCTTCCGGCGTCTCCGGCACTTGGTTCTGGTGTGTCTGAGAGCTGTTTCCGGCATGTCCGGCAGATGATTCCGGGGTGTCCGCTAAGTGGTTCTGGCATACCCAGCAGGTGATTTTGGCGTGTCAGGGAGGTGGTACCGGTGAGTCGAGCAGGTGGTTCCGGCGTGCTCAGCAGGTGGTTCAGGCGGTTCTGGCAGGTGGTATCCGTCTGTTCGGGGTGTGGTTCCAGCATCTCATGAACACGTTTCTGGCACGTCTGAGATGTGGTTCCAGCCGGCCCGACAGGTGTTTCCGCAGTGTCCGCCAAGCGGTTCTGGCGTAGTTGGCAGGTGATTTTGGCATGACTGGCAGGTGGTTCCAGCAAGCCTTGCAGGTGATTCCAAAGTTTTCACCAACTGGTTGTGGCGTAGCCGGCAGGTGATTTTTGCGTGATCGGCAGGTGGTTCTGGCGAGTCGAGCAGGTGGTTCCGGCGTGCTCGGCTGGTGCTTCCGGGGTCATTGGCACGGGGTCCTGGCATGTCTGAGAGGTGGTTCCTGCATGCCCGGTAAGTGATTTCGGAGTGTCCGACAGGTGGTTATGGCGTACCCGGCAGGTGATTTTTGCATGTCCGGCAGGTGTTTCTGGCGAGTGGAGCAGGTGGCTCCGGCATGCTCGGCAGGTGCTTCCGGCGTCTCCGGCACGTGGTTCTGGTGTGTCTGAGTGCTGGTTCCGGCATGTCCGGCAGATGATTCCGGAGTGTCCGCCAAGTGGTTCTGGCATACCCGGCTGGTGATTTTGGCATGTCAGGTAGGTGGTTCCGGCGAGTCGAGCAGGTGGCTCCGGCGTGCTCAGCAGGTTGTTCAGACGGGTCTGGCAGGTGTTTTCCGTCTGTTCGGGGTGTGGTTCCAGCATCTCATGCACATGGTTCTGGCACGTCTGAGATGTGGTTCCGGCCGGCCCGACAGGTGTTTCCACAGTGTCCGCCAAGTGGTACTGGCGTATTTGGCAGGTGATTTTGGCATGACCGGCAGGTGGTTCCAGCAAGCCCGGCAGGTGATTCCGAAGTGTTCCCCCACCGGTTGGCGTAGCCGGCAGGTGATTTTTGCGTGGCCGGCAGGTGGTTCTGGCGAGTCGAGCAGGTGGTTCCGGCGTGCTCGGCAGGTGCTTCCGGGGTCATTGGCACGTGGTTCTGGCATATCTGAGAGGTGGTTCCGGCATGCCCGGCAGGTGATTCCGGAGTGTTCGCCAAGTGTTTCCGGCGTAGCCGGCAGGTGATTTTTGCATGTCCAGCGGTCGTTCCGGCGGGTCGAGCCGGTGGTTCCGGCGTGTCCGGCAGGTGGTTCCGGTCTGTCCGGCAGGTGGTTCTGTGGTGTCCGGCACGAGGTTCAGTCTGAGAGGCTGTGCCGGCATGCCCCTCACGTGATTCCGGCTTGTCCCCGAAGTGGTGCTGGTGTAGCGGGCAGGTGATTTTGGCGTGTCCGGCAGGTGGTTCAGGCGAGTTGAGCAGGTGGTTGCGACGTGCTCGGCAGGTGCTTCCGGCGTCTCCGGCACGTGTTTCTGGCACATCTGACTGGTGGTTCCGGCATGCCCAAAAGTTGATTCCGGTCTGTCCGGTAGGTGGTTCCGGCGTGCACGGCACGTGGTTCTGGTACGTCACAGAGGTGGTTGCGTATGCCCAACAGGTGATTCCGGACTGTCCGCCACGTGCTTCTGGCACGTCTGATAGGTGGTTCCAACATGCCCGGCAGGTCATTTCGGAGAGTCGTCCAAGTGGTTCTGGCGTAGCCCGCAGGTGATTTTGGCGTGTCCGGCAGGTGGTTCCGCTGTGCTCGGCAGGTGGTTCAGGCATGGCCGTCACGTGGTTCCAGTCTGTCCAGGACGTGTTTCCAGCTTCTCCGGCAGGTGGTTCTGGTACGTCTGTGCCGGGGTCCCGCCCTGGCGGAGTCCAGGTTCCTGAGGGATGGACGGCGTCGGCGCGATGAGGGAGGGGGAAAATAAAGGGGACGTGAGACTTGGGTTGGTGTTAGCAAGTCCGACTTTACTGTGCACAAGTGTCGTTTATATATTTTTCAGGATTAGTACAGAAATAGTTTTACAAATATTCTCAGAGAGATAAGGAAGTAAGAAACGAGCACAAGAATATTTATTAGCATTCCATTCTATAGAGCATAAGGTTAATGATCGTCTTCTCTGCAATTAACTAGTGTTTGTTGTCTCTAAGCTAAAGGAGATAGGTACCTAGGCGTCTGTTGTAATTCATGGTAAAGTTAAATCAAAGAGAGAAGGTCCAGGCCTCCGGACAGGACAGCAGTCTGTCTGGTTACATCCTGGTGGAGCCATCCCTGCCTCCCTCAATCATTTACGTCATTAGTGTAGATGGTTAATGGGAACAAAAGGCGACTCCAGGGTGTCTTATCCCCAGGGCTATCTGCATTCTCAGCGGGCAGTTAAACATCTTTACTTTTTCGCGCCCTTTAGGGGGTGGAAGCATTCCTTTGTCTTTTAGATTGTAGAGCTAACGGTCCCTTAAGTACACTGCCGGAGAAAGTATCATATTGTTAGTGAAGTAAAGGGCTGAAAAGCTAAGCTAAACTATAAATCTTCAAGAATAAAAAAGAGAAATAAGTACACACATAACCTTGATAGAAAGCATGCATATAATTCAGAAAATATCGGGGGTGTTGGCCGGCCATTCTTCACCGAGGGGCATTCTTGCACCCCTCGGCCCTTCTACTCACCAATTATTTATTGTTTATTGCTTTTAGGAGAAAACCTCTATAACATTTTAACAGAAAGCAGAAGGTCAAGAATAATATATAGATACTTCTTGATCATCCAATTAACCAGCAAACTTAGAAGGACGATGCATATGTATATTTAGACAAAGAACTGGAGGGAGAAGGAAACATTAACCAGATGGAGGCCATAAACCTAATTCGACATCTTATCTGGGCAGGATTCCTTTCTGATTGTCTCACATGGGACTGTGTGCTCCTCCAATAATTAACTGAAAAATATCTTGAAAGTTACCTGCAGGTGGTCACATTCTCTTACTGTATCTAATTTTCCCGGGAGGTAGTGCCTCCCAAGCAGCCACCCAAAGGAGTGAAAACTGGAGGTTAAGAAAGGAAAAGGAATGAAGGGCAATTAGAAGCAGCACAGGTTTCAGAACTATGTGAGGGGCTGGCCGGTTATTCTTCACCAAGGGGCGGCCCTGCACCCCTCGGCGTTAATCGGCTGGACCCTGTCAAACAGCCGATCAAATGATGTAGCCACGGCTCCCAGCATCTCCCCCTTTTTTACTTTTTAAGGCCAACAGATGTAATTCTGCTGAAACCCGACTTATAGAGTTGAATATTAACTTGAGAAAGACTGGAAAAAGGCAAAGACAAATCATTAGAGCACCAATGGTGACAGCAATATTAACAATAAAGGAGCTCCAATTTTTCTCCCCTACAAAAGAGGTCAGAGAGGTGAAAAGGTTGGTGGCCACTTCAGAAGCAGAAAAGGATTCTTCAGCCTGATTAATATTATTAATTTGTCTATGTAAGTCACAAATGTCTAGACTAAAGTCTGAATGGTTCCATATTCCCTGGATATGATTTTTAATTTTTTCCCAAGAGTGTAGAGATTGATTTACCTTAAGAGGAGTCCCACAGATCCATCTATAGGACACATAACATCGCAAGGCCAGTTTAACCTTCAAATTTGTAAGTTCTTGTCCTATCTGTAATATTGCCTCTTCCAGAGCGTTTCCTTTGCCTCCAGTTTTTCGTCTATTATTTCTTGGGTAGTTAGGGCAAGAGTGGTATTCTTAGAAAGATCGTCTACATAAGAGGCAGTATGTATTTGTTTAGTCAGCGCTACAGCAGATACAGTGAGAGAGGTTGCTAATGCAATCAAGGCTGAGATACCCAATATTAAAGCAGAGATAAACCGGCGGGGGCGCTGTAAAAGATCAGTAGCCTGTTTCAAAGTAAGCAATCCAACATCATCATACCAAGGTCCAGACAGGTGAACAGGCAGCATGAGGCAGGGGGGTTGTTGTAATACGATTACAGCTTGTACCTCTACATCAGGGCTCAAACAATTAGTTAAAAATACAATCTGGACAGGAGATATCATAACGAGAATTATTAAAAGAGATAGACATAGCAAAACTGTGTACAGGAAAGGCCAAGAAAACATAAGGGGCCAGGACACAGGCCTTAACCTTATACAACTGTGATCCTGTTGGTCTAATCAGTACAACATTGTGTAAAGCGGCTATGGCCTGCAACAAGTGTGGTTGAATTTTGCCAGAGTCAGTAGAAAGAATAGGAGGGCGGAGGCGAGTGCGGACGGGGAGCCAGACGTTTAGAAGGTTTCTCGCGGAGTGAAAGTCGTCTCATCTGGGCTACTGGGGGAGATTCATCATCTATCTTGACTCGGAAGCTGGGGCTCGTCTGCCTTGGTGGAGGTGGGGGCAGAGGCTGCTTGCGGTACATGTCGAATCAGATGATCAGGAATCCACCAAGGAGATGAAGTGTCCTGTGGAAATATGCAAGCATATCCTCGACCGATAGTTAAGAGAATATCAGGACCTTTCCACTGTCCTGTAAGCAGGTCCTTCCATTTGACCTGTAGTAAAATATTTTGTTTATTATCATTCCAATGTCTCATCATAGGTGACTCACCATGAAAATCTAAATTGAGAAAATTTATCACAAACAGAGCATGACTTAGTAAAAGACGGGGAGAGCTATATTTGAGCTCTCCTCCTTGTAATTTTTCCAATTGTTGTTTTGGGGGGCTCAGATAGCGAGGAAAAGACAAATGTTTCAATTTTGTTTATAAATTGCTGTAAGTCATAGTTCTTTAAGAGAATAGAGAAAAAGATTTTCTTAACTCTGGAAAAAAGCAAAATATTAAAAATCAGTAATATCTCAATTAAAAAGTCATAAAAATTATAATCATCCCTATCAGTTTATTCTGTCCTGTGTAATTGGTTCTTGATCTTAATCTTCTGTCAGCAGTTTGTGAGGTCATCAGTTTCTCTGTTGGAGTTCTGTAATTTTTACCCAGTTTAGTTTTACAATCTGAGCGTTTATTAGAAACCTGTATTCTAGAGTGTTAGAGTCCTTTCCATGAATTTTCCTGAAGATGAGACATATTTGCAAAAGCAAAAAATAGAGTAAAACAATAACTGACTGTAAACAATAAAAGACTTAAAAATGATGATTGACAGAGAAACTTGGTTATCTCTGTGATATACAACACCTTAAACTAATAATTAGAATTATGGCTGATAGCCAGGATAGATCAGAATTTAGGCATGTATATAATTTCTAAAACACTTATATCAGTAACATTTACCCACATACTACCAACCAAGAAAGATTATTATCACTTTATCTGACAATTTTTCCCATGTAACTTTGGACCAAATAAGCCTGATTAGTTTAGAATTAACAAAACAGATTTGTCTTTTAGGTAGAGTTAGAAACCATTTGTTCCCAACAATGATGTTTAGATTACCCACAAGAACTTTGAGACATTAGACAAACAGCTATCATTTAAAGTTATTATGCTGACAAATTTCTAACAGACAACATGAACTTATTTGACTAGGAAACCCAGGCTGCATATTTGCATATGCAGTGCTAACTCTGAGGACATATCCAAACATTTCAATCAAACCAACAAACTTAAGTTTTCATTAACCAAAGATTAATCCATATCATCTTAAAAGACAGTGGGTTAATTTCTATTGTATTTAGAATGTATGAGAGCGCTTAATTTAAGCCAATTAAACAGAACTCTTAGTATTGGCCATATCACCCGGAGGTAAAAATATCACACACATATAGACACACAGACACAGAGCCTTCACACCTATTGTTTTAAAAATCACTGCCATCAATCAGGTAATGAGTCAATCTCCAAGAGAGGGCACCCCACTTGGTTGCCAGGGTGATCAGGCCCGGAAACCAGAGGGGGGGGGCGCTCCCAGAGGTGGAGACTATGATATTTTAAAGATTTCTTTGTTTCTCAATTGCAAAGCTCAAAAGGAGCCAAAATGGTCACTGTAACTTTAAGAGAGAGGAAAGAAAAGGTTCCATTAACTTGAAAATCTCCTGAACCTAGGGCAGCGTCCTACTTGTTCTGCCTGTGAGATTCCTATAGCAAGGGGTGATGGGGGCGTCCCCCAGCATGTATCTCTTGTCCCCCTGCATGCATCTCTTGTATACCTTCCCTATTATGCCTGGCAGTCATAAGTGCCTGGTGAATGATTCCCAGGATAAAGGGATAGAGAAAAACAGTGAGGAACTTTCCGCCAGTCTGGGGGACATTCTACCCAATTGCAGCCTGGAGCCATTCTCCCAAGAAGGGGTTCCCATACTCCACCAAAGGTTAGAGTTTGGTACTTTCCTTGAACTGGAGTCCCGATTGGGACTTTTCCCGCAGTTCAGAGTATGGTCAGGTGCCAGAGGGAGGGGTCCCATTCCAGCCTTAGGAAAAGAAACCTTCCACGGGAGTCTTGGAGATTGGCAGCCGTCCTAATGACTTAAGTGGCCGACCCGTGCCCATGTAAAATTTGTCTATTAGAGATAGAGTCAGGAAGGAATGGATTAATTCATTTTCCATCACCCTCAGGCTTAAGGTACTGATTCTCTTCAGGCTGAATGCCACAATTTGCCCCATAGAGTAGCCATGGGCAGCAAAAGTGGATTCATACAGCTGTCCGAGAAGGTTCCCTATGGAGCAGTGAATTTAGATCCATCCTTGAAAAAGAGAAAGTCACAAGGAAAAAATAGGGCACTTACCAGAACTTGAGCTCACAAGCCGATGAAGCAAGTCCACCAGAAATGATGCAGGGTTGGTGAGCCGAGGAGTCGAGAGAAAGATTTCCTGGGCTCTCAAGATTTGGTGGCAGTGCTCTTTTATTTAGAGAATAGCGTGGAATAGCATGGGGACAGGACCCATGGGCAGGCAGAGCTGCTGCGTGGTGACAGGACCCACGGCCAGAACTTAACAGGTCTTGCTCTTATAATGTTGCACAAGGAAGTATTCCCAGTTAGACATTTTAAAACATACTTAGGCAAAGTTGATATAACCTCTTTATAAAGAAAATCAGCTTCTAAGTTGTGTTCCCACTATCATCCAGGTTTCCAAATTAACAGTTTCCTCTTCGGGGAACCAGGGACATTGTTCTTGTAAAAATGTAGGAATGTAGAAATCTGTCCCAAAGAGGCTTTTATGTCTCTTTTTTGCAAGCATACATGTTATTATTTCTATACAGAGCCTTCTTTCTTTAGACTCAGTATGGCCCAAAACTTCTCAAAATTCTTAATACTTCTTATTCTTCCTAACCTTATTTCACTCTCCCTTTCCGGAGAGGGACTAAAACTTCTCTATTATTATTATTATTATTATTATTATTATTTTTTATTTCACTCTCCCTTTCTAGACAGGGGCAAAAACTTCTCAATTATTATTATTATTATTATTATTATTATTTTTATTTCACTCTCCCTTTCTAGAGAGGGGCAGAAACTTCTCAATTATTATTATTATTATTATTATTATTATTATTTCACTCTCCCTTTCTAGTGAGGGGCAGAAACTTCTCAATTATTATTATTATTATTATTATTTCACTCTCCCTTTCTAGAGAGGGGCAAAAACTTCTCAATTATTATTATTATTATTATTATTATTTTTTATTTCACTCTCCCTTTCTAGAGAGGGCCAAAAACTTCTCAAAGTTCTTAACACCTACTACCCTTCTGTCCTTTCCTCACTCTCCCTTTGGCAGAGAGGGGCTAAAGGGGGCTCTTCTTTCCAGCCCTGGGTAGGATCCTATCCGTCCCGAGAAGTGGGGGGAACTTACCCTTCAGGTCCCTGTTCGGGCGCCACTTGCCGGGGTCCCGCCCTGGCGGAGTCCAGGTTCCTGAGGGATGGACGGCGTCGGCGCGATGAGGGAGGGGGAAAATAAAGGGGACGTGAGACTTGGGTTGGTGTTAGCAAGTCCGACTTTACTGTGCACAAGTGTCGTTTATATATTTTTCAGGATTAGTACAGAAATAGTTTTACAAATATTCTCAGAGAGATAAGGAAGTAAGAAACGAGCACAAGAATATTTATTAGCATTCCATTCTATAGAGCATAAGGTTAATGATCGTCTTCTCTGCAATTAACTAGTGTTTGTTGTCTCTAAGCTAAAGGAGATAGGTACCTAGGCGTCTGTTGTAATTCATGGTAAAGTTAAATCAAAGAGAGAAGGTCCAGGCCTCCGGACAGGACAGCAGTCTGTCTGGTTACATCCTGGTGGAGCCATCCCTGCCTCCCTCAATCATTTACGTCATTAGTGTAGATGGTTAATGGGAACAAAAGGCGACTCCAGGGTGTCTTATCCCCAGGGCTATCTGCATTCTCAGCGGGCAGTTAAACATCTTTACTTTTTCGCGCCCTTTAGGGGGTGGAAGCATTCCTTTGTCTTTTAGATTGTAGAGCTAACGGTCCCTTAAGTACACTGCCGGAGAAAGTATCATATTGTTAGTGAAGTAAAGGGCTGAAAAGCTAAGCTAAACTATAAATCTTCAAGAATAAAAAAGAGAAATAAGTACACACATAACCTTGATAGAAAGCATGCATATAATTCAGAAAATATCGGGGGTGTTGGCCGGCCATTCTTCACCGAGGGGCATTCTTGCACCCCTCGGCCCTTCTACTCACCAATTATTTATTGTTTATTGCTTTTAGGAGAAAACCTCTATAACATTTTAACAGAAAGCAGAAGGTCAAGAATAATATATAGATACTTCTTGATCATCCAATTAACCAGCAAACTTAGAAGGACGATGCATATGTATATTTAGACAAAGAACTGGAGGGAGAAGGAAACATTAACCAGATGGAGGCCATAAACCTAATTCGACATCTTATCTGGGCAGGATTCCTTTCTGATTGTCTCACATGGGACTGTGTGCTCCTCCAATAATTAACTGAAAAATATCTTGAAAGTTACCTGCAGGTGGTCACATTCTCTTACTGTATCTAATTTTCCCGGGAGGTAGTGCCTCCCAAGCAGCCACCCAAAGGAGTGAAAACTGGAGGTTAAGAAAGGAAAAGGAATGAAGGGCAATTAGAAGCAGCACAGGTTTCAGAACTATGTGAGGGGCTGGCCGGTTATTCTTCACCAAGGGGCGGCCCTGCACCCCTCGGCGTTAATCGGCTGGACCCTGTCAAACAGCCGATCAAATGATGTAGCCACGGCTCCCAGCAGTCTGAGAGGTGGTTCCGCCATGGCTGGCAGGTGAACCCGGACTGTCCCCCAGGTGTTTCTGGCATAGCCAGCCGTTGATATTGGCCTGTCCGGCAGGTGGTTCCAGCGAGTCGAACAGGTGGCTCCGGCGTTCTTGGCAGGTGGTTCCGGTCTGTCCGGTAGGTGTTTCCGGCGTGTCTGGCACGTGCTTCCGGCACGTCTGAGAGGTGGTTCCGGCATGCGCGGCAGGTGGTTCAGGCGGTTCTGGCAGGTGGTATCCGTCTGTTCGGGGTGTGGTTTCAGCGTCTCATGAACACGTTTCTGGCACGTCTGAGATGTGGTTCCAGCCGGCCCGACAGGTGTTTCCGCAGTGTCCGCCAAGCAGTTCTGGCGTAGTTGGCAGGTGATTTTGGCATGACTGGCAGGTGGTTCCAGCAAGCCTTGCAGGTGATTCCAAAGTGTTCACCAACTGGTTGTGGCGTAGCCGGCAGGTGATTTTTGCGTGATCGGCAGGTGGTTCTGGCGAGTCGAGCAGGTGGCTCCGGCGTGCTCGGCTGGTGCTTCCGGGGTCATTGGCACGGGGTTCTGGCATGTCTGAGAGGTGGTTCCTGCATGCCCGGCAAGTGATTCCGGAGTGTTCGCCAAGTGGTTCTGGCATAGTCGGCAGGTGATTTTGGCATGTCCGGCAGGTGGTTCAGGCGAGTTGAGCAGGTGGTTCCAACGTGCTTGGCAGGTGCTTCCGGCGTCTCCGGCACGTGTTTCTGGCACATCTGACAGGTGGTTCCGGCATGCCCGAAAGGTGATTCCGGTCTGTCCGGTAGGTGGTTCCAGCCGGCACGGCATGTGGTTCTGGTACGTCTCAGAGGTGGTTGCGCATGCCCAACAGGTGATTCCGGACTGTCCGCCACATGGTTCTGGCACGTCTGAGAGGTGGTTCCGGCATGCCCGGCAGGTCATCGCAGAGAGTCCTCCAAGTGGTTCTGGCACAACACGCAGGTGATTTTGGCGTGTCAGGCAGGTTGTTCCGCTGTGCTTGGCAGGTGGTTCAGGCTTGGCCGGCAGGTGGTTCCAGACTGTCCAGGACGTGTTTCCAGCTTCTCCGGCAGGTGGTTCTGGTACGTCTGAGAGGTGGTTCCGCCATGGCTGGCAGGTGATTCAAGACCGTCCCCCAGGTGGTTCTGGCATAGCCAGCAGTTGATATTGGCCTGTCCGGCAGGTGGTTCCAGCGAGTCGAACAGGTGGCTCCGGCGTTCTTGGCAGGTGGTTCCGGTCTGTCCGGTAGGTGATTCCGGCGTGTCCGGCACGTGCTTCCGGCACGTCTGAGAGGTGGTTCCGGCATGCACGACAGGTGATTCCGTAGTGTCCGCCAGGTGGTTCTGGCGTACCCGGCAGGTGATTTTATCGTGTCCGGCAGGTGTTTCTGGCGAGTCGAGCATGTGGCTCCGGCATGCTCGGCAGGTGCTTCCGGCGTCTCCGGCATGTGGTTCTGGTGTGTCTGAGAGCTGGTTCCGGCATGTCCGGCAGGTGATTCCGGAGTGTCCGCCAAGTGGTTTTGGCATACCCGGCTGGTGATTTTGTCATGTCAGGTAGGTGGTTCCGGCGAGTCGAGCAGGTGGCTCCGGCGTGCTTTGCAGGTTGTTCACACGGGTCTGGCAGGTGTTTTCCGTCTGTTCGGGGTGTGGTTCCAGCATCTCATGCACATGGTTCTGGCACGTCTGAGATGTGGTTCCGGCCGGCCCGACAGGTGTTTCCACAGTGTCTGCCAAGTGGTACTGGCGTAGTTGGCAGGTGATTTTGGCATGACCGGCAGGTGGTTCCAGCTAGCCCGGCGGGTGATTCCGAAGTGTTCCCCCACCGGTTGTGGCGTAGGGGGCAGGTGATTTTTGCGTGTCCGGCAGGTGGTTCTGGCGAGTCGAGCAGGTGGTTCCGGCGTGCTCGGCAGGTGCTTCCGGGGTCATTGGCACGTGGTTCTGGCATATCTGAGAGGTGGTTCCGGCATGCCCGGCAGGTGATTCCGGAGTGTTCGCCAAGTGTTTCCGGCGTAGCCGGCAGGTGATTTTTGCATGTCCAGCGGTCGTTCCGGCGGGTCGAGCCGGTGGTTCCGGCGTGTCCGGCAGGTGGTTCCGGTCTGTCCGGCAGGTGGTTCTGTGGTGTCCGGCACGAGGTTCAGTCTGAGAGGCTGTGCCGGCATGCCCCTCACGTGATTCCGGCTTGTCCCCGAAGTGGTGCTGGTGTAGCGGGCAGGTGATTTTGGCGTGTCCGGCAGGTGGTTCAGGCGAGTTGAGCAGGTGGTTGCGACGTGCTCGGCAGGTGCTTCCGGCGTCTCCGGCACGTGTTTCTGGCACATCTGACTGGTGGTTCCGGCATGCCCAAAAGTTGATTCCGGTCTGTCCGGTAGGTGGTTCCGGCGTGCACGGCACGTCGTTGTGGTACGTCTCAGAGGTGGTTGCGTATGCCCAACAGGTGATTCCGGACTGTCCGCAACGTGCTTCTGGCACGTCTGAGAGGTGGTTCCAACATGCCCGGCAGGTCATTTCGGAGAGTCGTCCAAGTGGTTCTGGCGTAGCCCGCAGGTGATTTTGGCGTGTCCGGCAGGTGGTTCCGCCGTGCTCGGCAGGTGGTTCAGGCATGGCCGTCACGTGGTTCCAGTCTGTCCAGGACGTGTTTCCAGCTTCTCCGGCAGGTGGTTCTGGTACGTCTGAGAGGTGGTTCCGCCATGGCTGGCAGGTGATCCCGGACTGTCCCCCAGGTGTTTCTGGCATAGCCAGCCGTTGATATTGGCCTGTCCGGCAGGTGGTTCCAGCGAGTCGAACAGGTGGCTCCGGCGTTCTTGGCAGGTGGTTCCGGTCTGTCCGGTAGGTGTTTCCGGCGTGTCTGGCACGTGCTTCCGGCACGTCTGAGAGGTGGTTCCGGCATGCGCGGCAGGTGGTTCAGGCGGTTCTGGCAGGTGGTATCCGTCTGTTCGGGGTGTGGTTCCAGCATCTCATGAACACGTTTCTGGCAAGTCTGAGATGTGGTTCCAGCCGGCCCGACAGGTGTTTCCGCAGTGTCCGCCAAGCGGTTCTGGCGTAGTTGGCAGGTGATTTTGGCATGACTGGCAGGCGGTTCCAGCAAGCCTGGCAGGTGATTCCAAAGTGTTCACCAACTGGTTGTGGCGTAGCCGGCAGGTGATTTTTGCGTGATCGGCAGGTGGTTCTGGCGAGTCGAGCAGGTGGTTCCGGCGTGCTCGGCTGGTGCTTCCGGGGTCATTGGCACGGGGTTCTGGCATGTCTGAGAGGTGGTTCCTGCATGCCCGGCAATTGATTCCGGAGTGTTCGCCAAGTGGTTCTGGCATAGTCGGCAGGTGATTTTGGCATGTCCGGCAGGTGGTTCAGGCGAGTTGAGCAGGTGGTTCCAACGTGCTTGGCAGGTGCTTCCGGCGTCTCCGGCACGTGTTTCTGGCACATCTGACAGGTGGTTCCGGCATGCCCGAAAGTTGATTCCGGTCTGTCCGGTAGGTGGTTCCAGCCTGCACGGCATGTGGTTCTGGTACGTCTCAGAGGTGGTTGCGCATGCCCAACAGGTGATTCCGGACTGTCCGCCACATGGTTCTGGCACGTCTGAGAGGTGGTTCCGGCATGCCCGGCAGGTCATCCCAGAGAGTCCTCCAAGTGGTTCTGGCATAACACGCAGGTGATTTTGGCGTGTCTGGCAGGTTGTTCCGTTGTGCTTGGCAGGTGGTTCAGGCTTGGCCGGCAGGTGGTTCCAGACTGTCCAGGACGTGTTTCCAGCTTCTCCGGCAGGTGGTTCTGGTACGTCTGAGAGGTGGTTCCGCCATGGCTGGCAGGTGATTCCGGACCGTCCCCCAGGTGGTTCTGGCATAGCCAGCATTTGATATGGGCCTGTCCGGCAGGTGGTTCCAGCGAGTCGAACAGGTGGCTCCGGCGTGCTCGGCAGGTGGTTCCGTTCTGTCCGGTTGGTGATTCCGGCGTGTTCGGCACGTGCTTCCGGCACGTCTGAGAGGTGGTTCCGGCATGCGCGACAGGTGGTTTCGGAGTGTCCGCCAGGTGCTTCTGGCGTACCCGGCAGGTGATTTTGGCGTGTCCGGCAGGTGTTTCTGGCGAGTCGAGCAGGTGGCTCCGGCATGCTCGGCAGGTGCTTCCGGCGTCTCCGGCACGTGGTTCTGGTGTGTCTGAGAGCTGGTTCCGGCATGTCCGGCAGATGATTCCGGAGTGTCCGCCAAGTGGTTCTGGCATACCCGGCTGGTGATTTGGGCATGTCAGGTAGGTGGTTCCGGCGAGTCGAGCAGGTGGCTCCGGCGTGCTCGGCAGGTTGTTCAGACGGGTCTGGCAGGTGTTTTCCGTCTGTTCTGGGTGTGGTTCCAGCATCTCATGCACATGGTTCTGGCACGTCTGAGATGTGGTTCCGGCCGGCCCGACAGGTGTTTCCACAGTGTCCGCCAAGTGGTACTGGCGTAGTTGGCAGGTGATTTTGGCATGACCGGCAGGTGGTTCCAGCAAGCCCGGCAGGTGATTCCGAAGTGTTCCCCAACTGGTTGTGGCGTAGCCGGCAGGTGATTTTTGCGTGTCCGGCAGGTGGTTCTGGCGAGTCGAGCAGGTGGTTCCGGCGTGCTCGGCAGGTGCTTCCGGGGTCATTGGCACGTGGTTCTGGCATATCTGAGAGGTGGTTCCGGCATGCCCGGCAGGTGATTCCGGAGTGTTCGCCAAGTGTTTCCGGAGTAGCCGGCAGGTGATTTTGCATGTCCAGCGGTCGTTCCGGCGGGTCGAGGCGGTGGTTCCGGCGTGTCCGGCAGGTGGTTCCGGTCTGTCCGGCAGGTGGTTCTGTGGTGTCCGGCACGAGGTTCAGTCTGAGAGGCTGTGCCGGCATGCCCCTCACGTGATTCCGGCTTGTCCCCGAAGTGGTGCTGGTGTAGCGGGCAGGTGATTTTGGCGTGTCCGGCAGGTGGTTCAGGCGAGTTGAGCAGGTGGTTGCGACGTGCTCGGCAGGTGCTTCCGGCGTCTCCGGCACGTGTTTCTGGCACATCTGACTGGTGGTTCCGGCATGCCCGAAATGTGATTCCGGTCTGTCCGGTAGGTGGTTCCAGCCTGCACGGCATGTGGTTCTGGTACGTCTCAGAGGTGGTTGCGCATGCCCAACAGGTGATTCCGGACTGTCCGCCACATGGTTCTGGCACGTCTGAGAGGTGGTTCCGGCATGCCCGGCAGGTCATCCCAGAGAGTCCTCCAAGTGGTTCTGGCATAACACGCAGGTGATTTTGGCGTGTCAGGCAGGTTGTTCCGTTGTGCTTGGCAGGTGGTTCAGGCATGGCCGGCAGGTGGATCCCGACTGTCCAGGACGTGTTTCCAGCTTCTCCGGCAGGTGGTTCTGGTACGTCTGAGAGGTGGTTCCGCCATGGCTGGCAGGTGATTCCGGACCGTCCCCCAGGTGGTTCTGGCATAGCCAGCAGTTGATATTGGCCTGTCCGGCAGGTGGTTCCAGCGAGTCGAACAGGTGGCTCCGGCGTACTCGGCAGGTGGTTCCGGTCTGTCCGGTAGGTCATTCCGGCGTTTCCGGCACGTGCTTCCTGCACGTCTGAGATGTGGTTCCGGCATGCGCGACAGGTGGTTTCGGAGTGTCCGCCAGGTGGTTCTGGCGTACCCGGCAGGTGATTTTGGCGTGTGCGGCAGGTGTTTCTGGCGAGTCGAGCAGGTGGCTCCGGCATGCTCGGCAGGTGCTTCCGGCGTCTCCGGCACTTGGTTCTGGTGTGTCTGAGAGCTGGTTCCGGCATGTCCGGCAGATGATTCCGGAGTGTCCGCCAAGTGGTTCTCGCATACCCAGCAGGTGATTTTGGCGTGTCAGGGAGGTGGTACCGGTGAGTCGAGCAGGTGGTTCCGGCGTGCTCAGCAGGTGGTTCAGGCGGTTCTGGCAGGTGGTATCCGTCTGTTCGGGGTGTGGTTCCAGCATCTCATGAACACGTTTCTGGCAAGTCTGAGATGTGGTTCCAGCCGGCCCGACAGGTGTTTCCGCAGTGTCCGCCAAGCGGTTCTGGCGTAGTTGGCAGGTGATTTTGGCATGACTGGCAGGTGGTTCCAGCAAGCCTGGCAGGTGATTCCAAAGTGTTCACCAACTGGTTGTGGCGTAGCCGGCAGGTGATTTTTGCGTGATCGGCAGGTGGTTCTGGCGAGTCGAGCAGGTGGTTCCGGCGTGCTCGGCTGGTGCTTCCGGGGTCATTGGCACGGGGTTCTGGCATGTCTGAGAGGTGGTTCCTGCATGCCCGGCAAGTGATTCCGGAGTGTTCGCCAAGTGGTTCTGGCATAGTCGGCAGGTGATTTTGGCATGTCCGGCAGGTGGTTCAGGCGAGTTGAGCAGGTGGTTCCAACGTGCTTGGCAGGTGCTTCCGGCGTCTCCGGCACGTGTTTCTGGCACATCTGACAGGTGGTTCCGGCATGCCCGAAAGGTGATTCCGGTCTGTCCGGTAGGTGGTTCCAGCCGGCACGGCATGTGGTTCTGGTACGTCTCAGAGGTGGTTGCGCATGCCCAACAGGTGATTCCGGACTGTCCGCCACATGGTTCTGGCACGTCTGAGAGGTGGTTCCGGCATGCCCGGCAGGTCATCCCAGAGAGTCCTCCAAGTGGTTCTGGCATAACACGCAGGTGATTTTGGCGTGTCAGGCAGGTTGTTCCGTTGTGCTTGGCAGGTGGTTCAGGCTTGGCCGGCAGGTGGTTCCAGACTGTCCAGGACGTGTTTCCAGCTTCTCCGGCAGGTGGTTCTGGTACGTCTGAGAGGTGGTTCCGCCATGGCTGGCAGGTGATTCCGGACCGTCCCCCAGGTGGTTCTGGCATAGCCAGCAGTTGATATTGGGCTGTCCGGCAGGTGGTTCCAGCGAGTCGAACAGGTGGCTCCGGCGTACTCGGCAGGTGGTTCCGGTCTGTCCGGTAGGTCATTCCGGCGTGTCCGGCACGTGCTTCCTGCACGTCTGAGAGGTGGTTCCGGCATGCGCGACAGGTGGTTTCGGAGTGTCCGCCAGGTGGTTCTGGCGTACCCGGCAGGTGATTTTGGCGTGTCCGGCAGGTGTTTCTGGCGAGTCGAGCAGGTGGCTCCGGCATGCTCGGCAGGTGCTTCCGGCGTCTCCGGCACGTGGTTCTGGTGTGTCTGAGAGCTGGTTCCAGCATGTCCGGCAGATGATTCCGGAGTGTCCGCCAAGTGGTTCTGGCATACCCGGCTGGTGATTTGGGCATGTCAGGTAGGTGGCTCCGGCGTGCTCGGCAGGTTGTTCAGACGGGTCTGGCAGGTGTTTTCCGTCTGTTCGGGGTGTGGTTCCAGCATCTCATGCACATGGTTCTGGCACGTCTGAGATGTGGTTCCGGCCGGCCCGACAGGTGTTTCCACAGTGTCCGCCAAGTGCTACTGGCGTGGTTGGCAGGTGATTTTGGCATGACCGGCAGGTGGTTCCAGCAAGCCCGGCAGGTGATTCCGAAGTGTTCCCCAACTGGTTGTGGCGTAGCCGGCAGGTGATTTTTGCGTGTCCGGCAGGTGGTTCCGGCGTGCTCGGCAGGTGCTTCCGGGGTTATTGGCACGTGGTTCTGGCATATCTGAGAGGTGGTTCCGGCATGCCCGGCAGGTGATTCCGGAGTGTTCGCCAAGTGTTTCCGGCGTAGCCGGCAGGTGATTTTGCATGCCCAGCGGTCGTTCCGGCGGGTCGAGCCAGTGGTTCCGGCGTGTCCGGCAGGTGGTTCCGGTCTGTCCGGCAGGTGGTTCTGTGGTGTCCGGCACGAGGTTCAGTCTGACAGGCTGTGCCGGCATGCCCCTCACGTGATTCCGGCTTGTCCCCGAAGTGGTGCTGGTGTAGCGGGCAGGTGATTTTGGCGTGTCCGGCAGGTGGTTCAGGCGAGTTGAGCAGGTGGTTGCGACGTGCTCGGCAGGTGCTTCCGGCGTCTCCGGCACGTGTTTCTGGCACATCTGACTGGTGGTTCCGGCATGCCCAAAAGTTGATTCCCGTCTGTCCGGTAGGTGGTTCCGGCGTGCACGGCACGTGGTTCTGGTACGTGTCAGAGGTGGTTGCGTATGCCCAACAGGTGATTCCGGACTGTCCGCCACGTGCTTCTGGCACGTCTGAGAGGTGGTTCCAACATGCCAGGCAGGTCATTTCGGAGAGTCGTCCAAGTGGTTCTGGCGTAGCCCGCAGGTGATTTTGGCGTGTCCGGCAGGTGGTTCCGGCACGTCTGAGAGGTGGTTCCAGCATGCGCGACAGGTGGTTTCGGAGTGTCCACCAGGTGGTTCTGGCGTACCCGGCAGGTGATTTTGGCGTGTCCGGCAGGTGTTTCTGGCGAGCTGAGCAGGTGGCTCCGGCATGCTCGGCAGGTGCTTCCGGCGTCTCCGGCACGTGGTTCTGGTGTGTCTGAGAGCTGGTTCCGGCATGTCCGGCAGATGATTCCGGAGTGTCCGCCAAGTGGTTCTGGCATACCCGGCTGGTGATTTGGGCCTGTCAGGTAGGTGGTTCCGGCGAGTAGAGCAGGTGGCTCCGGCGTGCTCGGCAGGTTGTTCAGACGTGTCTGGCAGGTGTTTTCCGTCTGTTCGGGGTGTGGTTCCAGCATCTCATGCACATGGTTCTGTCACGTCTGAGATGTGGTTCCGGCCGGCCCGACAGGTGTTTCCACAGTGTCCGCCAAGTGGTACTGGAGTAGTTGGCATGTGATTTTGGCATGACTGGCTGGTGGTTCCAGCAAGCCCGGCAGGTGATTCCGAAGTGTTCCCCAACTTGTTTTGGCGTAGCCGGCAGGTGATTTTTCCGTGATCGGCAGGTGGTTCTGGCGAGTTGAGCAGGTGGTTCGGGCGTGCTCGGCAGGTGCTTCCGGGGTCATTGGCACGTGGTTCTGGCATATCTGAGAGGTGGTTCCGGCATGCCCGGCAGGTGATACAGGAGTGTTCGCCAAGTGTTTCCGGCGTAGCCGGCAGGTGATTTTGCATGTCCAGCGGTCGTTCCGGCGGGTCGAGCCGGTGGTTCCGGCGTGTCCGGCAGGTGGTTCCGGTCTGTCCGGCAGGTGGTTCCGTGGTGTCCGGCACGAGGTTCAGTCTGAGAGGCTGTGCCGGCATGCCCCTCACGTGATTCCGGCTTGTCCCCGAAGTGGTGCTGGTGTAGCGGGCAGGTGATTTTGGCGTGTCCGGCAGGTGGTTCAGGCGAGTTGAGCAGGTGGTTGCGACGTGCTCGGCAGGTGCTTCCGGCGTCTCCGGCACGTGTTTCTGGCACATCTGACTGGTGGTTCCGGCATGCCCAAAAGTTGATTCCGGTCTGTCCGGTAGGTGGTTCCGGCGTGCACGGCACGTGGTTCTGGTACGTCACAGAGGTGGTTGCGTATGCCCAACAGGTGATTCCGGACTGTCCGCCACGTGCTTCTAGCACATCTGAGAGGTGGTTCCCACATGCCCTGCAGGTCATTTCGGAGAGTCGTCCAAGTGGTTTTGGCGTAGCCCGCAGGTGATTTTGGCGTGTCCGGCAGGTGGTTCCGCCGTGCTCGGCAGGTGGTTCAGGCATGGCCGTCACGTGGTTCCAGTCTGTCCAGGACGTGTTTCCAGCTTCTCCGGCAGGTGGCTCTGGTACGTCTGAGAGGTGGTTCCGCCATGGCTGGCAGGTGATCCCGGACTGTCCCCCAGGTGGTTCTGGCATAGCCAGCAGTTGATATTGGCCTGTCCGGCAGGTGGTTCCAGCGAGTCGAACAGGTGGCTCCGGCGTTCTTGGCAGGTGGTTCCGGTCTGTCCGGTAGGTGTTTCCGGCGTGTCTGGCACGTGCTTCCGGCACGTGTGAGAGGTGGTTCTGTCATGTGCGGCAGGTGATTCTGGAGTGTCTGCCAGGTGGTTCTGGCGTACCCGGCAGGTGATTTTGGCGTGTCCGGCAGGTGTTTCTGGCGAGTCGAGCAGGTGGCTCCGGCATGCTCGGCAGGTGCTTCCGGCGTCTCCGGCACTTGGTTCTGGTGTGTCTGAGAGCTGGTTCCGGCATGTCCGGCAGATGATTCCAGAGTGTCCGCCAAGTGGTTCTGGCATACCCAGCAGGTGATTTTGGCGTGTCAGGGAGGTGGTACCGGTGAGTCGAGCAGGTGGTTCCGGCGTGCTCAGCAGGTGGTTCAGGCGGTTCTGGCAGGTGGTATCCGTCTGTTCGGGGTGTGGTTCCAGCATCTCATGAACACGTTTCTGGCACGTCTGAGATGTGGTTCCAGCCGGCCCGACAGGTGTTTCCGCAGTGTCCGCCAAGCGGTTCTGGCGTAGTTGGCAGGTGATTTTGGCATGACTGGCAGGTGGTTCCAGCAAGCCCGGCAGGTGATTCCGAAGTGTTCCCCAACTGGTTGTGGCGTAGCCGGCAGGTGATTTTTGCGTGTCCGGCAGGTGCTTCTGGCGATTCGACCAGGTGGTTCCGGCGTGCTCGGCAGGTGCTTCCGGGGTCATTGGCACGGGGTTCTGGCATATCTGAGAGGTGGTTCCGGCATGCCCGGCAGGTGATTCCGGAGTGTTCGCCAAGTGTTTCCGGCGTAGCCGGCAGGTGATTTTGCATGTCCAGCGGTCGTTCCGGCGGGTCGAGCCGGTGGTTCCGGCGTGTCCGGCAGGTGGTTCCGGTCTGTCCGGCAGGTGGTTCTGTGGTGTCCGGCACGAGGTTCAGTCTGAGAGGCTGTGCCGGCATGCCCCTCACGTGATTCCGGCTTGTCCCCGAAGTGGTGCTGGTGTAGCGGGCAGGTGATTTTGGCGTGTCCGGCAGGTGGTTCAGGCGAGTTGAGCAGGTGGTTGCGACGTGCTCGGCAGGTGCTTCCGGCGTCTCCGGCACGTGTTTCTGGCACATCTGACTGGTGGTTCCGGCATGCCCAAAAGTTGATTCCGGTCTGTCCGGTAGGCGGTTCCGGCGTGCACGGCACGTGGTTCTGGTACGTCTCAGAGGTGGTTGCGTATGCCCAACAGGTGATTCCGGACTGTCCGCCACGTGCTTCTGGCACGTCTGAGAGGTGGTTCCAACATGCCCGGCAGGTCATTTCGGAGAGTCGTCCAAGTGGTTCTGGCGTAGCCCGCAGGTGATTTTGGCGTGTCAGGTAGGTTGTTCCGTTGTGCTTGGCAGGTGGTTCAGGCTTGGCCGGCAGGTGGTTCCAGACTGTCCAGGACGTGTTTCCAGCTTCTCCGGCAGGTGGTTCTGGTACGTCTGAGAGGTGGTTCCGCCATGGTTGGCAGGTGATTCCGGACCGTCCCCCAGGTGGTTCTGGCATAGCCAGCAGTTGATATTGGCCTGTCCGGCAGGTGGTTCCAGCGAGTCGAACAGGTGGCTCCGGCGTGCTCGGCAGGTGGTTCCGGTCTGTGCGGTAGGTTATTCCGGCGTGTCCAGCACGTGCTTCCGACACGTCTGAGAGGTGGTTCCCCCATGCGCGACAGCTGATTTCGGAGTGTCCGCCAGGTGGTTCTGGCGTACCCGGCAGGTGATTTTGGTGTGTCCGGCAGGTGTTTCTGGCGAGTCGAGCAGGTGGCTCCGGCATGCTCGGCAGGTGCTTCCGGCGTCTCCGGCACGTGGTTCTGGTGTGTCTGAGAGCTGGTTCCAGCATGTCCGGCAGATGATTCCGGAGTGTCCGCCAAGTGGTTCTGGCATACCCGGCTGGTGATTTGGGCATGTCAGGTAGGTGGCTCCGGCGTGCTCGGCAGGTTGTTCAGACTGGTCTGGCAGGTGTTTTCCGTCTGTTCGGGGTGTGGTTCCAGCATCTCATGCACATGGTTCTGGCATGTCTGAGATGTGGTTCCGGCCGGCCCGACAGGTGTTTCCACAGTGTCCGCCAAGTGGTACTGGCGTAGTTGGCATGTGATTTTGGCATGACCGGCAGGTGGTTCCAGCAAGCCCGGCAGGTGATTCCGAAGTGTTCCCCAACTGGTTGTGGCGTAGCCGGCAGGTGATTTTTGCGTGTCCGGCAGGTGGTTCTGGCGAGTCGAGCAGGTGGTTCCGGCGTGCTCGGCAGGTGCTTCCGGGGTCATTGGCACGTGGTTCTGGCATATCTGAGAGGTGGTTCCGGCATGCCCGGCAGGTGATTCCGGAGTGTTCGCCAAGTGTTTCCGGCGTAGCCGGCCGGTGATTTTGCATGTCCAGCGGTCGTTCCGGCGGGTCGAGCCGGTGGTTCCGGCGTGTCCGGCAGGTGGTTCCGGTCTGTCCGGCAGGTGGTTCTGTGGTGTCCGGCACGAGGTTCAGTCTGAGAGGCTGTGCCGGCATGCCCCTCACGTGATTCCGGCTTGTCCCCGAAGTGGTGCTGGTGTAGCGGGCAGGTGATTTTGGCGTGTCCGGCAGGTGGTTCAGGCGAGTTGAGCAGGTGGTTGCGACGTGCTCGGCAGGTGCTTCCGGCGTCTCCGGCACGTGTTTCTGGCACATCTGACTGGTGGTTCCGGCATGCCCAAAAGTTGATTCCGGTGTGTCCGGTAGGTGGTTCCGGCGTGCACGGCACGTGGTTCTGGTACGTGTCAGAGGTGGTTGCGTATGCCCAGCAGGTGATTCCGGACTGTCCGCCACGTGCTTCTGGCACGTCTGAGAGGTGGTTCCAACATGCCCGGCAGGTCATTTCGGAGAGTCGTCCAAGTGGTTCTGGCGTAGCCCGCAGGTGATTTTGGCGTGTCCGGCAGGTGGTTCCGCCGTGCTCGGCAGGTGGTTCAGGCATGGCCGTCACGTGGTTCCAGTCTGTCCAGGACGTGTTTCCAGCTTCTCCGGCAGGTGGCTCTGGTACGTCTGAGAGGTGGTTCCGCCATGGCTGGCAGGTGATCCCGGACTGTCCCCCAGGTGGTTCTGGCATAGCCAGCAGTTGATATTGGCCTGTCCGGCAGGTGGTTCCAGCGAGTCGAACAGGTGGCTCCGGCGTTCTTGGCAGGTGGTTCCGGTCTGTCCGGTAGGTGTTTCCGGCGTGTCTGGCACGTGCTTCCGGCACGTCTGAGAGGTGGTTCCGTCATGCGCGGCAGGTGATTCCGGAGTGTCCGCCAGGTGGTTCTGGCGTACCCAGCAGGTGATTTTGGCGTGTCCGGCAGGTGTTTCTGGCGAGTCGAGCAGGTGGCTCCGGCATGCTCGGCAGGTGCTTCCGGCGTCTCCGGCACTTGGTTCTGGTGTGTCTGAGAGCTGGTTCCGGCATGTCCGGCAGATGATTCCGGAGTGTCCGCCAAGTGGTTCTGGCATACCCAGCAGGTGATTTTGGCGTGTCAGGGAGGTGGTACCGGTGAGTCGAGCAGGTGGTTCCGGCGTGCTCAGCAGGTGGTTCAGGCGGTTCTGGCAGGTGGTATCCGTCTGTTCGGGGTGTGGTTCCAGCATCTCATGAACACGTTTCTGGCACGTCTGAGATGTGGTTCCAGCCGGCCCGACAGGTGTTTCCGCAGTGTCCGCCAAGCGGTTCTGGCGTAGTTGGCAGGTGATTTTGGCATGACTGGCAGGTGGTTCCAGCAAGCCTGGCAGGTGATTCCAAAGTGTTCACCAACTGGTTGTGGCGTAGCCGGCAGGTGATTTTTGCGTGATCGGCAGGTGGTTCTGGCGAGTCGAGCAGGTGGTTCCGGCGTGCTCGGCTGGTGCTTCCGGGGTCATTGGCACGGGGTTCTGGCATGTCTCAGAGGTGGTTCTTGCATGCCCGGCACGTGATTCCGGAGTGTTTGCCAAGTGGTTCTGGGATAGTCGGCAGGTGATTTTGGCATGTCTGGCAGGTGGTTCAGGCGAGTTGAGCAGGTGGTTCCAACGTGCTTGGCAGGTGCTTCAGGCGTCTCCGGCACGTGTTTCTGGCACATCTGACAGGTGGTTCCGGCATGCCCGAAAGGTGATTCCGGTCTGTCCGGTAGGTGGTTCCAGCCTGCACGGCATGTGGTTCTGGTACGTCTCAGAGGTGGTTGCGCATGCCCAACAGGTGATTCCGGACTGTCCGCCACATGGTTCTGGCACGTCTGAGAGGTGGTTCCGGCATGCCCGGCAGGTCATCCCAGAGAGTCCTCCAAGTGGTTCTGGCATAACACGCAGGTGATTTTGGCGTGTCAGGCAGGTTGTTCCGTTGTGCTTGGCAGGTGGTTCAGGCTTGGCCGGCAGGTGGTTCCAGACTGTCCAGGACGTGATTCCAGCTTCTCCGGCAGGTGGTTCTGGTACGTCTGAGAGGTGGTTCCGCCATGGCTGGCAGGTGATTCCGGACCGTCCCCCAGGTGGTTCTGGCATAGCCAGGAGTTGATATTGGCCTGTCCGGCAGTTGGTTCCAGCGAGTCGGACAGGTGGCTCTGGCGTGCTCGGCAGGTGGTTCCGGTCTGTCCGGTAGGTCATTCCGGCGTGTCCGGCACGTGCTTCCGGCACGTCTGAGAGGTGGTTCCGGCATGCGCGACAGGTGATTTCGGAGTGTCCGCCAGGTGGTTCTGGCGTACCCGGAAGGTGATATTGGCGTGTCCGGCAGGTGTTTCTGGCGAGTCGAGCAGGTGGCTCCGGCATGCTCGGCAGGTGCTTCCGGCGTCTCCGGCACGTGGTTCTGGTGTGTCTGAGAGCTGGTTCCGGCATGTCCGGCAGATGATTCCGGAGTGTCCGCCAAGTGGTTCTGGCATACCCGGCTGGTGATTTGGGCCTGTCAGGTAGGTGGTTCCGGCGAGTCGAGCAGGTGGCTCCGGCGTGCTCGGCAGGTTGTTCAGACGGGTCTGGCAGGTGTTTTCCGTCTGTTCTGGGTGTGGTTCCAGCATCTCATGCACATGGTTCTGGCACGTCTGAGATGTGGTTCCGGCCGGCCCGACAGGTGTTTCCACAGTGTCCGCCAAGTGGTACTGGCGTAGTTGGCAGGTGATTTTGGCATGACCGGCAGGTGGTTCCAGCAAGCCCGGCAGGTGATTCCGAAGTGTTCCCCAACTGGTTGTGGCGTAGCCGGCAGGTGATTTTTGCGTGTCCGGCAGGTGGTTCTGGCGAGTCGAGCAGGTGGTTCCGGCGTGCTCGGCAGGTGCTTCCGGGGTCATTGGCACGTGGTTCTGGCATATCTGAGAGGTGGTTCCGGCATGCCCGGCAGGTGATTCCGGAGTGTTCGCCAAGTGTTTCCGGAGTAGCCGGCAGGTGATTTTGCATGTCCAGCGGTCGTTCCGGCGGGTCGAGGCGGTGGTTCCGGCGTGTCCGGCAGGTGGTTCCGGTCTGTCCGGCAGGTGGTTCTGTGGTGTCCGGCACGAGGTTCAGTCTGAGAGGCTGTGCCGGCATGCCCCTCACGTGATTCCGGCTTGTCCCCGAAGTGGTGCTGGTGTAGCGGGCAGGTGATTTTGGCGTGTCCGGCAGGTGGTTCAGGCGAGTTGAGCAGGTGGTTGCGACGTGCTCGGCAGGTGCTTCCGGCGTCTCCGGCACGTGTTTCTGGCACATCTGACTGGTGGTTCCGGCATGCCCGAAAGGTGATTCCGGTCTGTCCGGTAGGTGGTTCCAGCCGGCACGGCATGTGGTTCTGGTACGTCTCAGAGGTGGTTGCGCATGCCCAACAGGTGATTCCGGACTGTCCGCCACATGGTTCTGGCACGTCTGAGAGGTGGTTCCGGCATGCCCGGCAGGTCATCCCAGAGAGTCCTCCAAGTGGTTCTGGCATAACACGCAGGTGATTTTGGCGTGTCTGGCAGGTTGTTCCGCTGTGCTTGGCAGGTGGTTCAGGCTTGGCCGGCAGGTGGTTCCAGACTGTCCAGGACGTGTTTCCAGCTTCTCCGGCAGGTGGTTCTGGTACGTCTGAGAGGTGGTTCCGCCATGGCTGGCAGGTGATTCCGGAGCGTCCCCCAGGTGGTTCTGGAAGAGCCAGAAGTTGATATTGGCCTTTCCGGCAGGGGGTTCCAGCGAGTCGAACAAGGTGGCTCCGGCGTGCTCGGCAGGTGGTTCCGGTCTGTCCGGTAGGTGATTCCGGCGTGTCCGGCACGTGCTTCCGGCACGTCTGAGAGGTGGTTCCAGCATGCGCGGCAGGTGATTCCGTAGTGTCAGCCAGGTGGTTCTGGCGTACCCGGCAGGTGATTTTGGCGTGTCCGGCAGGTGTTTCTGGCGAGTCGAGCAGGTGGCTCCGGCATGCTCGGCAGGTGCTTCCGTCGTCTCCGGCACTTGGTTCTGGTGTGTCTGAGAGCTGTTTCCGGCATGTCCGGCAGATGATTCCGGGGTGTCCGCCAAGTGGTTCTGGCATACCCAGCAGGTGATTTTGGCGTGTCAGGGAGGTGGTACCGGTGAGTCGAGCAGGTGGTTCCGGCGTGCTCAGCAGGTGGTTCAGGCGGTTCTGGGAGGTGGTATCCGTCTGTTCGGGGTGTGGTTCCAGCGTCTCATGAACACGTTTCTGGCACGTCTGAGATGTGGTTCCAGCCGGCCCGACAGGTGTTTCCGCAGTGTCCGCCAAGCGGTTCTGGCGTAGTTGGCAGGTGATTTTGGCATGACTGGCAGGTGGTTCCAGCAAGCCTTGCAGGTGATTCCAAAGTGTTCACCAACTGGTTGTGGCGTAGCCGGCAGGTGATTTTTGCGTGATCGGCAGGTGGTTCTGGCGAGTCGAGCAGGTGGCTCCGGCGGGCTCGGCTGGTGCTTCCGGGGTCATTGGCACGGGGTTCTGGCATGTCTGAGAGGTGGTTCCTGCATGCCCGGTAAGTGATTTCGGAGTGTAAGACAGGTGGTTATGGCCTACCCGGCAGGTGATTTTTGCATGTCCGGCAGGTGTTTCTGGCGAGTGGAGCAGGTGGCTCCGGCATGCTCGGCAGGTGCTTCCGGCGTCTCCGGCACGTGGTTCTGGTGTGTCTGAGTGCTGGTTCCGGCATGTCCGGCAGATGATTCCGGAGTGTCCGCCAAGTGGTTCTGGCATACCCGGCTGGTGATTTGGGCATGTCAGGTAGGTGGTTCCGGCGAGTCGAGCAGGTGGCTCCGGCGTGCTCAGCAGGTTGTTCAGACGGGTCTGGCAGGTGTTTTCCGTCTGTTCGGGGTGTGGTTCCAGCATCTCATGCACATGGTTCTGGCACGTCTGAGATGTGGTTCCGGCCGGCCCGACAGGTGTTTCCACAGTGTCCGCCAAGTGGTACTGGCGTATTTGGCAGGTGATTTTGGCATGACCGGCAGGTGGTTCCAGCAAGCCCGGCAGGTGATTCCGAAGTGTTCCCCCACCGGTTGTGGCGTAGCCGGCAGGTGATTTTTGCGTGGCCGGCAGGTGGTTCTGGCGAGTCGAGCAGGTGGTTCCGGCGTGCTCGGCAGGTGCTTCCGGGGTCATTGGCACGTGGTTCTGGCATATCTGAGAGGTGGTTCCGGCATGCCCGGCAGGTGATTCCGGAGTGTTCGCCAAGTGTTTCCGGCGTAGCCGGCAGGTGATTTTTGCATGTCCAGCGGTCGTTCCGGCAGGTCGATCCGGTGGTTCCGGCGTGTCCGGCAGGTGGTTCCGGTCTGTCCGGCAGGTGGTTCTGTGGTGTCCGGCACGAGGTTCAGTCTGAGAGGCTGTGCCGGCATGCCCCTCACGTGATTCCGGCTTGTCCCCGAAGTGGTGCTGGTGTAGCGGGCAGGTGATTTTGGCGTGTCCGGCAGGTGGTTCAGGCGAGTTGAGCAGGTGGTTGCGACGTGCTCGGCAGGTGCTTCCGGCGTCTCCGGCACGTGTTTCTGGCACATCTGACTGGTGGTTCCGGCATGCCCAAAAGTTGATTCCGGTCTGTCCGGTAGGTGGTTCCGGCGTGCACGGCACGTGGTTCTGGTACGTCTCAGAGGTGGTTGCGTATGCCCAACAGGTGATTCCGGACTGTCCGCCACGTGCTTCTGGCACGTCTGAGAGGTGGTTCCAACATGCCCGGCAGGTCATTTCGGAGAGTCGTCCAAGTGGTTCTGGCGTAGCCCGCAGGTGATTTTGGCGTGTCCGGCAGGTGGTTCCGCCGTGCTCGGCAGGTGGTTCAGGCATGGCCGTCACGTGGTTCCAGTCTGTCCAGGACGTGTTTCCAGCTTCTCCGGCAGGTGGTTCTGGTACGTCTGAGAGGTGGTTCCGCCATGGCTGGCAGGTGATCCCGGACTGTCCCCCAGGTGTTTCTGGCATAGCCAGCCGTTGATATTGGCCTGTCTGGCAGGTGGTTCCAGCGAGTCGAACAGGTGGCTCCGGCGTTCTTGGCAGGTGGTTCCGGTCTGTCCGGTAGGTCATTCCGGCGTGTCCGGCACGTGCTTCCGGCACGTCTGAGAGGTGGTTCCGGCATGCGCGGCAGGTGATTCCGTAGTGTCCGCCAGGTGGTTCTGGCATACCCGGCAGGTGATTTTGGCGTGTGCGGCAGGTGTTTCTGGCGAGTCGAGCAGGTGGCTCCGGCATGCTCGGCAGGTGCTTCCGGCGTCTCCGGCACTTGGTTCTGGTGTGTCTGAGAGCTGTTTCCGGCATGTCCGGCAGATGATTCCGGGGTGTCCGCTAAGTGGTTCTGGCATACCCAGCAGGTGATTTTGGCGTGTCAGGGAGGTGGTACCGGTGAGTCGAGCAGGTGGTTCCGGCGTGCTCAGCAGGTGGTTCAGGCGGTTCTGGCAGGTGGTATCCGTCTGTTCGGGGTGTGGTTCCAGCATCTCATGAACACGTTTCTGGCACGTCTGAGATGTGGTTCCAGCCGGCCCGACAGGTGTTTCCGCAGTGTCCGCCAAGCGGTTCTGGCGTAGTTGGCAGGTGATTTTGGCATGACTGGCAGGTGGTTCCAGCAAGCCTTGCAGGTGATTCCAAAGTTTTCACCAACTGGTTGTGGCGTAGCCGGCAGGTGATTTTTGCGTGATCGGCAGGTGGTTCTGGCGAGTCGAGCAGGTGGTTCCGGCGTGCTCGGCTGGTGCTTCCGGGGTCATTGGCACGGGGTCCTGGCATGTCTGAGAGGTGGTTCCTGCATGCCCGGTAAGTGATTTCGGAGTGTCCGACAGGTGGTTATGGCGTACCCGGCAGGTGATTTTTGCATGTCCGGCAGGTGTTTCTGGCGAGTGGAGCAGGTGGCTCCGGCATGCTCGGCAGGTGCTTCCGGCGTCTCCGGCACGTGGTTCTGGTGTGTCTGAGTGCTGGTTCCGGCATGTCCGGCAGATGATTCCGGAGTGTCCGCCAAGTGGTTCTGGCATACCCGGCTGGTGATTTTGGCATGTCAGGTAGGTGGTTCCGGCGAGTCGAGCAGGTGGCTCCGGCGTGCTCAGCAGGTTGTTCAGACGGGTCTGGCAGGTGTTTTCCGTCTGTTCGGGGTGTGGTTCCAGCATCTCATGCACATGGTTCTGGCACGTCTGAGATGTGGTTCCGGCCGGCCCGACAGGTGTTTCCACAGTGTCCGCCAAGTGGTACTGGCGTATTTGGCAGGTGATTTTGGCATGACCGGCAGGTGGTTCCAGCAAGCCCGGCAGGTGATTCCGAAGTGTTCCCCCACCGGTTGTGGCGTAGCCGGCAGGTGATTTTTGCGTGGCCGGCAGGTGGTTCTGGCGAGTCGAGCAGGTGGTTCCGGCGTGCTCGGCAGGTGCTTCCGGGGTCATTGGCACGTGGTTCTGGCATATCTGAGAGGTGGTTCCGGCATGCCCGGCAGGTGATTCCGGAGTGTTCGCCAAGTGTTTCCGGCGTAGCCGGCAGGTGATTTTTGCATGTCCAGCGGTCGTTCCGGCAGGTCGATCCGGTGGTTCCGGCGTGTCCGGCAGGTGGTTCCGGTCTGTCCGGCAGGTGGTTCTGTGGTGTCCGGCACGAGGTTCAGTCTGAGAGGCTGTGCCGGCATGCCCCTCACGTGATTCCGGCTTGTCCCCGAAGTGGTGCTGGTGTAGCGGGCAGGTGATTTTGGCGTGTCCGGCAGGTGGTTCAGGCGAGTTGAGCAGGTGGTTGCGACGTGCTCGGCAGGTGCTTCCGGCGTCTCCGGCACGTGTTTCTGGCACATCTGACTGGTGGTTCCGGCATGCCCAAAAGTTGATTCCGGTCTGTCCGGTAGGTGGTTCCGGCGTGCACGGCACGTGGTTCTGGTACGTCACAGAGGTGGTTGCGTATGCCCAACAGGTGATTCCGGACTGTCCGCCACGTGCTTCTGGCACGTCTGATAGGTGGTTCCAACATGCCCGGCAGGTCATTTCGGAGAGTCGTCCAAGTGGTTCTGGCGTAGCCCGCAGGTGATTTTGGCGTGTCCGGCAGGTGGTTCCGCTGTGCTCGGCAGGTGGTTCAGGCATGGCCGTCACGTGGTTCCAGTCTGTCCAGGACGTGTTTCCAGCTTCTCCGGCAGGTGGTTCTGGTACGTCTGAGAGGTGGTTCCGCCATGGCTGGCAGGTGATCCCGGACTGTCCCCCAGGTGTTTCTGGCATAGCCAGCCGTTGATATTGGCCTGTCCGGCAGGTGGTTCCAGCGAGTCGAACAGGTGGCTCCGGCGTTCTTGGCAGGTGGTTCCGGTCTGTCCGGTAGGTGTTTCCGGCGTGTCTGGCACGTGCTTCCGGCACGTCTGAGAGGTGGTTCCGGCATGCGCGGCAGGTGGTTCAGGCGGTTCTGGCAGGTGGTATCCGTCTGTTCGGGGTGTGGTTTCAGCGTCTCATGAACACGTTTCTGGCACGTCTGAGATGTGGTTCCAGCCGGCCCGACAGGTGTTTCCGCAGTGTCCGCCAAGCAGTTCTGGCGTAGTTGGCAGGTGATTTTGGCATGACTGGCAGGTGGTTCCAGCAAGCCTTGCCGGTGATTCCAAAGTGTTCACCAACTGGTTGTGGCGTAGCCGGCAGGTGATTTTTGCGTGATCGGCAGGTGGTTCTGGCGAGTCGAGCAGGTGGCTCCGGCGTGCTCGGCTGGTGCTTCCGGGGTCATTGGCACGGGGTTCTGGCATGTCTGAGAGGTGGTTCCTGCATGCCCGGCAAGTGATTCCGGAGTGTTCGCCAAGTGGTTCTGGCATAGTCGGCAGGTGATTTTGGCATGTCCGGCAGGTGGTTCAGGCGAGTTGAGCAGGTGGTTCCAACGTGCTTGGCAGGTGCTTCCGGCGTCTCCGGCACGTGTTTCTGGCACATCTGACAGGTGGTTCCGGCATGCCCGAAAGGTGATTCCGGTCTGTCCGGTAGGTGGTTCCAGCCTGCACGGCATGTGGTTCTGGTACGTCTCAGAGGTGGTTGCGCATGCCCAACAGGTGATTCCGGACTGTCCGCCACATGGTTCTGGCACGTCTGAGAGGTGGTTCCGGCATGCCCGGCAGGTCATCGCAGAGAGTCCTCCAAGTGGTTCTGGCACAACACGCAGGTGATTTTGGCGTGTCTGGCAGGTTGTTCCGCTGTGCTTGGCAGGTGGTTCAGGCTTGGCCGGCAGGTGGTTCCAGACTGTCCAGGACGTGTTTCCAGCTTCTCCGACAGGTGGTTCTGGTACGTCTGAGAGGTGGTTCCGCCATGGCTGGCAGGTGATTCAAGACCGTCCCCCAGGTGGTTCTGGCATAGCCAGCAGTTGATATTGGCCTGTCTGGCAGGTGGTTCCAGCGAGTCGAACAGGTGGCTCCGGCGTTCTTGGCAGGTGGTTCCGGTCTGTCCGGTAGGTGATTCCGGCGTGTCCGGCACGTGCTTCCGGCACGTCTGAGAGGTGGTTCCGGCATGCACGACAGGTGATTCCGTAGTGTCCGCCAGGTGGTTCTGGCGTACCCGGCAGGTGATTTTATCGTGTCCGGCAGGTGTTTCTGGCGAGTCGAGCATGTGGCTCCGGCATGCTCGGCAGGTGCTTCCGGCGTCTCCGGCATGTGGTTCTGGTTTGTCTGAGAGCTGGTTCCGGCATGTCCGGCAGGTGATTCCGGAGTGTCCGCCAAGTGGTTTTGGCATACCCGGCTGGTGATTTTGTCATGTCAGGTAGGTGGTTCCGGCGAGTCGAGCAGGTGGCTCCGGCGTGCTTTGCAGGTTGTTCACACGGGTCTGGCAGGTGTTTTCCGTCTGTTCGGGGTGTGGTTCCAGCATCTCATGCACATGGTTCTGGCACGTCTGAGATGTGGTTCCGGCCGGCCCGACAGGTGTTTCCACAGTGTCTGCCAAGTGGTACTGGCGTAGTTGGCAGGTGATTTTGGCATGACCGGCAGGTGGTTCCAGCTAGCCCGGCGGGTGATTCCGAAGTGTTCCCCCACCGGTTGTGGCGTAGGGGGCAGGTGATTTTTGCGTGTCCGGCAGGTGGTTCTGGCGAGTCGAGCAGGTGGTTCCGGCGTGCTCGGCAGGTGCTTCCGGGGTCATTGGCACGTGGTTCTGGCATATCTGAGAGGTGGTTCCGGCATGCCCGGCAGGTGATTCCGGAGTGTTCGCCAAGTGTTTCCGGCGTAGCCGGCAGGTGATTTTTGCATGTCTAGCGGTCGTTCCGGCGGGTCGAGCCGGTGGTTCCGGCGTGTCCGGCAGGTGGTTCCGGTCTGTCCGGCAGGTGGTTCTGTGGTGTCCGGCACGAGGTTCAGTCTGAGAGGCTGTGCCGGCATGCCCCTCACGTGATTCCGGCTTGTCCCCGAAGTGGTGCTGGTGTAGCGGGCAGGTGATTTTGGCGTGTCCGGCAGGTGGTTCAGGCGAGTTGAGCAGGTGGTTGCGACGTGCTCGGCAGGTGCTTCCGGCGTCTCCGGCACGTGTTTCTGGCACATCTGACTGGTGGTTCCGGCATGCCCAAAAGTTGATTCCGGTCTGTCCGGTAGGTGGTTCCGGCGTGCACGGCACGTCGTTGTGGTACGTCTCAGAGGTGGTTGCGTATGCCCAACAGGTGATTCCGGACTGTCCGCAACGTGCTTCTGGCACGTCTGAGAGGTGGTTCCAACATGCCCGGCAGGTCATTTCGGAGAGTCGTCCAAGTGGTTCTGGCGTAGCCCGCAGGTGATTTTGGCGTGTCCGGCAGGTGGTTCCGCCGTGCTCGGCAGGTGGTTCAGGCATGGCCGTCACGTGGTTCCAGTCTGTCCAGGACGTGTTTCCAGCTTCTCCGGCAGGTGGTTCTGGTACGTCTGAGAGGTGGTTCCGCCATGGCTGGCAGGTGATCCCGGACTGTCCCCCAGGTGGTTCTGGCATAGCCAGCCGTTGATATTGGCCTGTCCGGCAGGTGGTTCCAGCGAGTCGAACAGGTGGCTCCGGCGTTCTTGGCAGGTGGTTCCGGTCTGTCCGGTAGGTGTTTCCGGCGTGTCTGGCACGTGCTTCCGGCACGTCTGAGAGGTGGTTCCGGCATGCGCGGCAGGTGGTTCAGGCGGTTCTGGCAGGTGGTATCCGTCTGTTCGGGGTGTGGTTCCAGCATCTCATGAACACGTTTCTGGCAAGTCTGAGATGTGGTTCCAGCCGGCCCGACAGGTGTTTCCGCAGTGTCCGCCAAGCGGTTCTGGCGTAGTTGGCAGGTGATTTTGGCATGACTGGCAGGCGGTTCCAGCAAGCCTGGCAGGTGATTCCAAAGTGTTCACCAACTGGTTGTGGCGTAGCCGGCAGGTGATTTTTGCGTGATCGGCAGGTGGTTCTGGCGAGTCGAGCAGGTGGTTCCGGCGTGCTCGGCTGGTGCTTCCGGGGTCATTGGCACGGGGTTCTGGCATGTCTGAGAGGTGGTTCCTGCATGCCCGGCAAGTGATTCCGGAGTGTTCGCCAAGTGGTTCTGGCATAGTCGGCAGGTGATTTTGGCATGTCCGGCAGGTGGTTCAGGCGAGTTGAGCAGGTGGTTCCAACGTGCTTGGCAGGTGCTTCCGGCGTCTCCGGCACGTGTTTCTGGCACATCTGACAGGTGGTTCCGGCATGCCCGAAAGTTGATTCCGGTCTGTCCGGTAGGTGGTTCCAGCCTGCACGGCATGTGGTTCTGGTACGTCTCAGAGGTGGTTGCGCATGCCCAACAGGTGATTCCGGACTGTCCGCCACATGGTTCTGGCACGTCTGAGAGGTGGTTCCGGCATGCCCGGCAGGTCATCCCAGAGAGTCCTCCAAGTGGTTCTGGCATAACACGCAGGTGATTTTGGCGTGTCTGGCAGGTTGTTCCGTTGTGCTTGGCAGGTGGTTCAGGCTTGGCCGGCAGGTGGTTCCAGACTGTCCAGGACGTGTTTCCAGCTTCTCCGGCAGGTGGTTCTGGTACGTCTGAGAGGTGGTTCCGCCATGGCTGGCAGGTGATTCCGGACCGTCCCCCAGGTGGTTCTGGCATAGCCAGCATTTGATATGGGCCTGTCCGGCAGGTGGTTCCAGCGAGTCGAACAGGTGGCTCCGGCGTGCTCGGCAGGTGGTTCCGTTCTGTCCGGTTGGTGATTCCGGCGTGTCCGGCACGTGCTTCCGGCACGTCTGAGAGGTGGTTCCGGCATGCGCGACAGGTGGTTTCGGAGTGTCCGCCAGGTGCTTCTGGCGTACCCGGCAGGTGATTTTGGCGTGTCCGGCAGGTGTTTCTGGCGAGTCGAGCAGGTGGCTCCGGCATGCTCGGCAGGTGCTTCCGGCGTCTCCGGCACGTGGTTCTGGTGTGTCTGAGAGCTGGTTCCGGCATGTCTGGCAGATGATTACGGAGTGTCCGCCAAGTGGTTCTGGCATACCCGGCTGGTGATTTGGGCCTGTCAGGTAGGTGGTTCCGGCGAGTCGAGCAGGTGGCTCCGGCGTGCTCGGCAGGTTGTTCAGACGGGTCTGGCAGGTGTTTTCCGTCTGTTCTGGGTGTGGTTCCAGCATCTCATGCACATGGTTCTGGCACGTCTGAGATGTGGTTCCGGCCGGCCCGACAGGTGTTTCCACAGTGTCCGCCAAGTGGTACTGGCGTAGTTGGCAGGTGATTTTGGCATGACCGGCAGGTGGTTCCAGCAAGCCCGGCAGGTGATTCCGAAGTGTTCCCCAACTGGTTGTGGCGTAGCCGGCAGGTGATTTTTGCGTGTCCGGCAGGTGGTTCTGGCGAGTCGAGCAGGTGGTTCCGGCGTGCTCGGCAGGTGCTTCCGGGGTCATTGGCACGTGGTTCTGGCATATCTGAGAGGTGGTTCCGGCATGCCCGGCAGGTGATTCCGGAGTGTTCGCCAAGTGTTTCCGGAGTAGCCGGCAGGTGATTTTGCATGTCCAGCGGTCGTTCCGGCGGGTCGAGGCGGTGGTTCCGGCGTGTCCGGCAGGTGGTTCCGGTCTGTCCGGCAGGTGGTTCTGTGGTGTCCGGCACGAGGTTCAGTCTGAGAGGCTGTGCCGGCATGCCCCTCACGTGATTCCGGCTTGTCCCCGAAGTGGTGCTGGTGTAGCGGGCAGGTGATTTTGGCGTGTCCGGCAGGTGGTTCAGGCGAGTTGAGCAGGTGGTTGCGACGTGCTCGGCAGGTGCTTCCGGCGTCTCCGGCACGTGTTTCTGGCACATCTGACTGGTGGTTCCGGCATGCCCGAAAGGTGATTCCGGTCTGTCCGGTAGGTGGTTCCAGCCGGCACGGCATGTGGTTCTGGTACGTCTCAGAGGTGGTTGCGCATGCCCAACAGGTGATTCCGGACTGTCCGCCACATGGTTCTGGCACGTCTGAGAGGTGGTTCCGGCATGCCCGGCAGGTCATCCCAGAGAGTCCTCCAAGTGGTTCTGGCATAACACGCAGGTGATTTTGGCGTGTCAGGCAGGTTGTTCCGTTGTGCTTGGCAGGTGGTTCAGGCATGGCCGGCAGGTGGTTCCCGACTGTCCAGGACGTGTTTCCAGCTTCTCCGGCAGGTGGTTCTGGTACGTCTGAGAGGTGGTTCCGCCATGGCTGGCAGGTGATTCCGGACCGTCCCCCAGGTGGTTCTGGCATAGCCAGCAGTTGATATTGGCCTGTCCGGCAGGTGGTTCCAGCGAGTCGAACAGGTGGCTCCGGCGTACTCGGCAGGTGGTTCCGGTCTGTCCGGTAGGTCATTCCGGCGTGTCCGGCACGTGCTTCCTGCACGTCTGAGATGTGGTTCCGGCATGCGCGACAGGTGGTTTCGGAGGGTCCGCCAGGTGGTTCTGGCGTACCCGGCAGGTGATTTTGGCGTGTGCGGCAGGTGTTTCTGGCGAGTCGAGCAGGTGGCTCCGGCATGCTCGGCAGGTGCTTCCGGCGTCTCCGGCACTTGGTTCTGGTGTGTCTGAGAGCTGGTTCCGGCATGTCCGGCAGATGATTCCGGAGTGTCCGCCAAGTGGTTCTCGCATACCCAGCAGGTGATTTTGGCGTGTCAGGGAGGTGGTACCGGTGAGTCGAGCAGGTGGTTCCGGCGTGCTCAGCAGGTGGTTCAGGCGGTTCTGGCAGGTGGTATCCGTCTGTTCGGGGTGTGGTTCCAGCATCTCATGAACACGTTTCTGGCAAGTCTGAGATGTGGTTCCAGCCGGCCCGACAGGTGTTTCCGCAGTGTCCGCCAAGCGGTTCTGGCGTAGTTGGCAGGTGATTTTGGCATGACTGGCAGGTGGTTCCAGCAAGCCTGGCAGGTGATTCCAAAGTGTTCACCAACTGGTTGTGGCGTAGCCGGCAGGTGATTTTTGCGTGATCGGCAGGTGGTTCTGGCGAGTCGAGCAGGTGGTTCCGGCGTGCTCGGCTGGTGCTTCCGGGGTCATTGGCACGGGGTTCTGGCATGTCTGAGAGGTGGTTCCTGCATGCCCGGCAAGTGATTCCGGAGTGTTCGCCAAGTGGTTCTGGCATAGTCGGCAGGTGATTTTGGCATGTCCGGCAGGTGGTTCAGGCGAGTTGAGCAGGTGGTTCCAACGTGCTTGGCAGGTGCTTCCGGCGTCTCCGGCACGTGTTTCTGGCACATCTGACAGGTGGTTCCGGCATGCCCGAAAGGTGATTCCGGTCTGTCCGGTAGGTGGTTCCAGCCGGCACGGCATGTGGTTCTGGTACGTCTCAGAGGTGGTTGCGCATGCCCAACAGGTGATTCCGGACTGTCCGCCACATGGTTCTGGCACGTCTGAGAGGTGGTTCCGGCATGCCCGGCAGGTCATCCCAGAGAGTCCTCCAAGTGGTTCTGGCATAACACGCAGGTGATTTTGGCGTGTCAGGCAGGTTGTTCCGTTGTGCTTGGCATGTGGTTCAGGCTTGGCCGGCAGGTGGTTCCAGACTGTCCAGGACGTGTTTCCAGCTTCTCCGGCAGGTGGTTCTGGTACGTCTGAGAGGTGGTTCCGCCATGGCTGGCAGGTGATTCCGGACCGTCCCCCAGGTGGTTCTGGCATAGCCAGCAGTTGATATTGGCCTGTCCGGCAGGTGGTTCCAGCGAGTCGAACAGGTGGCTCCGGCGTACTCGGCAGGTGGTTGCGGTGTGTCCGGTAGGTCATTCCGGCGTGTCCGGCACGTGCTTCCTGCACGTCTGAGAGGTGGTTCCGGCATGCGCGACAGGTGGTTTCGGAGTGTCCGCCAGGTGGTTCTGGCGTACCCGGCAGGTGATTTTGGCGTGTCCGGCAGGTGTTTCTGGCGAGTCGAGCAGGTGGCTCCGGCATGCTCGGCAGGTGCTTCCGGCGTCTCCGGCACGTGGTTCTGGTGTGTCTGAGAGCTGGTTCCAGCATGTCCGGCAGATGATTCCGGAGTGTCCGCCAAGTGGTTCTGGCATACCCGGCTGGTGATTTGGGCATGTCAGGTAGGTGGCTCCGGCGTGCTCGGCAGGTTGTTCAGACGGGTCTGGCAGGTGTTTTCCGTCTGTTCGGGGTGTGGTTCCAGCATCTCATGCACATGGTTCTGGCACGTCTGAGATGTGGTTCCGGCCGGCCCGACAGGTGTTTCCACAGTGTCCGCCAAGTGCTACTGGCGTGGTTGGCAGGTGATTTTGGCATGACCGGCAGGTGGTTCCAGCAAGCCCGGCAGGTGATTCCGAAGTGTTCCCCAACTGGTTGTGGCGTAGCCGGCAGGTGATTTTTGCGTGTCCGGCAGGTGGTTCCGGCGTGCTCGGCAGGTGCTTCCGGGGTCATTGGCACGTGGTTCTGGCATATCTGAGAGGTGGTTCCGGCATGCCCGGCAGGTGATTCCGGAGTGTTCGCCAAGTGTTTCCGGCGTAGCCGGCAGGTGATTTTGCATGTCCAGCGGTCGTTCCGGCGGGTCGAGCCGGTGGTTCCGGCGTGTCCGGCAGGTGGTTCCGGTCTGTCCGGCAGGTGGTTCTGTGGTGTCCGGCACGAGGTTCAGTCTGAGAGGCTGTGCCGGCATGCCCCTCACGTGATTCCGGCTTGTCCCCGAAGTGGTGCTGGTTTAGCGGGCAGGTGATTTTGGCGTGTCCGGCAGGTGGTTCAGGCGAGTTGAGCAGGTGGTTGCGACGTGCTCGGCAGGTGCTTCCGGCGTCTCCGGCACGTGTTTCTGGCACATCTGACTGGTGGTTCCGGCATGCCCAAAAGTTGATTCCGGTCTGTCCGGTAGGTGGTTCCGGCGTGCACGGCACGTGGTTCTGGTACGTGTCAGAGGTGGTTGCGTATGCCCAACAGGTGATTCCGGACTGTCCGCCACGTGCTTCTGGCACGTCTGAGAGGTGGTTCCAACATGCCCGGCAGGTCATTTCGGAGAGTCGTCCAAGTGGTTCTGGCGTAGCCCGCAGGTGATTTTGGCGTGTCGGGCAGGTGGTTCCGCCGTGCTCGGCAGGTGGTTCAGGCATGGCCGTCACGTGGTTCCAGTCTGTCCAGGACGTGTTTCCAGCTTCTCCGGCAGGTGGTTCTGGTACGTCTGAGAGGTGGTTCCGCCATGGCTGGCAGGTGATCCCGGACTGTCCCCCAGGTGGTTCTGGCATAGCCAGCAGTTGATATTGGCCTGTCCGGCAGGTGGTTCCAGAGAGTCGAACAGGTGGCTCCGGCGTTCTTGGCAGGTGGTTCCGGTCTGTCCGGTAGGTGTTTCCGGCGTGTCTGGCACGTGCTTCTGGCACGTCTGAGAGGTGGTTCCGTCATGCGCGGCAGGTGATTCCGGAGTGTCCGCCAGGTGGTTCTGGCGTACCCGGCAGGTGATTTTGGCGTGTCCGGCAGGTGTTTCTGGCGAGTCGAGCAGGTGGCTCCGGCATGCTCGGCAGGTGCTTCCGGCGTCTCCGGCACTTGGTTCTGGTGTGTCTGAGAGCTGGTTCCGGCATGTCCGGCAGATGATTCCGGAGTGTCCGCCAAGTGGTTCTGGCATACCCAGCAGGTGATTTTGGCGTGTCAGGGAGGTGGTACGGTGAGACGAGCAGGTGGTTCCGGCGTGCTCAGCAGGTGGTTCAGGCGGTTCTGGCAGGTGGTATCCGTCTGTTCGGGGTGTGGTTCCAGCATCTCATGAACACGTTTCTGGCAAGTCTGAGATTTGGTTCCAGCCGGCCCGACAGGTGTTTCCGCAGTGTCCCCCAAGCGGTTCTGGCGTAGTTGGCAGGTGATTTTGGCATGACTGGCAGGTGGTTCCAGCAAGCCTGGCAGGTGATTCCAAAGTGTTCACCAACTGGTTGTGGCGTAGCCGGCAGGTGATTTTTGCGTGATCGGCAGGTGGTTCTGGCGAGTCGAGCAGGTGGTTCCGGCGTGCTCGGCTGGTGCTTCCGGGGTCATTGGCACGGGGTTCTGGCATGTCTGAGAGGTGGTTCCTGCATGCCCGGCAAGTGATTCCAGAGTGTTCGCCAAGTGGTTCTGGCATAGTCGGCAGGTGATTTTGGCATGTCCGGCAGGTGGTTCAGGCGAGTTGAGCAGGTGGTTCCAACGTGCTTGGCAGGTGCTTCCGGCATCTCCGGCACGTGTTTCTGGCACATCTGACAGGTGGTTCCGGCATGCCCGAAAGGTGATTCCGGTCTGTCCGGTAGGTGGTTCCAGCCGGCACGGCATGTGGTTCTGGTACGTCTCAGAGGTGGTTGCGCATGCCCAACAGGTGATTCCGGACTGTCCGCCACATGGTTCTGGCACGTCTGAGAGGTGGTTCCGGCATGCCCGGCAGGTCATCCCAGAGAGTCCTCCAAGTGGTTCTGGCATAACACGCAGGTGATTTTGGCGTGTCAGGCAGGTTGTTCCGTTGTGCTTGGCAGGTGGTTCAGGCTTGGCCGGCAGGTGGTTCCAGACTGTCCAGGACGTGTTACCAGCTTCTCCGGCAGGTGGTTCTGGTACGTCTGAGAGGTGGTTCCGCCATGGCTGGCAGGTGATTCCGGACCGTCCCCCAGGTGGTTCTGGCATAGCCAGCAGTTGATATTGGCCTGTCCGGCAGGTGGTTCCAGAGAGTCGAACAGGGGGCTCCGGCGTGCTCGGCAGGTGGTTCCGGTCTGTCCGGTAGGTCATTCCGGCGTGTCCGGCACGTGCTTCCTGCACGTCTGAGAGGTGGTTCCGGCATGCGCGACAGGTGGTTTCGGAGTGTCCGCCAGGTGGTTCTGGCGTACCCGGCAGGTGATTTTGGCGTGTCCGGCAGGTGTTTCTGGCGAGTCGAGCAGGTGGCTCCGGCATGCTCGGCAGGTGCTTCCGGCGTCTCCGGCACGTGGTTCTGGTGTGTCTGAGAGCTGGTTCCGGCATGTCCGGCAGATGATTTCGGAGTGTCCGCCAAGTGGTTCTGGCATACCCGGCTGGTGATTTGGGCATGTCAGGTAGGTGGCTCCGGCGTGCTCGGCAGGTTGTTCAGACGGGTCTGGCAGGTGTTTTCCGTCTGTTCTGGGTGTGGTTCCAGCATCTCATGCACATGGTTCTGGCACGTCTGAGATGTGGTTCCGGCCGGCCCGACAGGTGTTTCCACAGTGTCCGCCAAGTGGTACTGGCGTAGTTGGCAGGTGATTTTGGCATGACCGGCAGGTGGTTCCAGCAAGCCCGGCAGGTGATTCCGAAGTGTTCCCCAACTGGTTGTGGCGTAGCCGGCAGGTGATTTTTGCGTGTCCGGCAGGTGGTTCTGGCGAGTCGAGCAGGTGGTTCCGGCGTGCTCGGCAGGTGCTTCCGGGGTCATTGGCACGTGGTTCTGGCATATCTGAGAGGTGGTTCCGGCATGCCCGGCAGGTGATTCCGGAGTGTTCGCCAAGTGTTTGCGGCGTAGCCGGCAGGTGATTTTGCATGTCCAGCGGTCGTTCCGGCGGGTCGAGCCAGTGGTTCCGGCGTGTCCGGCAGGTGGTTCCGGTCTGTCCGGCAGGTGGTTCTGTGGTGTCCGGCACGAGGTTCAGTCTGACAGGCTGTGCCGGCATGCCCCTCACGTGATTCCGGCTTGTCCCCGAAGTGGTGCTGGTGTAGCGGGCAGGTGATTTTGGCGTGTCCGGCAGGTGGTTCAGGCGAGTTGAGCAGGTGGTTGCGACGTGCTCGGCAGGTGCTTCCGGCGTCTCCGGCACGTGTTTCTGGCACATCTGACTGGTGGTTCCGGCATGCCCAAAAGTTGATTCCCGTCTGTCCGGTAGGTGGTTCCGGCGTGCACGGCACGTGGTTCTGGTACGTGTCAGAGGTGGTTGCGTATGCCCAACAGGTGATTCCGGACTGTCCGCCACGTGCTTCTGGCACGTCTGAGAGGTGGTTCCAACATGCCCGGCAGGTCATTTCGGAGAGTCGTCCAAGTGGTTCTGGCGTAGCCCGCAGGTGATTTTGGCGTGTCCGGCAGGTGGTTCCGGCACGTCTGAGAGGTGGTTCCGGCATGCGCGACAGGTGGTTTCGGAGTGTCCACCAGGTGGTTCTGGCGTACCCGGCAGGTGATTTTGGCGTGTCCGGCAGGTGTTTCTGGCGAGCTGAGCAGGTGGCTCCGGCATGCTCGGCAGGTGCTTCCGGCGTCTCCGGCACGTGGTTCTGGTGTGTCTGAGAGCTGGTTCCGGCATGTCCGGCAGATGATTCCGGAGTGTCCGCCAAGTGGTTCTGGCATACCCGGCTGGTGATTTGGGCCTGTCAGGTAGGTGGTTCCGGCGAGTAGAGCAGGTGGCTCCGGCGTGCTCGGCAGGTTGTTCAGACGTGTCTGGCAGGTGTTTTCCGTCTGTTCGGAGTGTGGTTCCAGCATCTCATGCACATGGTTCTGTCACGTCTGAGATGTGGTTCCGGCCGGCCCGACAGGTGTTTCCACAGTGTCCGCCAAGTGGTACTGGAGTAGTTGGCATGTGATTTTGGCATGACTGGCTGGTGGTTCCAGCAAGCCCGGCAGGTGATTCCGAAGTGTTCCCCAACTTGTTTTGGCGTAGCCGGCAGGTGATTTTTCCGTGATCGGCAGGTGGTTCTGGCGAGTTGAGCAGGTGGTTCGGGCGTGCTCGGCAGGTGCTTCCGGGGTCATTGGCACGTGGTTCTGGCATATCTGAGAGGTGGTTCCGGCATGCCCGGCAGGTGATTCCGGAGTGTTCGCCAAGTGTTTCCGGCGTAGCCGGCAGGTGATTTTGCATGTCCAGCGGTCGTTCCGGCGGGTCGAGCCGGTGGTTCCGGCGTGTCCGGCAGGTGGTTCCGGTCTGTCCGGCAGGTGGTTCCGTGGTGTCCGGCACGAGGTTCAGTCTGAGAGGCTGTGCCGGCATGCCCCTCACGTGATTCCGGCTTGTCCCCGAAGTGGTGCTGGTGTAGCGGGCAGGTGATTTTGGCGTGTCCGGCAGGTGGTTCAGGCGAGTTGAGCAGGTGGTTGCGACGTGCTCGGCAGGTGCTTCCGGCGTCTCCGGCACGTGTTTCTGGCACATCTGACTGGTGGTTCCGGCATGCCCAAAAGTTGATTCCGGTCTGTCCGGTAGGTGGTTCCGGCGTGCACGGCACGTGGTTCTGGTACGTCACAGAGGTGGTTGCGTATGCCCAACAGGTGATTCCGGACTGTCCGCCACGTGCTTCTAGCACATCTGAGAGGTGGTTCCCACATGCCCTGCAGGTCATTTCGGAGAGTCGTCCAAGTGGTTTTGGCGTAGCCCGCAGGTGATTTTGGCGTGTTCGGCAGGTGGTTCCGCCGTGCTCGGCAGGTGGTTCAGGCATGGCCGTCACGTGGTTCCAGTCTGTCCAGGACGTGTTTCCAGCTTCTCCGGCAGGTGGCTCTGGTACGTCTGAGAGGTGGTTCCGCCATGGCTGGCAGGTGATCCCGGACTGTCCCCCAGGTGGTTCTGGCATAGCCAGCAGTTGATATTGGCCTGTCCGTCAGGTGGTTCCAGCGAGTCGAACAGGTGGCTCCGGCGTTCTTGGCAGGTGGTTCCGGTCTGTCCGGTAGGTGTTTCCGGCGTGTCTGGCACGTGCTTCCGGCACGTGTGAGAGGTGGTTCTGTCATGTGCGGCAGGTGATTCTGGAGTGTCTGCCAGGTGGTTCTGGCGTACCCGGCAGGTGATTTTGGCGTGTCCGGCAGGTGTTTCTGGCGAGTCGAGCAGGTGGCTCCGGCATGCTCGGCAGGTGCTTCCGGCGTCTCCGGCACTTGGTTCTGGTGTGTCTGAGAGCTGGTTCCGGCATGTCCGGCAGATGATTCCAGAGTGTCCGCCAAGTGGTTCTGGCATACCCAGCAGGTGATTTTGGCGTGTCAGGGAGGTGGTACCGGTGAGTCGAGCAGGTGGTTCTGGCGTGCTCAGCAGGTGGTTCAGGCGGTTCTGGCAGGTGGTATCCGTCTGTTCGGGGTGTGGTTCCAGCATCTCATGAACACGTTTCTGGCACGTCTGAGATGTGGTTCCAGCCGGCCCGACAGGTGTTTCCGCAGTGTCCGCCAAGCGGTTCTGGCGTAGTTGGCAGGTGATTTTGGCATGACTGGCAGGTGGTTCCAGCAAGCCCGGCAGGTGATTCCGAAGTGTTCCCCAACTGGTTGTGGCGTAGCCGGCAGGTGATTTTTGCGTGTCCGGCAGGTGCTTCTGGCGATTCGACCAGGTGGTTCCGGCGTGCTCGGCAGGTGCTTCCGGGGTCATTGGCACGGGGTTCTGGCATATCTGAGAGGTGGTTCCGGCATGCCCGGCAGGTGATTCCGGAGTGTTCGCCAAGTGTTTCCGGCGTAGCCGGCAGGTGATTTTGCATGTCCAGCGGTCGTTCCGGCGGGTCGAGCCGGTGGTTCCGGCGTGTCCGGCAGGTGGTTCCGGTCTGTCCGGCAGGTGGTTCTGTGGTGTCCGGCACGAGGTTCAGTCTGAGAGGCTGTGCCGGCATGCCCCTCACGTGATTCCGGCTTGTCCCCGAAGTGGTGCTGGTGTAGCGGGCAGGTGATTTTGGCGTGTCCGGCAGGTGGTTCAGGCGAGTTGAGCAGGTGGTTGCGACGTGCTCGGCAGGTGCTTCCGGCGTCTCCGGCACGTGTTTCTGGCACATCTGACTGGTGGTTCCGGCATGCCCAAAAGTTGATTCCGGTCTGTCCGGTAGGCGGTTCCGGCGTGCACGGCACGTGGTTCTGGTCCGTCTCAGAGGTGGTTGCGTATGCCCAACAGGTGATTCCGGACTGTCCGCCACGTGCTTCTGGCACGTCTGAGAGCTGGTTCCAACATGCCCGGCAGGTCATTTCGGAGAGTCGTCCAAGTGGTTCTGGCGTAGCCCGCAGGTGATTTTGGCGTGTCAGGTAGGTTGTTCCGTTGTGCTTGGCAGGTGGTTCAGGCTTGGCCGGCAGGTGGTTCCAGACTGTCCAGGACGTGTTTCCAGCTTCTCCGGCAGGTGGTTCTGGTACGTCTGAGAGGTGGTTCCGCCATGGCTGGCAGGTGATTCCGGACCGTCCCCCAGGTGGTTCTGGCATAGCCAGCAGTTGATATTGGCCTGTCCGGCAGGTCGTTCCAGCGAGTCGAACAGGTGGCTCCGGCGTGCTCGGCAGGTGGTTCCGGTCTGTGCGGTAGGTTATTCCGGCGTGTCCAGCACGTGCTTCCGACACGTCTGAGAGGTGGTTCCCCCATGCGCGACAGGTGATTTCGGAGTGTCCGCCAGGTGGTTCTGGCGTACCCGGCAGGTGATTTTGGTGTGTCCGGCAGGTGTTTCTGGCGAGTCGAGCAGGTGGCTCCGGCATGCTCGGCAGGTGCTTCCGGCGTCTCCGGCACGTGGTTCTGGTGTGTCTGAGAGCTGGTTCCAGCATGTCCGGCAGATGATTCCGGAGTGTCCGCCAAGTGGTTCTGGCATACCCGGCTGGTGATTTGGGCATGTCAGGTAGGTGGCTCCGGCGTGCTCGGCAGGTTGTTCAGACTGGTCTGGCAGGTGTTTTCCGTCTGTTCGGGGTGTGGTTCCAGCATCTCATGCACATGGTTCTGGCATGTCTGAGATGTGGTTCCGGCCGGCCCGACAGGTGTTTCCACAGTGTCCGCCAAGTGGTACTGGCGTAGTTGGCATGTGATTTTGGCATGACCGGCAGGTGGTTCCAGCAAGCCCGGCAGGTGATTCCGAAGTGTTCCCCAACTGGTTGTGGCGTAGCCGGCAGGTGATTTTTGCGTGTCCGGCAGGTGGTTCTGGCGAGTCGAGCAGGTGGTTCCGGCGTGCTCGGCAGGTGCTTCCGGGGTCATTGGCACGTGGTTCTGGCATATCTGAGAGGTGGTTCCGGCATGCCCGGCAGGTGATTCCGGAGTGTTCGCCAAGTGTTTCCGGCGTAGCCGGCCGGTGATTTTGCATGTCCAGCGGTCGTTCCGGCGGGTCGAGCCGGTGGTTCCGGCGTGTCCGGCAGGTGGTTCCGGTCTGTCCGGCAGGTGGTTCTGTGGTGTCCGGCACGAGGTTCAGTCTGAGAGGCTGTGCCGGCATGCCCCTCACGTGATTCCGGCTTGTCCCCGAAGTGGTGCTGGTGTAGCGGGCAGGTGATTTTGGCGTGTCCGGCAGGTGGTTCAGGCGAGTTGAGCAGGTGGTTGCGACGTGCTCGGCAGGTGCTTCCGGCGTCTCCGGCACGTGTTTCTGGCACATCTGACTGGTGGTTCCGGCATGCCCAAAAGTTGATTCCGGTCTGTCCGGTAGGTGGTTCCGGCGTGCACGGCACGTGGTTCTGGTACGTGTCAGAGGTGGTTGCGTATGCCCAGCAGGTGATTCCGGACTGTCCGCCACGTGCTTCTGGCACGTCTGAGAGGTGGTTCCAACATGCCCGGCAGGTCATTTCGGAGAGTCGTCCAAGTGGTTCTGGCGTAGCCCGCAGGTGATTTTGGCGTGTCCGGCAGGTGGTTCCGCCGTGCTCGGCAGGTGGTTCAGGCATGGCCGTCACGTGGTTCCAGTCTGTCCAGGACGTGTTTCCAGCTTCTCCGGCAGGTGGTTCTGGTACGTCTGAGAGGTGGTTCCGCCATGGCTGGCAGGTGATCCCGGACTGTCCCCCAGGTGGTTCTGGCATAGCCAGCAGTTGATATTGGCCTGTCCGGCAGGTGGTTCCAGCGAGTCGAACAGGTGGCTCCGGCGTTCTTGGCAGGTGCTTCCGGTCTGTCCGGTAGGTGTTTCCGGCGTGTCTGGCACGTGCTTCCGGCACGTCTGAGAGGTGGTTCCGTCATGCGCGGCAGGTGATTCCGGAGTGTCCGCCAGGTGGTTCTGGCGTACCCAGCAGGTGATTTTGGCGTGTCCGGCAGGTGTTTCTGGCGAGTCGAGCAGGTGGCTCCGGCATGCTCGGCAGGTGCTTCCGGCGTCTCCGGCACTTGGTTCTGGTGTGTCTGAGAGCTGGTTCCGGCATGTCCGGCAGATGATTCCGGAGTGTCCGCCAAGTGGTTCTGGCATACCCAGCAGGTGATTTTGGCGTGTCAGGGAGGTGGTACCGGTGAGTCGAGCAGGTGGTTCCGGCGTGCTCAGCAGGTGGTTCAGGCGGTTCTGGCAGGTGGTATCCGTCTGTTCGGGGTGTGGTTCCAGCATCTCATGAACACGTTTCTGGCACGTCTGAGATGTGGTTCCAGCCGGCCCGACAGGTGTTTCCGCAGTGTCCGCCAAGCGGTTCTGGCGTAGTTGGCAGGTGATTTTGGCATGACTGGCAGGTGGTTCCAGCAAGCCTGGCAGGTGATTCCAAAGTGTTCACCAACTGGTTGTGGCGTAGCCGGCAGGTGATTTTTGCGTGATCGGCAGGTGGTTCTGGCGAGTCGAGCAGGTGGTTCCGGCGTGCTCGGCTGGTGCTTCCGGGGTCATTGGCACGGGGTTCTGGCATGTCTGAGAGGTGGTTCTTGCATGCCCGGCACGTGATTCCGGAGTGTTCGCCAAGTGGTTCTGGGATAGTCGGCAGGTGATTTTGGCATGTCTGGCAGGTGGTTCAGGCGAGTTGAGCAGGTGGTTCCAACGTGCTTGGCAGGTGCTTCAGGCGTCTCCGGCACGTGTTTCTGGCACATCTGACAGGTGGTTCCGGCATGCCCAAAAGGTGATTCCGGTCTGTCCGGTAGGTGGTTCCAGCCTGCACGGCATGTGGTTCTGGTACGTCTCAGAGGTGGTTGCGCATGCCCAACAGGTGATTCCGGACTGTCCGCCACATGGTTCTGGCACGTCTGAGAGGTGGTTCCGGCATGCCCGGCAGGTCATCCCAGAGAGTCCTCCAAGTGGTTCTGGCATAACACGCAGGTGATTTTGGCGTGTCAGGCAGGTTGTTCCGTTGTGCTTGGCAGGTGGTTCAGGCTTGGCCGGCAGGTGGTTCCAGACTGTCCAGGACGTGATTCCAGCTTCTCCGGCAGGTGGTTCTGGTACGTCTGAGAGGTGGTTCCGCCATGGCTGGCAGGTGATTCCGGACCGTCCCCCAGGTGGTTCTGGCATAGCCAGGAGTTGATATTGGCCTGTCCGGCAGGTGGTTCCAGCGAGTCGGACAGGTGGCTCTGGCGTGCTCGGCAGGTGGTTCCGGTCTGTCCGGTAGGTCATTCCGGCGTGTCCGGCACGTGCTTCCGGCACGTCTGAGAGGTGGTTCCGGCATGCGCGACAGGTGATTTCGGAGTGTCCGCCAGGTGGTTCTGGCGTACCCGGAAGGTGATATTGGCGTGTCCGGCAGGTGTTTCTGGCGAGTCGAGCAGGTGGCTCCGGCATGCTCGGCAGGTGCTTCCGGCGTCTCCGGCACGTGGTTCTGGTGTGTCTGAGAGCTGGTTCCGGCATGTCCGGCAGATGATTCCGGAGTGTCCGCCAAGTGGTTCTGGCATACCCAGCAGGTGATTTTGGCGTGTCAGGGAGGTGGTACCGGTGAGTCGAGCAGGTGGTTCCGGCGTGCTCAGCAGGTGGTTCAGGCGGTTCTGGCAGGTGGTATCCGTCTGTTCGGGGTGTGGTTCCAGCATCTCATGAACACGTTTCTGGCACGTCTGAGATGTGGTTCCAGCCGGCCCGACAGGTGTTTCCGCAGTGTCCGCCAAGCGGTTCTGGCATAGTTGGCAGGTGATTTTGGCATGACTGGCAGGTGGTTCCAGCAAGCCTGGCAGGTGATTCCAAAGTGTTCACCAACTGGTTGTGGCGTAGCCGGCAGGTGATTTTTGCGTGATCGGCAGGTGGTTCTGGCGAGTCTAGTAGGTGGTTCCGGCGTGCTCGGCTGGTGCTTCCGGGGTCATTGGCACGGGGTTCTGGCATGTCTGAGAGGTGGTTCCTGCATGCCCGGCAAGTGATTCCGGAGTGTTCGCCAAGTGGTTCTGGCATAGTCGGCAGGTGATTTTGGCATGTCCGGCAGGTGGTTCAGGCGAGTTGAGCAGGTGGTTCCAACGTGCTTGGCAGGTGCTTCCGGCGTCTCCGGCACGTGTTTCTGGCACATCTGACAGGTGGTTCCGGCATGCCCGAAAGGTGATTCCGGTCTGTCCGGTAGGTGGTTCCAGCCGGGACGGCATGTGGTTCTGGTACGTCTCAGAGGTGGTTGCGCATGCCCAACAGGTGATTCCGGACTGTCCGCCACATGGTTCTGGCACGTCTGAGAGGTGGTTCCGGCATGCCCGGCAGGTCATCCCAGAGAGTCCTCCAAGTGGTTCTGGCATAACACGCAGGTGATTTTGGCGTGTCTGGCAGGTTGTTCCGTTGTGCTTGGCAGGTGGTTCAGGCTTGGCCGGCAGGTGGTTCCAGACTGTCCAGGACGTGTTTCCAGCTTCTCCGGCAGGTGGTTCTGGTACGTCTGAGAGGTGGTTCCGCCATGGCTGTCAGGCGATTCCGGACCGTCCCCCAGGTGGTTCTGGCATAGCCAGCAGTTGATATTGGCCTGTCCGGCAGGTGGTTCCAGCGAGTCGAACAGGTGGCTCCGGCGTGCTCGGCAGGTGGTTCCGGTCTGTCCGGTAGGTTATTCCGGCGTGTCCGGCACGTGATTCCGGCACGTCTGAGAGGTGGTTCCGGCATGCGCGACAGGTGGTTTCGGAGTGTCCGCCAGGTGGTTCTGGCGTACCCGGCAGGTGATTTTGGCGTGTCCGGCAGGTGTTTCTGGCGAGTCGAGCAGGTGGCTCCGGCATGCTCGGCAGGTGCTTCCGGCGTCTCCGGCACGTGGTTCTGGTGTGTCTGAGAGCTGGTTCCGGCATGTCCGGCAGATGATTCCGGAGTGCCCGCCAAGTGGTTCTGGCATACCCGGCTGGTGATTTGGGCATGTCAGGTAGGTGGTTCCGGCGAGTCGAGCAGGTGGCTCCGGCGTGCTCGGCAGGTTGTTCAGACGGGTCTGGCAGGTGTTTTCCGTCTGTTCTGGGTGTGGTTCCAGCATCTCATGCACATGGTTCTGGCACGTCTGAGATGTGGTTCCGGCCGGCCCGACAGGTGTTTCCACAGTGTCCGCCAAGTGGTACTGGCGTAGTTGGCAGGTGATTTTGGCATGACCGGCAGGTGGTTCCAGCAAGCCCGGCAGGTGATTCCGAAGTGTTCCCCAACTGGTTGTGGCGTAGCCGGCAGGTGATTTTTGCGTGTCCGGCAGGTGGTTCTGGCGAGTCGAGCAGGTGGTTCCGGCGTGCTCGGCAGGTGCTTCCGGGGTCATTGGCACGTGGTTCTGGCATATCTGAGAGGTGGTTCCGGCATGCCCGGCAGGTGATTCCGGAGTGTTCGCCAAGTGTTTGCGGCGTAGCCGGCAGGTGATTTTGCATGTCCAGCGGTCGTTCCGGCGGGTCGAGCCAGTGGTTCCGGCGTGTCCGGCAGGTGGTTCCGGTCTGTCCGGCAGGTGGTTCTGTGGTGTCCGGCACGAGGTTCAGTCTGAGAGGCTGTGCCGGCCTGCCCCTCACGTGATTCCGGCTTGTCCCTGAAGTGGTGCTGGTGTAGCGGGCAGGTGATTTTGGCGTGTCCGGCAGGTGGTTCAGGCGAGTTGAGCAGGTGGTTGCGACGTGCTCGTCAGGTGCTTCCGGCGTCTCCGGCACGTGTTTCTGGCACATCTGACTGGTGGTTCCGGCATGCCCAAAAGTTGATTCCGGTCTGTCCGGTAGGTGGTTCCGGCGTGCACGGCACGTGGTTCTGGTACGTGTCAGAGGTGGTTGCGTATGCCCAACAGGTGATTCCGGACTGTCCGCCACGTGCTTCTGGCACATCTGAGACGTGGTTCCAACATGCCCGGCAGGTCATTTCTGAGAGTCGTCCAAGTGGTTCTGGCGTAGCCCGCAGGTGATTTTGGCGTGTCCGGCAGGTGGTTCCGCCGTGCTCGGCAGGTGGTTCAGGCATGGCCGTCACGTGGTTCCAGTCTGTCCAGGACGTATTTCCAGCTTCTCCGGCAGGTGGTTCTGGTACGTCTGAGAGGTGGTTCCGCCATGGCTGGCAGGTGATCCCGGACTGTCCCCCAGGTGGTTCTGGCATAGCCAGCAGTTGATATTGGCCTGTCCGGCAGGTGGTTCCAGCGAGTCGAACAGATGGCTCCGGCGTTCTTGGCAGGTGGTTCCGGTCTGTCCGGTAGGTGTTTCCGGCGTGTCTGGCACGTGCTTCCGGCACGTCTGAGAGGTGGTTCCGTCATGCGCGGCAGGTGATTCCGTAGTGTCCGCCAGGTGGTTCTGGCATACCCGGCAGGTGATTTTGGCGTGTCCGGCAGGTGTTTCTGGCGAGTCGAGCAGGTGGCTCCGGCATGCTCGGCAGGTGCTTCCGGCGTCTCCGGCACTTGGTTCTGGTGTGTCTGAGAGCTGGTTCCGGCATGTCCGGCAGATGATTCCGGAGTGTCCGCCAAGTGGTTCTGGCATACCCAGCAGGTGATTTTGGCGTGTCAGGGAGGTGGTACCGGTGAGTCGAGCAGGTGGTTCCGGCGTGCTCAGCAGGTGGTTCAGGCGGTTCTGGCAGGTGGTATCCGTCTGTTCGGGGTGTGGTTCCAGCATCTCATGAACACGTTTCTGGCACGTCTGAGATGTGGTTCCAGCCGGCCCGACAGGTGTTTCCGCAGTGTCCGCCAAGCGGTTCTGGCGTAGTTGGCAGGTGATTTTGGCATGACTGGCAGGTGGTTCCAGCAAGCCTGGCAGGTGATTCCAAAGTGTTCACCAACTGGTTGTGGCGTAGCCGGCAGGTGATTTTTGCGTGATCGGCAGGTGGTTCTGGCGAGTCGAGCAGGTGGTTCCGGCGTGCTCGGCTGGTGCTTCCGGGGTCATTGGCACGGGGTTCTGGCATGTCTGAGAGGTGGTTCTTGCATGCCCGGCACGTGATTCCGGAGTGTTCGCCAAGTGGTTCTGGGATAGTCGGCAGGTGATTTTGGCATGTCTGGCAGGTGGTTCAGGCGAGTTGAGCAGGTGGTTCCAACGTGCTTGGCAGGTGCTTCAGGCGTCTCCGGCACGTGTTTCTGGCACATCTGACAGGTGGTTCCGGCATGCCCAAAAGGTGATTCCGGTCTGTCCGGTAGGTGGTTCCAGCCTGCACGGCATGTGGTTCTGGTACGTCTCAGAGGTGGTTGCGCATGCCCAACAGGTGATTCCGGACTGTCCGCCACATGGTTCTGGCACGTCTGAGAGGTGGTTCCGGCATGCCCGGCAGGTCATCCCAGAGAGTCCTCCAAGTGGTTCGGGAATAACACGCAGGTGATTTTGGCGTGTCAGGCAGGTTGTTCCGTTGTGCTTGGCAGGTGGTTCAGGCTTGGCCGGCAGGTGGTTCCAGACTGTCCAGGACGTGATTCCAGCTTCTCCGGCAGGTGGTTCTGGTACGTCTGAGAGGTGGTTCCGCCATGGCTGGCAGGTGATTCCGGACCGTCCCCCAGGTGGTTCTGGCATAGCCAGGAGTTGATATTGGCCTGTCCGGCAGGTGGTTCCAGCGAGTCGGACAGGTGGCTCTGGCGTGCTCGGCAGGTGGTTCCGGTCTGTCCGGTAGGTCATTCCGGCGTGTCCGGCACGTGCTTCCGGCACGTCTGAGAGGTGGTTCCGGCATGCGCGACAGGTGATTCCGGAGTGTCCGCCAGGTGGTTCTGGCGTACCCGGCAGGTGATTTTGGCATGTCCGGCAGGTGTTTCTGGCGAGTCGAGCAGGTGGCTCCGCTATTCTCGGCAGGTGCTTCCGGCGTCTCCGGCACGTGGTTCTGGTGTGTCTGAGAGCTGGTTCCGGCATGTCCGGCAGATGATTCCGGAGTGTCCGCCAAGTGGTTCTGGCATACCCAGCAGGTGATTTTGGCGTGTCAGGGAGGTGGTACCGATGAGTCGAGCAGGTGGTTCCGGCGTGCTCAGCAGGTGGTTCAGGCGGTTCTGGCAGGTGGTATCCGTCTGTTCGGGGTGTGGTTCCAGCATCTCATGAACACGTTTCTGGCACGTCTGAGATGTGGTTCCAGCCGGCCCGACAGGTGTTTCCGCAGTGTCCGCCAAGCGGTTCTGGCGTAGTTGGCAGGTGATTTTGGCATGACTGGCAGGTGGTTCCAGCAAGCCTGGCAGGCGATTCCAAAGTGTTCACCAACTGGTTGTGGCGTAGCCGGCAGGTGATTTTTGCGTGATCGGCAGGTGGTTCTGGCGAGTCGAGCAGGTGGTTCCGGCGTGCTCGGCTGGTGCTTCCGGGGTCATTGGCACGGGGTTCTGGAATGTCTGAGAGGTGGTTCCTGCATGCCCAGCAAGTGATTCCGGAGTGTTCGCCAAGTGGTTCTGGCATAGTCGGCAGGTGATTTTGGCATGTCCGGCAGGTGGTTCAGGCGAGTTGAGCAGGTGGTTCCAACGTGCTTGGCAGGTGCTTCCGGTGTCTCCGGCACGTGTTTCTGGCACATCTGACAGGTGGTTCCGGCATGCCCGAAAGGTGATTCCGGTCTGTCCGGTAGGTGGTTCCAGCCGGCACGGCATGTGGTTCTGGTACGTCTCAGAGGTGGTTGCGCATACCCAACAGGTGATTCCGGACTGTCCGCCACATGGTTCTGGCACGTCTGAGAGGTGCTTCCGGCATGCCCGGCAGGTCATCCCAGAGAGTCCTCCAAGTGGTTCTGGCATATCACGCAGGTGATTTTGGCGTGTCAGGTAGGTTGTTCCGTTGTGCTTGGCAGGTGGTTCAGGCTTGGCCGGCAGGGGGTTCCAGACTGTCCAGGACGTGTTTCCAGCTTCTCCGGCAGGTGGTTCTGGTACGTCTGAGAGGTGGTTCCGCCATGGCTGGCAGGTGATTCCGGACCGTCCCCCAGGTGGTTCTGGCATAGCCAGCAGTTGATATTGGCCTGTCCGGCATGTCGTTCCAGCGAGTCGAACAGGTGGCTCCGGCGTGCTCGGCACGTGGTTCCGGTCTGTTCGGTAGGTTATTCCGGCGTGTCCAGCACGTGCTTCCGACACGTCTGAGAGGTGGTTCCCCCAGGCGCGAGAGGTGATTTCGGAGTGTCCGCCAGGTGGTTCTGGCGTACCCAGCAGGTGATTTTGGTGTGTCCGGCAGGTGTTTTTGGCGAGTCGAGCAGGTGGCTCCGGCATGCTCGGCAGGTGCTTCTGGCGTCTCCGGCACGTGGTTCTGGTGTGTCTGAGAGCTGGTTCCGGCATGTCCGGCAGATGATTCCGGAGTGTCCGCCAAGTGGTTCTGGCATACCCGGCTGGTGATTTGGGCCTGTCAGTTAGGTGGCTCCGGCGTGCTCGGCACGTTGTTCAGACTGGTCTTGCAGGTGTTTTCCGTCTGTTCGGGGTGTGGTTCTAGCATCTCATGCACATGGTTCTGGCACGTCTGAGATGCGGTTCCGGCCGGCCCGACAGGTGTTTCCACAGTGTCCGCCAAGTGGTACTGGCGTAGTTGGCAGGTGATTTTGGCATGACCGGCAGGTGGTTCCAGCAAGCCCGGCAGGTGATTCCGAAGTGTTCCCCAACTGGTTGTGGCGTAGCCGGCAGGTGATTTTTGCGTGTCCGGCAGGTGGTTCTGGCGAGTCGACCAGGTGGTTCCGGCGTGCTCGGCAGGTGCTTCCGGGGTCATTGGCACGTGGTTCTGGCATATCTGAGAGGTGTTTCCGGCATGCCCGGCAGATGATTCCGGAGTGTTCGCCAAGTGTTTCCGGCGTAGCCGGCAGGTGATTTTGCATGTCCAGCGGTCGTTCCGGCGGGTCGAGCCGGTGGTTCCGGCGTGTCCGGCAGGTGGTTCCGGTCTGTCCGGCAGGTGGTTGTGTGGTGTGCGGCACGAGGTTCAGTCTGAGAGGCTGTGCCGGAATGCCCCTCACGTGATTCCGGCTTGTCCCCGAAGTGGTGCTGGTGTAGCGGGCAGGTGATTTTGGCGTGTCCGGCAGGTGGTTCAGGCGAGTTGAGCAGCTGGTTGCGACGTGCTCGGCAGGTGCTTCCGGCGTCTCCGGCACGTGTTTCTGGCACATCTGACTGGTGGTTCCGGCATGCCCAAAAGTTGATTCCGGTCTGTCCGGTAGGTGGTTCCGGCGTGCACGGCACGTGGTTCTGGTACGTGTCAGAGGTGGTTGCGTACGCCCAGCAGGTGATTCCCGACTGTCCGCCACGTGCTTCTGGCACGTCTGAGAGGTGGTTCCAACATGCCCGGCAGGTCATTTCGGAGAGTCGTCCAAGTGGTTCTGGCGTAGCCCGCAGGTGATTTTGGCGTGTCCGGCAGGTGGTTCCGCCGTGCTCGGCAGGTGGTTCAGGCATGGCCGTCACGTGGTTCCAGTCTGTCCAGGACGTGTTTCCAGCTTCTCCGGCAGGTGGTTCTGGTACGTCTGAGAGGTGGTTCCGCCATGGCTGGCAGGTGATCCCGGACTGTCCCCCAGGTGGTTCTGGCATAGCCAGCAGTTGATATTGGCCTGTCCGGCAGGTGGTTCCAGCGAGTCGAACAGGTGGCTCCGGCGTTCTTGGCAGGTGGTTCCGGTCTGTCCGGTAGGTGTTTCCGGCGTGTCTGGCACGTGCTTCCGGCACGTCTGAGAGGTGGTTCCGTCATGCGCGGCAGGTGATTCCGGAGTGTCCGCCAGGTGGTTCTGGCGTACCCAGCAGGTGATTTTGGCGTGTCCGGCAGGTGTTTCTGGCGAGTCGAGCAGGTGGCTCCGGCATGCTCGGCAGGTGCTTCCGGCGTCTCCGGCACTTGGTTTTGGTGTGTCTGAGAGCTGGTTCCGGCATGTCCGGCAGATGATTCCGGAGTGTCCGCCAAGTGGTTCTGGCATACCCAGCAGGTGATTTTGGCGTGTCAGGGAGGTGGTACCGGTGAGTCGAGCAGGTGGTTCCGGCGTGCTCAGCAGGTGGTTCAGGCGGTTCTGGCAGGTGGTATCCGTCTGTTCGGGGTGTGGTTCCAGCATCTCATGAACACGTTTCTGGCAAGTCTGAGATTTGGTTCCAGCCGGCCCGACAGGTGTTTCCGCAGTGTCCGCCAAGCGGTTCTGGCGTAGTTGGCAGGTGATTTTGGCATGACTGGCAGGTGGTTCCAGCAAGCCTGGCAGGTGATTCCAAAGTGTTCACCAACTGGTTGTGGCGTAGCCGGCAGGTGATTTTTGCGTGATCGGCAGGTGGTTCTGGCGAGTCGAGCAGGTGGTTCCGGCGTGCTCGGCTGGTGCTTCCGGGGTCATTGGCACGGGGTTCTGGCATGTCTGAGAGGTGGTTCCTGCATGCCCGGCAAGTGATTCCGGAGTGTTCGCCAAGTGGTTCTGGCATAGTCGGCAGGTGATTTTGGCATGTCCGGCAGGTGGTTCAGGCGAGTTGAGCAGGTGGTTCCAACGTGCTTGGCAGGTGCTTCCGGCGTCTTCGGCACGTGTTTCTGGCACATCTGACAGGTGGTTCCGGCATGCCCGAAAGGTGATTCCGGTCTGTCCGGTAGGTGGTTCCAGCCAGCACGGCATGTGGTTCTGGTACGTCTCAGAGGTGGTTGCGCATGCCCAACAGGTGATTCCAGACTGTCCGCCACATGGTTCTGGCACGTCTGAGAGGTGGTTCCGGCATGCCCGGCAGGTCATCCCAGAGAGTCCTCCAAGTGGTTCTGGCATAACACGCAGGTGATTTTGGCGTGTCAGGCAGGTTGTTCCGTTGTGCTTGGCAGGTGGTTCAGGCTTGGCCGGCAGGTGGTTCCAGACTGTCCAGGACGTGTTTCCAGCTTCTCCGGCAGGTGGTTCTGGTACGTCTGAGAGGTGGTTCCGCCATGGCTGGCAGGTGATTGCGGACCGTCCCCCAGGTGGTTCTGGCATAGCCAGCAGTTGATATTGGCCTGTCCGGCAGGTGGTTCCAGCGAGTCGAACAGGTGGCTCCGGCGTACTCGGCAGGTGGTTGCGGTGTGTCCGGTAGGTCATTCCGGCGTGTCCGGCACGTGCTTCCTGCACGTCTGAGAGGTGGTTCCGGCATGCGCGACAGGTGGTTTCGGAGTGTCCGCCAGGTGGTTCTGGCGTACCCGGCAGGTGATTTTGGCGTGTCCGGCAGGTGTTTCTGGCGAGTCGAGCAGGTGGCTCCGGCATGCTCGGCAGGTGCTTCCGGCGTCTCCGGCACATGGTTCTGGTGTGTCTGAGAGCTGGTTCCGGCAAGTCCGGCAGATGATTCCGGAGTTTTCCGCCAAGTGGTTCTGGCATACCCGGCTGGTGATTTGGGCATGTCAGGTAGGTGGCTCCGGCGTGCTCGGCAGGTTGTTCAGACGGGTCTGGCAGGTGTTTTCCGTCTGTTCTGGGTGTGGTTCCAGCATCTCATGCACATGGTTCTGGCACGTCTGAGATGTGGTTCCGGCCGGCCCGACAGGTGTTTCCACAGTGTCCGCCAAGTGGTACTGGCGTAGTTGGCAGGTGATTTTGGCATGACCGGCAGGTGGTTCCAGCAAGCCCGGCAGGTGATTCCGAAGTGTTCCCCAACTGGTTGTGGCGTAGCCGGCAGGTGATTTTTGCGTGTCCGGCAGGTGGTTCTGGCGAGTCGAGCAGGTGGTTCCGGCGTGCTCGGCAGGTGCTTCCGGGGTCATTGGCACGTGGTTCTGGCATATCTGAGAGGTGGTTCCGGCATGCCCGGCAGGTGATTCCGGAGTGTTCGCCAAGTGTTTCCGGCGTAGCCGGCAGGTGATTTTGCATGTCCAGTGGTCGTTCCGGCGGGTCGAGCCGGTGGTTCCGGCGTGTCCGGCAGGTGGTTCCGGTCTGTCCGGCAGGTGGTTCTGTGGTGTCCGGCACGAGGTTCAGTCTGAGAGGCTGTGCCGGCATGCCCCTCACGTGATTCCGGCTTGTCCCCGAAGTGGTGCTGGTGTAGCGGGCAGGTGATTTTGGCGTGTCCGGCAGGTGGTTCAGGCGAGTTGAGCAGGTGGTTGCGACGTGCTCGGCAGGTGCTTCCGGCGTCTCCGGCACGTGTTTCTGGCACATCTGACTGGTGGTTCCGGCATGCCCAAAAGTTGATTCCGGTCTGTCCGGTAGGTGGTTCCGGCGTGCACGGCACGTGCTTCTGGTACGTGTCAGAGGTGGTTGCGTATGCCCAACAGGTGATTCCGGACTGTCCGCCACGTGCTTCTGGCACGTCTGAGAGGTGGTTCCAACATGCCCGGCAGGTCATTTCGGAGAGTCGTCCAAGTGGTTCTGGCGTAGCCCGCAGGTGATTTTGGCGTGTCCGGCAGGTGGTTCCGCCGTGCTCGGCAGGTGGTTCAGGCATGGCCGTCACGTGGTTCCAGTCTATCCAGGACGTGTTTCCAGCTTCTCCGGCAGGTGGTTCTGGTACGTCTGAGAGGTGGTTCCGCCATGGCTGGCAGGTGATTCCGGACCGTCCCCCAGGTGGTTCTGGCATAGCCAGCAGTTGATATTGGCCTGTCCGGCAGGTGGTTCCAGCGAGTCGAACAGGTGGCTCCGGCGTGCTCGGCAGGTGGTTCCGGTCTGTCCGGTAGGTGATTCCGGCGTGTCCGGCATGTGCTTCCGGCACGTCTGAGAGGTGGTTCCAGCATGCGCGACAGGTGATTCCGGAGTGTCCGCCAGGTGGTTCTGGCGTACCCGGCAGGTGATTTTGGCATGTCCGGCAGGTGTTTCTGGCGAGTCGAGCAGGTGGCTCCGCTATTCTCGGCAGGTGCTTCCGGCGTCTCCGGCACGTGGTTCTGGTGTGTCTGAGAGCTGGTTCCGGCATGTCCGGCAGATGATTCCGGAGTGTCCGCCAAGTGGTTCTGGCATACCCAGCAGGTGATTTTGGCGTGTCAGGGAGGTGGTACCGATGAGTCGAGCAGGTGGTTCCGGCGTGCTCAGCAGGTGGTTCAGGCGGTTCTGGCAGGTGGTATCCGTCTGTTCGGGGTGTGGTTCCAGCATCTCATGAACACGTTTCTGGCACGTCTGAGATGTGGTTCCAGCCGGCCCGACAGGTGTTTCCGCAGTGTCCGCCAAGCGGTTCTGGCGTAGTTGGCAGGTGATTTTGGCATGACTGGCAGGTGGTTCCAGCAAGCCTGGCAGGCGATTCCAAAGTGTTCACCAACTGGTTGTGGCGTAGCCGGCAGGTGATTTTTGCGTGATCGGCAGGTGGTTCTGGCGAGTCGAGCAGGTGGTTCCGGCGTGCTCGGCTGGTGCTTCCGGGGTCATTGGCACGGGGTTCTGGAATGTCTGAGAGGTGGTTCCTGCATGCCCAGCAAGTGATTCCGGAGTGTTCGCCAAGTGGTTCTGGCATAGTCGGCAGGTGATTTTGGCATGTCCGGCAGGTGGTTCAGGCGAGTTGAGCAGGTGGTTCCAACGTGCTTGGCAGGTGCTTCCGGTGTCTCCGGCACGTGTTTCTGGCACATCTGACAGGTGGTTCCGGCATGCCCGAAAGGTGATTCCGGTCTGTCCGGTAGGTGGTTCCAGCCGGCACGGCATGTGGTTCTGGTACGTCTCAGAGGTGGTTGCGCATACCCAACAGGTGATTCCGGACTGTCCGCCACATGGTTCTGGCACGTCTGAGAGGTGCTTCCGGCATGCCCGGCAGGTCATCCCAGAGAGTCCTCCAAGTGGTTCTGGCATATCACGCAGGTGATTTTGGCGTGTCAGGTAGGTTGTTCCGTTGTGCTTGGCAGGTGGTTCAGGCTTGGCCGGCAGGGGGTTCCAGACTGTCCAGGACGTGTTTCCAGCTTCTCCGGCAGGTGGTTCTGGTACGTCTGAGAGGTGGTTCCGCCATGGCTGGCAGGTGATTCCGGACCGTCCCCCAGGTGGTTCTGGCATAGCCAGCAGTTGATATTGGCCTGTCCGGCATGTCGTTCCAGCGAGTCGAACAGGTGGCTCCGGCGTGCTCGGCACGTGGTTCCGGTCTGTTCGGTAGGTTATTCCGGCGTGTCCAGCACGTGCTTCCGACACGTCTGAGAGGTGGTTCCCCCAGGCGCGAGAGGTGATTTCGGAGTGTCCGCCAGGTGGTTCTGGCGTACCCAGCAGGTGATTTTGGTGTGTCCGGCAGGTGTTTTTGGCGAGTCGAGCAGGTGGCTCCGGCATGCTCGGCAGGTGCTTCTGGCGTCTCCGGCACGTGGTTCTGGTGTGTCTGAGAGCTGGTTCCGGCATGTCCGGCAGATGATTCCGGAGTGTCCGCCAAGTGGTTCTGGCATACCCGGCTGGTGATTTGGGCCTGTCAGTTAGGTGGCTCCGGCGTGCTCGGCACGTTGTTCAGACTGGTCTTGCAGGTGTTTTCCGTCTGTTCGGGGTGTGGTTCTAGCATCTCATGCACATGGTTCTGGCACGTCTGAGATGCGGTTCCGGCCGGCCCGACAGGTGTTTCCACAGTGTCCGCCAAGTGGTACTGGCGTAGTTGGCAGGTGATTTTGGCATGACCGGCAGGTGGTTCCAGCAAGCCCGGCAGGTGATTCCGAAGTGTTCCCCAACTGGTTGTGGCGTAGCCGGCAGGTGATTTTTGCGTGTCCGGCAGGTGGTTCTGGCGAGTCGAGCAGGTGGTTCCGGCGTGCTCGGCAGGTGCTTCCGGGGTCATTGGCACGTGGTTCTGGCATATCTGAGAGGTGTTTCCGGCATGCCCGGCAGATGATTCCGGAGTGTTCGCCAAGTGTTTCCGGCGTAGCCGGCAGGTGATTTTGCATGTCCAGCGGTCGTTCCGGCGGGTCGAGCCGGTGGTTCCGGCGTGTCCGGCAGGTGGTTCCGGTCTGTCCGGCAGGTGGTTGTGTGGTGTGCGGCACGAGGTTCAGTCTGAGAGGCTGTGCCGGAATGCCCCTCACGTGATTCCGGCTTGTCCCCGAAGTGGTGCTGGTGTAGCGGGCAGGTGATTTTGGCGTGTCCGGCAGGTGGTTCAGGCGAGTTGAGCAGCTGGTTGCGACGTGCTCGGCAGGTGCTTCCGGCGTCTCCGGCACGTGTTTCTGGCACATCTGACTGGTGGTTCCGGCATGCCCAAAAGTTGATTCCGGTCTGTCCGGTAGGTGGTTCCGGCGTGCACGGCACGTGGTTCTGGTACGTGTCAGAGGTGGTTGCGTACGCCCAGCAGGTGATTCCCGACTGTCCGCCACGTGCTTCTGGCACGTCTGAGAGGTGGTTCCAACATGCCCGGCAGGTCATTTCGGAGAGTCGTCCAAGTGGTTCTGGCGTAGCCCGCAGGTGATTTTGGCGTGTCCGGCAGGTGGTTCCGCCGTGCTCGGCAGGTGGTTCAGGCATGGCCGTCACGTGGTTCCAGTCTGTCCAGGACGTGTTTCCAGCTTCTCCGGCAGGTGGTTCTGGTACGTCTGAGAGGTGGTTCCGCCATGGCTGGCAGGTGATCCCGGACTGTCCCCCAGGTGGTTCTGGCATAGCCAGCAGTTGATATTGGCCTGTCCGGCAGGTGGTTCCAGCGAGTCGAACAGGTGGCTCCGGCGTTCTTGGCAGGTGGTTCCGGTCTGTCCGGTAGGTGTTTCCGGCGTGTCTGGCACGTGCTTCCGGCACGTCTGAGAGGTGGTTCCGTCATGCGCGGCAGGTGATTCCGGAGTGTCCGCCAGGTGGTTCTGGCGTACCCAGCAGGTGATTTTGGCGTGTCCGGCAGGTGTTTCTGGCGAGTCGAGCAGGTGGCTCCGGCATGCTCGGCAGGTGCTTCCGGCGTCTCCGGCACTTGGTTTTGGTGTGTCTGAGAGCTGGTTCCGGCATGTCCGGCAGATGATTCCGGAGTGTCCGCCAAGTGGTTCTGGCATACCCAGCAGGTGATTTTGGCGTGTCAGGGAGGTGGTACCGGTGAGTCGAGCAGGTGGTTCCGGCGTGCTCAGCAGGTGGTTCAGGCGGTTCTGGCAGGTGGTATCCGTCTGTTCGGGGTGTGGTTCCAGCATCTCATGAACACGTTTCTGGCAAGTCTGAGATTTGGTTCCAGCCGGCCCGACAGGTGTTTCCGCAGTGTCCGCCAAGCGGTTCTGGCGTAGTTGGCAGGTGATTTTGGCATGACTGGCAGGTGGTTCCAGCAAGCCTGGCAGGTGATTCCAAAGTGTTCACCAACTGGTTGTGGCGTAGCCGGCAGGTGATTTTTGCGTGATCGGCAGGTGGTTCTGGCGAGTCGAGCAGGTGGTTCCGGCGTGCTCGGCTGGTGCTTCCGGGGTCATTGGCACGGGGTTCTGGCATGTCTGAGAGGTGGTTCCTGCATGCCCGGCAAGTGATTCCGGAGTGTTCGCCAAGTGGTTCTGGCATAGTCGGCAGGTGATTTTGGCATGTCCGGCAGGTGGTTCAGGCGAGTTGAGCAGGTGGTTCCAACGTGCTTGGCAGGTGCTTCCGGCGTCTTCGGCACGTGTTTCTGGCACATCTGACAGGTGGTTCCGGCATGCCCGAAAGGTGATTCCGGTCTGTCCGGTAGGTGGTTCCAGCCAGCACGGCATGTGGTTCTGGTACGTCTCAGAGGTGGTTGCGCATGCCCAACAGGTGATTCCAGACTGTCCGCCACATGGTTCTGGCACGTCTGAGAGGTGGTTCCGACATGCCCGGCAGGTCATCCCAGAGAGTCCTCCAAGTGGTTCTGGCATAACACGCAGGTGATTTTGGCGTGTCAGGCAGGTTGTTCCGTTGTGCTTGGCAGGTGGTTCAGGCTTGGCCGGCAGGTGGTTCCAGACTGTCCAGGACGTGTTTCCAGCTTCTCCGGCAGGTGGTTCTGGTACGTCTGAGAGGTGGTTCCGCCATGGCTGGCAGGTGATTGCGGACCGTCCCCCAGGTGGTTCTGGCATAGCCAGCAGTTGATATTGGCCTGTCCGGCAGGTGGTTCCAGCGAGTCGAACAGGTGGCTCCGGCGTACTCGGCAGGTGGTTGCGGTGTGTCCGGTAGGTCATTCCGGCGTGTCCGGCACGTGCTTCCTGCACGTCTGAGAGGTGGTTCCGGCATGCGCGACAGGTGGTTTCGGAGTGTCCGCCAGGTGGTTCTGGCGTACCCGGCAGGTGATTTTGGCGTGTCCGGCAGGTGTTTCTGGCGAGTCGAGCAGGTGGCTCCGGCATGCTCGGCAGGTGCTTCCGGCGTCTCCGGCACATGGTTCTGGTGTGTCTGAGAGCTGGTTCCGGCAAGTCCGGCAGATGATTCCGGAGTTTTCCGCCAAGTGGTTCTGGCATACCCGGCTGGTGATTTGGGCATGTCAGGTAGGTGGCTCCGGCGTGCTCGGCAGGTTGTTCAGACGTGTCTGGCAGGTGTTTTCCGTCTGTTCGGGGTGTGGTTCCAGCATCTCATGCACATGGTTCTGTCACGTCTGAGATGTGGTTCCGGCCGGCCCGACTGGTGTTTCCACAGTGTCCGCCAAGTGGTACTGGAGTAGTTGGCATGTGATTTTGGCATGACTGGCTGGTGGTTCCAGCAAGCCCGGCAGGTGATTCCGAAGTGTTCCCCAACTTGTTTTGGCGTAGCCGGCAGGTGATTTTTCCGTGATCGGCAGGTGGTTCTGGCGAGTTGAGCAGGTGGTTCGGGCGTGCTCGGCAGGTGCTTCCGGGGTCATTGGCACGTGGTTCTGGCATATCTGAGAGGTGGTTCCGGCATGCCCGGCAGGTGATTCCGGAGTGTTCGCCAAGTGTTTCCGGCGTAGCCGGCAGGTGATTTTGCATGTCCAGCGGTCGTTCCGGCGGGTCGAGCCGGTGGTTCCGGCGTGTCCGGCAGGTGGTTCCGGTCTGTCCGGCAGGTGGTTCCGTGGTGTCCGGCACGAGGTTCAGTCTGAGAGGCTGTGCCGGCATGCCCCTCACGTGATTCCGGCTTGTCCCCGAAGTGGTGCTGGTGTAGCGGGCAGGTGATTTTGGCGTGTCCGGCAGGTGGTTCAGGCGAGTTGAGCAGGTGGTTGCGACGTGCTCGGCAGGTGCTTCCGGCGTCTCCGGCACGTGTTTCTGGCACATCTGACTGGTGGTTCCGGCATGCCCAAAAGTTGATTCCGGTCTGTCCGGTAGGCGGTTCCGGCGTGCACGGCACGTGCTTCTGGTACGTCACAGAGGTGGTTGCGTATGCCCAACAGGTGATTCCGGACTGTCCGCCACGTGCTTCTAGCACATCTGAGAGGTGGTTCCCACATGCCCTGCAGGTCATTTCGGAGAGTCGTCCAAGTGGTTTTGGCGTAGCCCGCAGGTGATTTTGGCGTGTCCGGCATGTGGTTCCGCCGTGCTCGGCAGGTGGTTCAGGCATGGCCGTCACGTGGTTCCAGTCTGTCCAGGACGTGTTTCCAGCTTCTCCGGCAGGTGGCTCTGGTACGTCTGAGAGGTGGTTCCGCCATGGCTGGCAGGTGATCCCGGACTGTCCCCCAGGTGGTTCTGGCATAGCCAGCAGTTGATATTGGCCTGTCCGGCAGGTGGTTCCAGAGAGTCGAACAGGGGGCTCCGGCGTTCTTGGCAGGTGGTTCCGGTCTGTCCGGTAGGTGTTTCCGGCGTGTCTGGCACGTGCTTCCGGCACGTCTGAGAGGTGGTTCCGTCATGCGCGGCAGGTGATTCCGTAGTGTCCGCCAGGTGGTTCTGGCATACCCGGCAGGTGATTTTGGCGTGTGCGGCAGGTGTTTCTGGCGAGTCGAGCAGGTGGCTCCGGCATGCTCGGCAGGTGCTTCCGGCGTCTCCGGCACTTGGTTCTGGTGTGTCTGAGAGCTGGTTCCGGCATGTCCGGCAGATGATTCCGGAGTGTCCGCCAAGTGGTTCTGGCATACCCAGCAGGTGATTTTGGCGTGTCAGGGAGGTGGTACCGGTGAGTCGAGCAGGTGGTTCCGGCGTGCTCAGCAGGTGGTTCAGGCGGTTCTGGCAGGTGGTATCCGTCTGTTCGGGGTGTGGTTCCAGCATCTCATGAACACGTTTCTGGCACGTCTGAGATGTGGTTCCAGCCGGCCCGACAGGTGTTTCCGCAGTGTCCGCCAAGCGGTTCTGGCGTAGTTGGCAGGTGATTTTGGCATGACTGGCAGGTGGTTCCAGCAAGCCCGGCAGGTGATTCCGAAGTGTTCCCCAACTGGTTGTGGCGTAGCCGGCAGGTGATTTTTGCGTGTCCGGCAGGTGCTTCTGGCGATTCGACCAGGTGGTTCCGGCGTGCTCGGCAGGTGCTTCCGGGGTCATTGGCACGGGGTTCTGGCATATCTGAGAGGTGGTTCCGGCATGCCCGGCAGGTGATTCCGGAGTGTTCGCCAAGTGTTTCCGGCGTAGCCGGCAGGTGATTTTGCATGTCCAGCGGTCGTTCCGGCGGGTCGAGCCGGTGGTTCCGGCGTGTCCGGCAGGTGGTTCCGGTCTGTCCGGCAGGTGGTTCTGTGGTGTCCGGCACGAGGTTCAGTCTGAGAGGCTGTGCCGGCATGCCCCTCACGTGATTCCGGCTTGTCCCCGAAGTGGTGCTGGTGTAGCGGGCAGGTGATTTTGGCGTGTCCGGCAGGTGGTTCAGGCGAGTTGAGCAGGTGGTTGCGACGTGCTCGGCAGGTGCTTCCGGCGTCTCCGGCACGTGTTTCTGGCACATCTGACTGGTGGTTCCGGCATGCCCAAAAGTTGATTCCGGTCTGTCCGGTAGGCGGTTCCGGCGTGCACGGCACGTGGTTCTGGTACGTCACAGAGGTGGTTGCGTATGCCCAACAGGTGATTCCGGACTGTCCGCCACGTGCTTCTGGCACGTCTGAGAGGTGGTTCCAACATGCCCGGCAGGTCATTTCGGAGAGTCGTCCAAGTGGTTCTGGCGTAGCCCGCAGGTGATTTTGGCGTGTCAGGTAGGTTGTTCCGTTGTGCTTGGCAGGTGGTTCAGGCTTGGCCGGCAGGTGGTTCCAGACTGTCCAGGACGTGTTTCCAGCTTCTCCGGCAGGTGGTTCTGGTACGTCTGAGAGGTGGTTCCGCCATGGTTGGCAGGTGATTCCGGACCGTCCCCCAGGTGGTTCTGGCATAGCCAGCAGTTGATATTGGCCTGTCCGGCAGGTCGTTCCAGCGAGTCGAACAGGTGGCTCCGGCGTGCTCGGCAGGTGGTTCCGGTCTGTGCGGTAGGTTATTCCGGCGTGTCCAGCACGTGCTTCCGACACGTCTGAGAGGTGGTTCCCCCATGCGCGACAGGTGATTTCGGAGTGTCCGCCAGGTGGTTCTGGCGTACCCGGCAGGTGATTTTGGTGTGTCCGGCAGGTGTTTCTGGCGAGTCGAGCAGGTGGCTCCGGCATGCTCGGCAGGTGCTTCCGGCGTCTCCGGCACGTGGTTCTGGTGTGTCTGAGAGCTGGTTCCAGCATGTCCGGCAGATGATTCCGGAGTGTCCGCCAAGTGGTTCTGGCATACCCGGCTGGTGATTTGGGCATGTCAGGTAGGTGGCTCCGGCGTGCTCGGCAGGTTGTTCAGACTGGTCTGGCAGGTGTTTTCCGTCTGTTCGGGGTGTGGTTCCAGCATCTCATGCACATGGTTCTGGCATGTCTGAGATGTGGTTCCGGCCGGCCCGACAGGTGTTTCCACAGTGTCCGCCAAGTGGTACTGGCGTAGTTGGCATGTGATTTTGGCATGACCGGCAGGTGGTTCCAGCAAGCCCGGCAGGTGATTCCGAAGTGTTCCCCAACTGGTTGTGGCGTAGCCGGCAGGTGATTTTTGCGTGTCCGGCAGGTGGTTCTGGCGAGTCGAGCAGGTGGCTCCGGCATGCTCGGCAGGTGCTTCCGGCGTCTCCGGCACTTGGTTCTGGTGTGTCTGAGAGCTGGTTCCGGCATGTCCGGCAGATGATTCCAGAGTGTCCGCCAAGTGGTTCTGGCATACCCAGCAGGTGATTTTGGCGTGTCAGGGAGGTGGTACCGGTGAGTCGAGCAGGTGGTTCCGGCGTGCTCAGCAGGTGGTTCAGGCGGTTCTGGCAGGTGGTATCCGTCTGTTCGGGGTGTGGTTCCAGCATCTCATGAACACGTTTCTGGCACGTCTGAGATGTGGTTCCAGCCGGCCCGACAGGTGTTTCCGCAGTGTCCGCCAAGCGGTTCTGGCGTAGTTGGCAGGTGATTTTGGCATGACTGGCAGGTGGTTCCAGCAAGCCCGGCAGGTGATTCCGAAGTGTTCCCCAACTGGTTGTGGCGTAGCCGGCAGGTGATTTTTGCGTGTCCGGCAGGTGCTTCTGGCGATTCGACCAGGTGGTTCCGGCGTGCTCGGCAGGTGCTTCCGGGGTCATTGGCACGGGGTTCTGGCATATCTGAGAGGTGGTTCCGGCATGCCCGGCAGGTGATTCCGGAGTGTTCGCCAAGTGTTTCCGGCGTAGCCGGCAGGTGATTTTGCATGTCCAGCGGTCGTTCCGGCGGGTCGAGCCGGTGGTTCCGGCGTGTCCGGCAGGTGGTTCCGGTCTGTCCGGCAGGTGGTTCTGTGGTGTCCGGCACGAGGTTCAGTCTGAGAGGCTGTGCCGGCATGCCCCTCACGTGATTCCGGCTTGTCCCCGAAGTGGTGCTGGTGTAGCGGGCAGGTGATTTTGGCGTGTCCGGCAGGTGGTTCAGGCGAGTTGAGCAGGTGGTTGCGACGTGCTCGGCAGGTGCTTCCGGCGTCTCCGGCACGTGTTTCTGGCACATCTGACTGGTGGTTCCGGCATGCCCAAAAGTTGATTCCGGTCTGTCCGGTAGGCGGTTCCGGCGTGCACGGCACGTGGTTCTGGTCCGTCTCAGAGGTGGTTGCGTATGCCCAACAGGTGATTCCGGACTGTCCGCCACGTGCTTCTGGCACGTCTGAGAGGTGGTTCCAACATGCCCGGCAGGTCATTTCGGAGAGTCGTCCAAGTGGTTCTGGCGTAGCCCGCAGGTGATTTTGGCGTGTCAGGTAGGTTGTTCCGTTGTGCTTGGCAGGTGGTTCAGGCTTGGCCGGCAGGTGGTTCCAGACTGTCCAGGACGTGTTTCCAGCTTCTCCGGCAGGTGGTTCTGGTACGTCTGAGAGGTGGTTCCGCCATGGCTGGCAGGTGATTCCGGACCGTCCCCCAGGTGGTTCTGGCATAGCCAGCAGTTGATATTGGCCTGTCCGGCAGGTCGTTCCAGCGAGTCGAACAGGTGGCTCCGGCGTGCTCGGCAGGTGGTTCCGGTCTGTGCGGTAGGTTATTCCGGCGTGTCCAGCACGTGCTTCCGACACGTCTGAGAGGTGGTTCCCCCATGCGCGACAGGTGATTTCGGAGTGTCCGCCAGGTGGTTCTGGCGTACCCGGCAGGTGATTTTGGTGTGTCCGGCAGGTGTTTCTGGCGAGTCGAGCAGGTGGCTCCGGCATGCTCGGCAGGTGCTTCCGGCGTCTCCGGCACGTGGTTCTGGTGTGTCTGAGAGCTGGTTCCAGCATGTCCGGCAGATGATTCCGGAGTGTCCGCCAAGTGGTTCTGGCATACCCGGCTGGTGATTTGGGCATGTCAGGTAGGTGGCTCCGGCGTGCTCGGCAGGTTGTTCAGACTGGTCTGGCAGGTGTTTTCCGTCTGTTCGGGGTGTGGTTCCAGCATCTCATGCACATGGTTCTGGCATGTCTGAGATGTGGTTCCGGCCGGCCCGACAGGTGTTTCCACAGTGTCCGCCAAGTGGTACTGGCGTAGTTGGCATGTGATTTTGGCATGACCGGCAGGTGGTTCCAGCAAGCCCGGCAGGTGATTCCGAAGTGTTCCCCAACTGGTTGTGGCGTAGCCGGCAGGTGATTTTTGCGTGTCCGGCAGGTGGTTCTGGCGAGTCGAGCAGGTGGTTCCGGCGTGCTCGGCAGGTGCTTCCGGGGTCATTGGCACGTGGTTCTGGCATATCTGAGAGGTGGTTCCGGCATGCCCGGCAGGTGATTCCGGAGTGTTCGCCAAGTGTTTCCGGCGTAGCCGGCCGGTGATTTTGCATGTCCAGCGGTCGTTCCGGCGGGTCGAGCCGGTGGTTCCGGCGTGTCCGGCAGGTGGTTCCGGTCTGTCCGGCAGGTGGTTCTGTGGTGTCCGGCACGAGGTTCAGTCTGAGAGGCTGTGCCGGCATGCCCCTCACGTGATTCCGGCTTGTCCCCGAAGTGGTGCTGGTGTAGCGGGCAGGTGATTTTGGCGTGTCCGGCAGGTGGTTCAGGCGAGTTGAGCAGGTGGTTGCGACGTGCTCGGCAGGTGCTTCCGGCGTCTCCGGCACGTGTTTCTGGCACATCTGACTGGTGGTTCCGGCATGCCCAAAAGTTGATTCCGGTCTGTCCGGTAGGTGGTTCCGGCGTGCACGGCACGTGGTTCTGGTACGTGTCAGAGGTGGTTGCGTATGCCCAGCAGGTGATTCCGGACTGTCCGCCACGTGCTTCTGGCACGTCTGAGAGGTGGTTCCAACATGCCCGGCAGGTCATTTCGGAGAGTCGTCCAAGTGGTTCTGGCGTAGCCCGCAGGTGATTTTGGCGTGTCCGGCAGGTGGTTCCGCCGTGCTCGGCAGGTGGTTCAGGCATGGCCGTCACGTGGTTCCAGTCTGTCCAGGACGTGTTTCCAGCTTCTCCGGCAGGTGGTTCTGGTACGTCTGAGAGGTGGTTCCGCCATGGCTGGCAGGTGATCCCGGACTGTCCCCCAGGTGGTTCTGGCATAGCCAGCAGTTGATATTGGCCTGTCCGGCAGGTGGTTCCAGCGAGTCGAACAGGTGGCTCCGGCGTTCTTGGCAGGTGGTTCCGGTCTGTCCGGTAGGTGTTTCCGGCGTGTCTGGCACGTGCTTCCGGCACGTCTGAGAGGTGGTTCCGTCATGCGCGGCAGGTGATTCCGGAGTGTCCGCCAGGTGGTTCTGGCGTACCCAGCAGGTGATTTTGGCGTGTCCGGCAGGTGTTTCTGGCGAGTCGAGCAGGTGGCTCCGGCATGCTCGGCAGGTGCTTCCGGCGTCTCCGGCACTTGGTTCTGGTGTGTCTGAGAGCTGGTTCCGGCATGTCCGGCAGATGATTCCGGAGTGTCCGCCAAGTGGTTCTGGCATACCCAGCAGGTGATTTTGGCGTGTCAGGGAGGTGGTACCGGTGAGTCGAGCAGGTGGTTCCGGCGTGCTCAGCAGGTGGTTCAGGCGGTTCTGGCAGGTGGTATCCGTCTGTTCGGGGTGTGGTTCCAGCATCTCATGAACACGTTTCTGGCACGTCTGAGATGTGGTTCCAGCCGGCCCGACAGGTGTTTCCGCAGTGTCCGCCAAGCGGTTCTGGCGTAGTTGGCAGGTGATTTTGGCATGACTGGCAGGTGGTTCCAGCAAGCCTGGCAGGTGATTCCAAAGTGTTCACCAACTGGTTGTGGCGTAGCCGGCAGGTGATTTTTGCGTGATCGGCAGGTGGTTCTGGCGAGTCGAGCAGGTGGTTCCGGCGTGCTCGGCTGGTGCTTCCGGGGTCATTGGCACGGGGTTCTGGCATGTCTGAGAGGTGGTTCTTGCATGCCCGGCACGTGATTCCGGAGTGTTTGCCAAGTGGTTCTGGGATAGTCGGCAGGTGATTTTGGCATGTCTGGCAGGTGGTTCAGGCGAGTTGAGCAGGTGGTTCCAACGTGCTTGGCAGGTGCTTCAGGCGTCTCCGGCACGTGTTTCTGGCACATCTGACAGGTGGTTCCGGCATGCCCAAAAGGTGATTCCGGTCTGTCCGGTAGGTGGTTCCAGCCTGCACGGCATGTGGTTCTGGTACGTCTCAGAGGTGGTTGCGCATGCCCAACAGGTGATTCCGGACTGTCCGCCACATGGTTCTGGCACGTCTGAGAGGTGGTTCCGGCATGCCCGGCAGGTCATCCCAGAGAGTCCTCCAAGTGGTTCTGGCATAACACGCAGGTGATTTTGGCGTGTCAGGCAGGTTGTTCCGTTGTGCTTGGCAGGTGGTTCAGGCTTGGCCGGCAGGTGGTTCCAGACTGTCCAGGACGTGATTCCAGCTTCTCCGGCAGGTGGTTCTGGTACGTCTGAGAGGTGGTTCCGCCATGGCTGGCAGGTGATTCCGGACCGTCCCCCAGGTGGTTCTGGCATAGCCAGGAGTTGATATTGGCCTGTCCGGCAGGTGGTTCCAGCGAGTCGGACAGGTGGCTCTGGCGTGCTCGGCAGGTGGTTCCGGTCTGTCCGGTAGGTCATTCCGGCGTGTCCGGCACGTGCTTCCGGCACGTCTGAGAGGTGGTTCCGGCATGCGCGACAGGTGATTTCGGAGTGTCCGCCAGGTGGTTCTGGCGTACCCGGAAGGTGATATTGGCGTGTCCGGCAGGTGTTTCTGGCGAGTCGAGCAGGTGGCTCCGGCATGCTCGGCAGGTGCTTCCGGCGTCTCCGGCATGTGGTTCTGGTGTGTCTGAGAGCTGGTTCCGGCATGTCCGGCAGGTGATTCCGGAGTGTCCGCCAAGTGGTTTTGGCATACCCGGCTGGTGATTTTGTCATGTCAGGTAGGTGGTTCCGGCGAGTCGAGCAGGTGGCTCCGGCGTGCTTTGCAGGTTGTTCACACGGGTCTGGCAGGTGTTTTCCGTCTGTTCGGGGTGTGGTTCCAGCATCTCATGCACATGGTTCTGGCACGTCTGAGATGTGGTTCCGGCCGGCCCGACAGGTGTTTCCACAGTGTCTGCCAAGTGGTACTGGCGTAGTTGGCAGGTGATTTTGGCATGACCGGCAGGTGGTTCCAGCTAGCCCGGCGGGTGATTCCGAAGTGTTCCCCCACCGGTTGTGGCGTAGGGGGCAGGTGATTTTTGCGTGTCCGGCAGGTGGTTCTGGCGAGTCGAGCAGGTGGTTCCGGCGTGCTCGGCAGGTGCTTCCGGGGTCATTGGCACGTGGTTCTGGCATATCTGAGAGGTGGTTCCGGCATGCCCGGCAGGTGATTCCGGAGTGTTCGCCAAGTGTTTCCGGCGTAGCCGGCAGGTGATTTTTGCATGTCCAGCGGTCGTTCCGGCGGGTCGAGCCGGTGGTTCCGGCGTGTCCGGCAGGTGGTTCCGGTCTGTCCGGCAGGTGGTTCTGTGGTGTCCGGCACGAGGTTCAGTCTGAGAGGCTGTGCCGGCATGCCCCTCACGTGATTCCGGCTTGTCCCCGAAGTGGTGCTGGTGTAGCGGGCAGGTGATTTTGGCGTGTCCGGCAGGTGGTTCAGGCGAGTTGAGCAGGTGGTTGCGACGTGCTCGGCAGGTGCTTCCGGCGTCTCCGGCACGTGTTTCTGGCACATCTGACTGGTGGTTCCGGCATGCCCAAAAGTTGATTCCGGTCTGTCCGGTAGGTGGTTCCGGCGTGCACGGCACGTCGTTGTGGTACGTCTCAGAGGTGGTTGCGTATGCCCAACAGGTGATTCCGGACTGTCCGCAACGTGCTTCTGGCACGTCTGAGAGGTGGTTCCAACATGCCCGGCAGGTCATTTCGGAGAGTCGTCCAAGTGGTTCTGGCGTAGCCCGCAGGTGATTTTGGCGTGTCCGGCAGGTGGTTCCGCCGTGCTCGGCAGGTGGTTCAGGCATGGCCGTCACGTGGTTCCAGTCTGTCCAGGACGTGTTTCCAGCTTCTCCGGCAGGTGGTTCTGGTACGTCTGAGAGGTGGTTCCGCCATGGCTGGCAGGTGATCCCGGACTGTCCCCCAGGTGGTTCTGGCATAGCCAGCCGTTGATATTGGCCTGTCCGGCAGGTGGTTCCAGCGAGTCGAACAGGTGGCTCCGGCGTTCTTGGCAGGTGGTTCCGGTCTGTCCGGTAGGTGTTTCCGGCGTGTCTGGCACGTGCTTCCGGCACGTCTGAGAGGTGGTTCCGGCATGCGCGGCAGGTGGTTCAGGCGGTTCTGGCAGGTGGTATCCGTCTGTTCGGGGTGTGGTTCCAGCATCTCATGAACACGTTTCTGGCAAGTCTGAGATGTGGTTCCAGCCGGCCCGACAGGTGTTTCCGCAGTGTCCGCCAAGCGGTTCTGGCGTAGTTGGCAGGTGATTTTGGCATGACTGGCAGGCGGTTCCAGCAAGCCTGGCAGGTGATTCCAAAGTGTTCACCAACTGGTTGTGGCGTAGCCGGCAGGTGATTTTTGCGTGATCGGCAGGTGGTTCTGGCGAGTCGAGCAGGTGGTTCCGGCGTGCTCGGCTGGTGCTTCCGGGGTCATTGGCACGGGGTTCTGGCATGTCTGAGAGGTGGTTCCTGCATGCCCGGCAAGTGATTCCGGAGTGTTCGCCAAGTGGTTCTGGCATAGTCGGCAGGTGATTTTGGCATGTCCGGCAGGTGGTTCAGGCGAGTTGAGCAGGTGGTTCCAACGTGCTTGGCAGGTGCTTCCGGCGTCTCCGGCACGTGTTTCTGGCACATCTGACAGGTGGTTCCGGCATGCCCGAAAGTTGATTCCGGTCTGTCCGGTAGGTGGTTCCAGCCTGCACGGCATGTGGTTCTGGTACGTCTCAGAGGTGGTTGCGCATGCCCAACAGGTGATTCCGGACTGTCCGCCACATGGTTCTGGCACGTCTGAGAGGTGGTTCCGGCATGCCCGGCAGGTCATCCCAGAGAGTCCTCCAAGTGGTTCTGGCATAACACGCAGGTGATTTTGGCGTGTCTGGCAGGTTGTTCCGTTGTGCTTGGCAGGTGGTTCAGGCTTGGCCGGCAGGTGGTTCCAGACTGTCCAGGACGTGTTTCCAGCTTCTCCGGCAGGTGGTTCTGGTACGTCTGAGAGGTGGTTCCGCCATGGCTGGCAGGTGATTCCGGACCGTCCCCCAGGTGGTTCTGGCATAGCCAGCATTTGATATGGGCCTGTCCGGCAGGTGGTTCCAGCGAGTCGAACAGGTGGCTCCGGCGTGCTCGGCAGGTGGTTCCGGTCTGTCCGGTTGGTGATTCCGGCATGTCCGGCACGTGCTTCCGGCACGTCTGAGAGGTGGTTCCGGCATGCGCGACAGGTGGTTTCGGAGTGTCCGCCAGGTGCTTCTGGCGTACCCGGCAGGTGATTTTGGCGTGTCCGGCAGGTGTTTCTGGCGAGTCGAGCAGGTGGCTCCGGCATGCTCGGCAGGTGCTTCCGGCGTCTCCGGCACGTGGTTCTGGTGTGTCTGAGAGCTGGTTCCGGCATGTCCGGCAGATGATTACGGAGTGTCCGCCAAGTGGTTCTGGCATACCCGGCTGGTGATTTGGGCCTGTCAGGTAGGTGGTTCCGGCGAGTCGAGCAGGTGGCTCCGGCGTGCTCGGCAGGTTGTTCAGACGGGTCTGGCAGGTGTTTTCCGTCTGTTCTGGGTGTGGTTCCAGCATCTCATGCACATGGTTCTGGCACGTCTGAGATGTGGTTCCGGCCGGCCCGACAGGTGTTTCCACAGTGTCCGCCAAGTGGTACTGTCGTAGTTGGCAGGTGATTTTGGCATGACCGGCAGGTGGTTCCAGCAAGCCCGGCAGGTGATTCCGAAGTGTTCCCCAACTGGTTGTGGCGTAGCCGGCAGGTGATTTTTGCGTGTCCGGCAGGTGGTTCTGGCGAGTCGAGCAGGTGGTTCCGGCGTGCTCGGCAGGTGCTTCCGGGGTCATTGGCACGTGGTTCTGGCATATCTGAGAGGTGGTTCCGGCATGCCCGGCAGGTGATTCCGGAGTGTTCGCCAAGTGTTTCCGGAGTAGCCGGCAGGTGATTTTGCATGTCCAGCGGTCGTTCCGGCGGGTCGAGGCGGTGGTTCCGGCGTGTCCGGCAGGTGGTTCCGGTCTGTCCGGCAGGTGGTTCTGTGGTGTCCGGCACGAGGTTCAGTCTGAGAGGCTGTGCCGGCATGCCCCTCACGTGATTCCGGCTTGTCCCCGAAGTGGTGCTGGTGTAGCGGGCAGGTGATTTTGGCGTGTCCGGCAGGTGGTTCAGGCGAGTTGAGCAGGTGGTTGCGACGTGCTCGGCAGGTGCTTCCGGCGTCTCCGGCACGTGTTTCTGGCACATCTGACTGGTGGTTCCGGCATGCCCGAAAGGTGATTCCGGTCTGTCCGGTAGGTGGTTCCAGCCGGCACGGCATGTGGTTCTGGTACGTCTCAGAGGTGGTTGCGCATGCCCAACAGGTGATTCCGGACTGTCCGCCACATGGTTCTGGCACGTCTGAGAGGTGGTTCCGGCATGCCCGGCAGGTCATCCCAGAGAGTCCTCCAAGTGGTTCTGGCATAACACGCAGGTGATTTTGGCGTGTCTGGCAGGTTGTTCCGCTGTGCTTGGCAGGTGGTTCAGGCTTGGCCGGCAGGTGGTTCCAGACTGTCCAGGACGTGTTTCCAGCTTCTCCGGCAGGTGGTTCTGGTACGTCTGAGAGGTGGTTCCGCCATGGCTGGCAGGTGATTCCGGAGCGTCCCCCAGGTGGTTCTGGAAGAGCCAGAAGTTGATATTGGCCTTTCCGGCAGGGGGTTCCAGCGAGTCGAACAAGGTGGCTCCGGCGTGCTCGGCAGGTGGTTCCGGTCTGTCCGGTAGGTGATTCCGGCGTGTCCGGCACGTGCTTCCGGCACGTCTGAGAGGTGGTTCCAGCATGCGCGGCAGGTGATTCCGTAGTGTCAGCCAGGTGGTTCTGGCGTACCCGGCAGGTGATTTTGGCGTGTCCGGCAGGTGTTTCTGGCGAGTCGAGCAGGTGGCTCCGGCATGCTCGGCAGGTGCTTCCGTCGTCTCCGGCACTTGGTTCTGGTGTGTCTGAGAGCTGTTTCCGGCATGTCCGGCAGATGATTCCGGGGTGTCCGCCAAGTGGTTCTGGCATACTCAGCAGGTGATTTTGGCGTGTCAGGGAGGTGGTACCGGTGAGTCGAGCAGGTGGTTCCGGCGTGCTCAGCAGGTGGTTCAGGCGGTTCTGGGAGGTGGTATCCGTCTGTTCGGGGTGTGGTTCCAGCGTCTCATGAACACGTTTCTGGCACGTCTGAGATGTGGTTCCAGCCGGCCCGACAGGTGTTTCCGCAGTGTCCGCCAAGCGGTTCTGGCGTAGTTGGCAGGTGATTTTGGCATGACTGGCAGGTGGTTCCAGCAAGCCTTGCAGGTGATTCCAAAGTGTTCACCAACTGGTTGTGGCGTAGCCGGCAGGTGATTTTTGCGTGATCGGCAGGTGGTTCTGGCGAGTCGAGCAGGTGGCTCCGGCGGGCTCGGCTGGTGCTTCCGGGGTCATTGGCACGGGGTTCTGGCATGTCTGAGAGGTGGTTCCTGCATGCCCGGTAAGTGATTTCGGAGTGTAAGACAGGTGGTTATGGCCTACCCGGCAGGTGATTTTTGCATGTCCGGCAGGTGTTTCTGGCGAGTGGAGCAGGTGGCTCCGGCATGCTCGGCAGGTGCTTCCGGCGTCTCCGGCACGTGGTTCTGGTGTGTCTGAGTGCTGGTTCCGGCATGTCCGGCAGATGATTCCGGAGTGTCCGCCAAGTGGTTCTGGCATACCCGGCTGGTGATTTGGGCATGTCAGGTAGGTGGTTCCGGCGAGTCGAGCAGGTGGCTCCGGCGTGCTCAGCAGGTTGTTCAGACGGGTCTGGCAGGTGTTTTCCGTCTGTTCGGGGTGTGGTTCCAGCATCTCATGCACATGGTTCTGGCACGTCTGAGATGTGGTTCCGGCCGGCCCGACAGGTGTTTCCACAGTGTCCGCCAAGTGGTACTGGCGTATTTGGCAGGTGATTTTGGCATGACCGGCAGGTGGTTCCAGCAAGCCCGGCAGGTGATTCCGAAGTGTTCCCCCACCGGTTGTGGCGTAGCCGGCAGGTGATTTTTGCGTGGCCGGCAGGTGGTTCTGGCGAGTCGAGCAGGTGGTTCCGGCGTGCTCGGCAGGTGCTTCCGGGGTCATTGGCACGTGGTTCTGGCATATCTGAGAGGTGGTTCCGGCATGCCCGGCAGGTGATTCCGGAGTGTTCGCCAAGTGTTTCCGGCGTAGCCGGCAGGTGATTTTTGCATGTCCAGCGGTCGTTCCGGCAGGTCGATCCGGTGGTTCCGGCGTGTCCGGCAGGTGGTTCCGGTCTGTCCGGCAGGTGGTTCTGTGGTGTCCGGCACGAGGTTCAGTCTGAGAGGCTGTGCCGGCATGCCCCTCACGTGATTCCGGCTTGTCCCCGAAGTGGTGCTGGTGTAGCGGGCAGGTGATTTTGGCGTGTCGGGCAGGTGGTTCAGGCGAGTTGAGCAGGTGGTTGCGACGTGCTCGGCTGGTGCTTCCGGCGTCTCCGGCACGTGTTTCTGGCACATCTGACTGGTGGTTCCGGCATGCCCAAAAGTTGATTCCGGTCTGTCCGGTAGGTGGTTCCGGCGTGCACGGCACGTGGTTCTGGTACGTCTCAGAGGTGGTTGCGTATGCCCAACAGGTGATTCCGGACTGTCCGCCACGTGCTTCTGGCACGTCTGAGAGGTGGTTCCAACATGCCCGGCAGGTCATTTCGGAGAGTCGTCCAAGTGGTTCTGGCGTAGCCCGCAGGTGATTTTGGCGTGTCCGGCAGGTGGTTCCGCCGTGCTCGGCAGGTGGTTCAGGCATGGCCGTCACGTGGTTCCAGTCTGTCCAGGACGTGTTTCCAGCTTCTCCGGCAGGTGGTTCTGGTACGTCTGAGAGGTGGTTCCGCCATGGCTGGCAGGTGATCCCGGACTGTCCCCCAGGTGTTTCTGGCATAGCCAGCCGTTGATATTGGCCTGTCTGGCAGGTGGTTCCAGCGAGTCGAACAGGTGGCTCCGGCGTTCTTGGCAGGTGGTTCCGGTCTGTCCGGTAGGTGTTTCGGGCGTGTCTGGCACGTGCTTCCGGCACGTCTGAGAGGTGGTTCCGGCATGCGCGGCAGGTGATTCCGTAGTGTCCGCCAGGTGGTTCTGGCATACCCGGCAGGTGATTTTGGCGTGTGCGGCAGGTGTTTCTGGCGAGTCGAGCAGGTGGCTCCGGCATGCTCGGCAGGTGCTTCCGGCGTCTCCGGCACTTGGTTCTGGTGTGTCTGAGAGCTGTTTCCGGCATGTCCGGCAGATGATTCCGGGGTGTCCGCTAAGTGGTTCTGGCATACCCAGCAGGTGATTTTGGCGTGTCAGGGAGGTGGTACCGGTGAGTCGAGCAGGTGGTTCCGGCGTGCTCAGCAGGTGGTTCAGGCGGTTCTGGCAGGTGGTATCCGTCTGTTCGGGGTGTGGTTCCAGCATCTCATGAACACGTTTCTGGCACGTCTGAGATGTGGTTCCAGCCGGCCCGACAGGTGTTTCCGCAGTGTCCGCCAAGCGGTTCTGGCGTAGTTGGCAGGTGATTTTGGCATGACTGGCAGGTGGTTCCAGCAAGCCTTGCAGGTGATTCCAAAGTTTTCACCAACTGGTTGTGGCGTAGCCGGCAGGTGATTTTTGCGTGATCGGCAGGTGGTTCTGGCGAGTCGAGCAGGTGGTTCCGGCGTGCTCGGCTGGTGCTTCCGGGGTCATTGGCACGGGGTCCTGGCATGTCTGAGAGGTGGTTCCTGCATGCCCGGTAAGTGATTTCGGAGTGTCCGACAGGTGGTTATGGCGTACCCGGCAGGTGATTTTTGCATGTCCGGCAGGTGTTTCTGGCGAGTGGAGCAGGTGGCTCCGGCATGCTCGGCAGGTGCTTCCGGCGTCTCCGGCACGTGGTTCTGGTGTGTCTGAGTGCTGGTTCCGGCATGTCCGGCAGATGATTCCGGAGTGTCCGCCAAGTGGTTCTGGCATACCCGGCTGGTGATTTTGGCATGTCAGGTAGGTGGTTCCGGCGAGTCGAGCAGGTGGCTCCGGCGTGCTCAGCAGGTTGTTCAGACGGGTCTGGCAGGTGTTTTCCGTCTGTTCGGGGTGTGGTTCCAGCATCTCATGCACATGGTTCTGGCACGTCTGAGATGTGGTTCCGGCCGGCCCGACAGGTGTTTCCACAGTGTCCGCCAAGTGGTACTGGCGTATTTGGCAGGTGATTTTGGCATGACCGGCAGGTGGTTCCAGCAAGCCCGGCAGGTGATTCCGAAGTGTTCCCCCACCGGTTGTGGCGTAGCCGGCAGGTGATTTTTGCGTGGCCGGCAGGTGGTTCTGGCGAGTCGAGCAGGTGGTTCCGGCGTGCTCGGCAGGTGCTTCCGGGGTCATTGGCACGTGGTTCTGGCATATCTGAGAGGTGGTTCCGGCATGCCCGGCAGGTGATTCCGGAGTGTTCGCCAAGTGTTTCCGGCGTAGCCGGCAGGTGATTTTTGCATGTCCAGCGGTCGTTCCGGCAGGTCGATCCGGTGGTTCCGGCGTGTCCGGCAGGTGGTTCCGGTCTGTCCGGCAGGTGGTTCTGTGGTGTCCGGCACGAGGTTCAGTCTGAGAGGCTGTGCCGGCATGCCCCTCACGTGATTCCGGCTTGTCCCCGAAGTGGTGCTGGTGTAGCGGGCAGGTGATTTTGGCGTGTCCGGCAGGTGGTTCAGGCGAGTTGAGCAGGTGGTTGCGACGTGCTCGGCAGGTGCTTCCGGCGTCTCCGGCACGTGTTTCTGGCACATCTGACTGGTGGTTCCGGCATGCCCAAAAGTTGATTCCGGTCTGTCCGGTAGGTGGTTCCGGCGTGCACGGCACGTGGTTCTGGTACGTCACAGAGGTGGTTGCGTATGCCCAACAGGTGATTCCGGACTGTCCGCCACGTGCTTCTGGCACGTCTGAGAGGTGGTTCCAACATGCCCGGCAGGTCATTTCGGAGAGTCGTCCAAGTGGTTCTGGCGTAGCCCGCAGGTGATTTTGGCGTGTCCGGCAGGTGGTTCCGCTGTGCTCGGCAGGTGGTTCAGGCATGGCCGTCACGTGGTTCCAGTCTGTCCAGGACGTGTTTCCAGCTTCTCCGGCAGGTGGTTCTGGTACGTCTGAGAGGTGGTTCCGCCATGGCTGGCAGGTGATCCCGGACTGTCCCCCAGGTGTTTCTGGCATAGCCAGCCGTTGATATTGGCCTGTCCGGCAGGTGGTTCCAGCGAGTCGAACAGGTGGCTCCGGCGTTCTTGGCAGGTGGTTCCGGTCTGTCCGGTAGGTGTTTCCGGCGTGTCTGGCACGTGCTTCCGGCACGTCTGAGAGGTGGTTCCGTCATCCGCGGCAGGTGATTCCGTAGTGTCCGCCAGGTGGTTCTGGCATACCCGGCAGGTGATTTTGGCGTGTCCGGCAGGTGTTTCTGGCGAGTCGAGCAGGTGGCTCCGGCATGCTCGGCAGGTGCTTCCGGCGTCTCCGGCACTTGGTTCTGGTGTGTCTGAGAGCTGGTTCCGGCATGTCCGGCAGATGATTCCGGAGTGTCCGCCAAGTGGTTCTGGCATACCCAGCAGGTGATTTTGGCGTGTCAGGGAGGTGGTACCGGTGAGTCGAGCAGGTGGTTCCGGCGTGCTCAGCAGGTGGTTCAGGCGGTTCTGGCAGGTGGTATCCGTCTGTTCGGGGTGTGGTTCCAGCATCTCATGAACACATTTCTGGCAAGTCTGAGATGTGGTTCCAGCCGGCCCGACAGGTGTTTCCGCAGTGTCCGCCAAGCGGTTCTGGCGTAGTTGGCAGGTGATTTTGGCATGACTGGCAGGTGGTTCCAGCAAGCCTGGCAGGTGATTCCAAAGTGTTCACCAACTGGTTGTGGCGTAGCCGGCAGGTGATTTTTGCGTGATCGGCAGGTGGTTCTGGCGAGTCGAGCAGGTGGTTCCGGCGTGCTCGGCTGGTGCTTCCGGGGTCATTGGCACGGGGTTCTGGCATGTCTGAGAGGTGGTTCTTGCATGCCCGGCACGTGATTCCGGAGTGTTCGCCAAGTGGTTCTGGGATAGTCGGCAGGTGATTTTGGCATGTCTGGCAGGTGGTTCAGGCGAGTTGAGCAGGTGGTTCCAACGTGCTTGGCAGGTGCTTCAGGCGTCTCCGGCACGTGTTTCTGGCACATCTGACAGGTGGTTCCGGCATGCCCAAAAGGTGATTCCGGTCTGTCCGGTAGGTGGTTCCAGCCTGCACGGCATGTGGTTCTGGTACGTCTCAGAGGTGGTTGCGCATGCCCAACAGGTGATTCCGGACTGTCCGCCACATGGTTCTGGCACGTCTGAGAGGTGGTTCCGGCATGCCCGGCAGGTCATCCCAGAGAGTCCTCCAAGTGGTTCTGGCATAACACGCAGGTGATTTTGGCGTGTCAGGCAGGTTGTTCCGTTGTGCTTGGCAGGTGGTTCAGGCTTGGCCGGCAGGTGGTTCCAGACTGTCCAGGACGTGATTCCAGCTTCTCCGGCAGGTGGTTCTGGTACGTCTGAGAGGTGGTTCCGCCATGGCTGGCAGGTGATTCCGGACCGTCCCCCAGGTGGTTCTGGCATAGCCAGGAGTTGATATTGGCCTGTCCGGCAGGTGGTTCCAGCGAGTCGGACAGGTGGCTCTGGCGTGCTCGGCAGGTGGTTCCGGTCTGTCCGGTAGGTCATTCTGGCGTGTCCGGCACGTGCTTCCGGCACGTCTGAGAGGTGGTTCCGGCATGCGCGACAGGTGATTTCGGAGTGTCCGCCAGGTGGTTCTGGCGTACCCGGAAGGTGATATTGGCGTGTCCGGCAGGTGTTTCTGGCGAGTCGAGCAGGTGGCTCCGGCATGCTCGGCAGGTGCTTCCGGCGTCTCCGGCACGTGGTTCTGGTGTGTCTGAGAGCTGGTTCCGGCATGTCCGGCAGATGATTCCGGAGTGTCCGCCAAGTGGTTCTGGCATACCCAGCAGGTGATTTTGGCGTGTCAGGGAGGTGGTACCGGTGAGTCGAGCAGGTGGTTCCGGCGTGCTCAGCAGGTGGTTCAGGCGGTTCTGGCAGGTGGTATCCGTCTGTTCGGGGTGTGGTTCCAGCATCTCATGAACACGTTTCTGGCACGTCTGAGATGTGGTTCCAGCCGGCCCGACAGGTGTTTCCGCAGTGTCCGCCAAGCGGTTCTGGCATAGTTGGCATGTGATTTTGGCATGACTGGCAGGTGGTTCCAGCAAGCCTGGCAGGTGATTCCAAAGTGTTCACCAACTGGTTGTGGCGTAGCCGGCAGGTGATTTTTGCGTGATCGGCAGGTGGTTCTGGCGAGTCTAGTAGGTGGTTCCGGCGTGCTCGGCTGGTGCTTCCGGGGTCATTGGCACGGGGTTCTGGCATGTCTGAGAGGTGGTTCCTGCATGCCCGGCAAGTGATTCCGGAGTGTTCGCCAAGTGGTTCTGGCATAGTCGGCAGGTGATTTTGGCATGTCCGGCAGGTGGTTCAGGCGAGTTGAGCAGGTGGTTCCAACGTGCTTGGCAGGTGCTTCCGGCGTCTCCGGCACGTGTTTCTGGCACATCTGACAGGTGGTTCCGGCATGCCCGAAAGGTGATTCCGGTCTGTCCGGTAGGTGGTTCCAGCCGGGACGGCATGTGGTTCTGGTACGTCTCAGAGGTGGTTGCGCATGCCCAACAGGTGATTCCGGACTGTCCGCCACATGGTTCTGGCACGTCTGAGATGTGGTTCCGGCATGCCCGGCAGGTCATCCCAGAGAGTCCTCCAAGTGGTTCTGGCATAACACGCAGGTGATTTTGGCGTGTCTGGCAGGTTGTTCCGTTGTGCTTGGCAGGTGGTTCAGGCTTGGCCGGCAGGTGGTTCCAGACTGTCCAGGACGTGTTTCCAGCTTCTCCGGCAGGTGGTTCTGGTACGTCTGAGAGGTGGTTCCGCCATGGCTGTCAGGCGATTCCGGACCGTCCCCCAGGTGGTTCTGGCATAGCCAGCAGTTGATATTGGCCTGTCCGGCAGGTGGTTCCAGCGAGTCGAACAGGTGGCTCCGGCGTGCTCGGCAGGTGGTTCCGGTCTGTCCGGTAGGTTATTCCGGCGTGTCCGGCACGTGATTCCGGCACGTCTGAGAGGTGGTTCCGGCATGCGCGACAGGTGGTTTCGGAGTGTCCGCCAGGTGGTTCTGGCGTACCCGGCAGGTGATTTTGGCGTGTCCGGCAGGTGTTTCTGGCGAGTCGAGCAGGTGGCTCCGGCATGCTCGGCAGGTGCTTCCGGCGTCTCCGGCACGTGGTTCTGGTGTGTCTGAGAGCTGGTTCCGGCATGTCCGGCAGATGATTCCGGAGTGCCCGCCAAGTGGTTCTGGCATACCCGGCTGGTGATTTGGGCATGTCAGGTAGGTGGTTCCGGCGAGTCGAGCAGGTGGCTCCGGCGTGCTCGGCAGGTTGTTCAGACGGGTCTGGCAGGTGTTTTCCGTCTGTTCTGGGTGTGGTTCCAGCATCTCATGCACATGGTTCTGGCACGTCTGAGATGTGGTTCCGGCCGGCCCGACAGGTGTTTCCACAGTGTCCGCCAAGTGGTACTGGCGTAGTTGGCAGGTGATTTTGGCATGACCGGCAGGTGGTTCCAGCAAGCCCGGCAGGTGATTCCGAAGTGTTCCCCAACTGGTTGTGGCGTAGCCGGCAGGTGATTTTTGCGTGTCCGGCAGGTGGTTCTGGCGAGTCGAGCAGGTGGTTCCGGCGTGCTCGGCAGGTGCTTCCGGGGTCATTGGCACGTGGTTCTGGCATATCTGAGAGGTGGTTCCGGCATGCCCGGCAGGTGATTCCGGAGTGTTCGCCAAGTGTTTGCGGCGTAGCCGGCAGGTGATTTTGCATGTCCAGCGGTCGTTCCGGCGGGTCGAGCCAGTGGTTCCGGCGTGTCCGGCAGGTGGTTCCGGTCTGTCCGGCAGGTGGTTCTGTGGTGTCCGGCACGAGGTTCAGTCTGAGAGGCTGTGCCGGCATGCCCCTCACGTGATTCCGGCTTGTCCCCGAAGTGGTGCTGGTGTAGCGGGCAGGTGATTTTGGCGTGTCCGGCAGGTGGTTCAGGCGAGTTGAGCAGGTGGTTGCGACGTGCTCGTCAGGTGCTTCCGGCGTCTCCGGCACGTGTTTCTGGCACATCTGACTGGTGGTTCCGGCATGCCCAAAAGTTGATTCCGGTCTGTCCGGTAGGTGGTTCCGGCGTGCACGGCACGTGGTTCTGGTACGTGTCAGAGGTGGTTGCGTATGCCCAACAGGTGATTCCGGACTGTCCGCCACGTGCTTCTGGCACATCTGAGACGTGGTTCCAACATGCCCGGCAGGTCATTTCTGAGAGTCGTCCAAGTGGTTCTGGCGTAGCCCGCAGGTGATTTTGGCGTGTCCGGCAGGTGGTTCCGCCGTGCTCGGCAGGTGGTTCAGGCATGGCCGTCACGTGGTTCCAGTCTGTCCAGGACGTATTTCCAGCTTCTCCGGCAGGTGGTTCTGGTACGTCTGAGAGGTGGTTCCGCCATGGCTGGCAGGTGATCCCGGACTGTCCCCCAGGTGGTTCTGGCATAGCCAGCAGTTGATATTGGCCTGTCCGGCAGGTGGTTCCAGCGAGTCGAACAGGTGGCTCCGGCGTTCTTGGCAGGTGGTTCCGGTCTGTCCGGTAGGTGTTTCCGGCGTGTCTGGCACGTGCTTCCGGCACGTCTGAGAGGTGGTTCCGTCATGCGCGGCAGGTGATTCCGTAGTGTCCGCCAGGTGGTTCTGGCATACCCGGCAGGTGATTTTGGCGTGTCCGGCAGGTGTTTCTGGCGAGTCGAGCAGGTGGCTCCGGCATGCTCGGCAGGTGCTTCCGGCGTCTCCGGCACTTGGTTCTGGTGTGTCTGAGAGCTGGTTCCGGCATGTCCGGCAGATGATTCCGGAGTGTCCGCCAAGTGGTTCTGGCATACCCAGCAGGTGATTTTGGCGTGTCAGGGAGGTGGTACCGGTGAGTCGAGCAGGTGGTTCCGGCGTGCTCAGCAGGTGGTTCAGGCGGTTCTGGCAGGTGGTATCCGTCTGTTCGGGGTGTGGTTCCAGCATCTCATGAACACGTTTCTGGCACGTCTGAGATGTGGTTCCAGCCGGCCCGACAGGTGTTTCCGCAGTGTCCGCCAAGCGGTTCTGGCGTAGTTGGCAGGTGATTTTGGCATGACTGGCAGGTGGTTCCAGCAAGCCTGGCAGGTGATTCCAAAGTGTTCACCAACTGGTTGTGGCGTAGCCGGCAGGTGATTTTTGCGTGATCGGCAGGTGGTTCTGGCGAGTCGAGCAGGTGGTTCCGGCGTGCTCGGCTGGTGCTTCCGGGGTCATTGGCACGGGGTTCTGGCATGTCTGAGAGGTGGTTCTTGCATGCCCGGCACGTGATTCCGGAGTGTTCGCCAAGTGGTTCTGGGATAGTCGGCAGGTGATTTTGGCATGTCTGGCAGGTGGTTCAGGCGAGTTGAGCAGGTGGTTCCAACGTGCTTGGCAGGTGCTTCAGGCGTCTCCGGCACGTGTTTCTGGCACATCTGACAGGTGGTTCCGGCATGCCCAAAAGGTGATTCCGGTCTGTCCAGTAGGTGGTTCCAGCCTGCACGGCATGTGGTTCTGGTACGTCTCAGAGGTGGTTGCGCATGCCCAACAGGTGATTCCGGACTGTCCGCCACATGGTTCTGGCACGTCTGAGAGGTGGTTCCGGCATGCCCGGCAGGTCATCCCAGAGAGTCCTCCAAGTGGTTCTGGCATAACACGCAGGTGATTTTGGCGTGTCAGGCAGGTTGTTCCGTTGTGCTTGGCAGGTGGTTCAGGCTTGGCCGGCAGGTGGTTCCAGACTGTCCAGGACGTGATTCCAGCTTCTCCGGCAGGTGGTTCTGGTACGTCTGAGAGGTGGTTCCGCCATGGCTGGCAGGTGATTCCGGACCGTCCCCCAGGTGGTTCTGGCATAGCCAGGAGTTGATATTGGCCTGTCCGGCAGGTGGTTCCAGCGAGTCGGACAGGTGGCTCTGGCGTGCTCGGCAGGTGGTTCCGGTCTGTCCGGTAGGTCATTCCGGCGTGTCCGGCACGTGCTTCCGGCACGTCTGAGAGGTGGTTCCGGCATGCGCGACAGGTGATTTCGGAGTGTCCGCCAGGTGGTTCTGGCGTACCCGGAAGGTGATATTGGCGTGTCCGGCAGGTGTTTCTGGCGAGTCGAGCAGGTGGCTCCGGCATGCTCGGCAGGTGCTTCCGGCGTCTCCGGCACGTGGTTCTGGTGTGTCTGAGAGCTGGTTCCGGCATGTCCGGCAGATGATTCCGGAGTGTCCGCCAAGTGGTTCTGGCATACCCAGCAGGTGATTTTGGCGTGTCAGGGAGGTGGTACCGGTGAGTCGAGCAGGTGGTTCCGGCGTGCTCAGCAGGTGGTTCAGGCGGTTCTGGCAGGTGGTATCCGTCTGTTCGGGGTGTGGTTCCAGCATCTCATGAACACGTTTCTGGCACGTCTGAGATGTGGTTCCAGCCGGCCCGACAGGTGTTTCCGCAGTGTCCGCCAAGCGGTTCTGGCATAGTTGGCATGTGATTTTGGCATGACTGGCAGGTGGTTCCAGCAAGCCTGGCAGGTGATTCCAAAGTGTTCACCAACTGGTTGTGGCGTAGCCGGCAGGTGATTTTTGCGTGATCGGCAGGTGGTTCTGGCGAGTCTAGTAGGTGGTTCCGGCGTGCTCGGCTGGTGCTTCCGGGGTCATTGGCACGGGGTTCTGGCATGTCTGAGAGGTGGTTCCTGCATGCCCGGCAAGTGATTCCGGAGTGTTCGCCAAGTGGTTCTGGCATAGTCGGCAGGTGATTTTGGCATGTCCGGCAGGTGGTTCAGGCGAGTTGAGCAGGTGGTTCCAACGTGCTTGGCAGGTGCTTCCGGCGTCTCCGGCACGTGTTTCTGGCACATCTGACAGGTGGTTCCGGCATGCCCGAAAGGTGATTCCGGTCTGTCCGGTAGGTGGTTCCAGCCGGGACGGCATGTGGTTCTGGTACGTCTCAGAGGTGGTTGCGCATGCCCAACAGGTGATTCCGGACTGTCCGCCACATGGTTCTGGCACGTCTGAGAGGTGGTTCCGGCATGCCCGGCAGGTCATCCCAGAGAGTCCTCCAAGTGGTTCTGGCATAACACGCAGGTGATTTTGGCGTGTCTGGCAGGTTGTTCCGTTGTGCTTGGCAGGTGGTTCAGGCTTGGCCGGCAGGTGGTTCCAGACTGTCCAGGACGTGTTTCCAGCTTCTCCGGCAGGTGGTTCTGGTACGTCTGAGAGGTGGTTCCGCCATGGCTGTCAGGCGATTCCGGACCGTCCCCCAGGTGGTTCTGGCATAGCCAGCAGTTGATATTGGCCTGTCCGGCAGGTGGTTCCAGCGAGTCGAACAGGTGGCTCCGGCGTGCTCGGCAGGTGGTTCCGGTCTGTCCGGTAGGTTATTCCGGCGTGTCCGGCACGTGATTCCGGCACGTCTGAGAGGTGGTTCCGGCATGCGCGACAGGTGGTTTCGGAGTGTCCGCCAGGTGGTTCTGGCGTACCCGGCAGGTGATTTTGGCGTGTCCGGCAGGTGTTTCTGGCGAGTCGAGCAGGTGGCTCCGGCATGCTCGGCAGGTGCTTCCGGCGTCTCCGGCACGTGGTTCTGGTGTGTCTGAGAGCTGGTTCCGGCATGTCCGGCAGATGATTCCGGAGTGCCCGCCAAGTGGTTCTGGCATACCCGGCTGGTGATTTGGGCATGTCAGGTAGGTGGTTCCGGCGAGTCGAGCAGGTGGCTCCGGCGTGCTCGGCAGGTTGTTCAGACGGGTCTGGCAGGTGTTTTCCGTCTGTTCTGGGTGTGGTTCCAGCATCTCATGCACATGGTTCTGGCACGTCTGAGATGTGGTTCCGGCCGGCCCGACAGGTGTTTCCACAGTGTCCGCCAAGTGGTACTGGCGTAGTTGGCAGGTGATTTTGGCATGACCGGCAGGTGGTTCCAGCAAGCCCGGCAGGTGATTCCGAAGTGTTCCCCAACTGGTTGTGGCGTAGCCGGCAGGTGATTTTTGCGTGTCCGGCAGGTGGTTCTGGCGAGTCGAGCAGGTGGTTCCGGCGTGCTCGGCAGGTGCTTCCGGGGTCATTGGCACGTGGTTCTGGCATATCTGAGAGGTGGTTCCGGCATGCCCGGCAGGTGATTCCAGAGTGTTCGCCAAGTGTTTCCGGCGTAGCCGGCAGGTGATTTTGCATGTCCAGCGGTCGTTCCGGCGGGTCGAGCCGGTGGTTCCGGCGTGTCCGGCAGGTGGTTCCGGTCTGTCCGGCAGGTGGTTCTGTGGTGTCCGGCACGAGGTTCAGTCTGAGAGGCTGTGCCGGCCTGCCCCTCACGTGATTCCGGCTTGTCCCCGAAGTGGTGCTGGTGTAGCGGGCAGGTGATTTTGGCGTGTCCGGCAGGTGGTTCAGGCGAGTTGAGCAGGTGGTTGCGACGTGCTCGTCAGGTGCTTCCGGCGTCTCCGGCACGTGTTTCTGGCACATCTGACTGGTGGTTCCGGCATGCCCAAAAGTTGATTCCGGTCTGTCCGGTAGGTGGTTCCGGCGTGCACGGCACGTGGTTCTGGTACGTGTCAGAGGTGGTTGCGTATGCCCAACAGGTGATTCCGGACTGTCCGCCACGTGCTTCTGGCACATCTGAGACGTGGTTCCAACATGCCCGGCAGGTCATTTCTGAGAGTCGTCCAAGTGGTTCTGGCGTAGCCCGCAGGTGATTTTGGCGTGTCCGGCAGGTGGTTCCGCCGTGCTCGGCAGGTGGTTCAGGCATGGCCGTCACGTGGTTCCAGTCTGTCCAGGACGTATTTCCAGCTTCTCCGGCAGGTGGTTCTGGTACGTCTGAGAGGTGGTTCCGCCATGGCTGGCAGGTGATCCCGGACTGTCCCCCAGGTGGTTCTGGCATAGCCAGCAGTTGATATTGGCCTGTCCGGCAGGTGGTTCCAGCGAGTCGAACAGGTGGCTCCGGCGTTCTTGGCAGGTGCTTCCGGTCTGTCCGGTAGGTGTTTCCGGCGTGTCTGGCACGTGCTTCCGGCACGTCTGAGAGGTGGTTCCGTCATGCGCGGCAGGTGATTCCGTAGTGTCCGCCAGGTGGTTCTGGCATACCCAGCAGGTGATTTTGGCGTGTCCGGCAGGTGTTTCTGGCGAGTCGAGCAGGTGGCTCCGGCATGCTCGGCAGGTGCTTCCGGCGTCTCCGGCACTTGGTTCTGGTGTGTCTGAGAGCTGGTTCCGGCATGTCCGGCAGATGATTCCGGAGTGTCCGCCAAGTGGTTCTGGCATACCCAGCAGGTGATTTTGGCGTGTCAGGGAGGTGGTACCGGTGAGTCGAGCAGGTGGTTCCGGCGTGCTCAGCAGGTGGTTCAGGCGGTTCTGGCAGGTGGTATCCGTCTGTTCGGGGTGTGGTTCCAGCATCTCATGAACACGTTTCTGGCACGTCTGAGATGTGGTTCCAGCCGGCCCGACAGGTGTTTCCGCAGTGTCCGCCAAGCGGTTCTGGCGTAGTTGGCAGGTGATTTTGGCATGACTGGCAGGTGGTTCCAGCAAGCCTGGCAGGTGATTCCAAAGTGTTCACCAACTGGTTGTGGCGTAGCCGGCAGGTGATTTTTGCGTGATCGGCAGGTGGTTCTGGCGAGTCGAGCAGGTGGTTCCGGCGTGCTCGGCTGGTGCTTCCGGGGTCATTGGCACGGGGTTCTGGCATGTCTGAGAGGTGGTTCTTGCATGCCCGGCACGTGATTCCGGAGTGTTCGCCAAGTGGTTCTGGGATAGTCGGCAGGTGATTTTGGCATGTCTGGCAGGTGGTTCAGGCGAGTTGAGCAGGTGGTTCCAACGTGCTTGGCAGGTGCTTCAGGCGTCTCCGGCACGTGTTTCTGGCACATCTGACAGGTGGTTCCGGCATGCCCAAAAGGTGATTCCGGTCTGTCCGGTAGGTGGTTCCAGCCTGCACGGCATGTGGTTCTGGTACGTCTCAGAGGTGGTTGCGCATGCCCAACAGGTGATTCCGGACTGTCCGCCACATGGTTCTGGCACGTCTGAGAGGTGGTTCCGGCATGCCCGGCAGGTCATCCCAGAGAGTCCTCCAAGTGGTTCTGGCATAACACGCAGGTGATTTTGGCGTGTCAGGCAGGTTGTTCCGTTGTGCTTGGCAGGTGGTTCAGGCTTGGCCGGCAGGTGGTTCCAGACTGTCCAGGACGTGATTCCAGCTTCTCCGGCAGGTGGTTCTGGTACGTCTGAGAGGTGGTTCTGCCATGGCTGGCAGGTGATTCCGGACCGTCCCCCAGGTGGTTCTGGCATAGCCAGGAGTTGATATTGGCCTGTCCGGCAGGTGGTTCCAGCGAGTCGGACAGGTGGCTCTGGCGTGCTCGGCAGGTGGTTCCGGTCTGTCCGGTAGGTCATTCCGGCGTGTCCGGCACGTGCTTCCGGCACGTCTGAGAGGTGGTTCCGGCATGCGCGACAGGTGATTTCGGAGTGTCCGCCAGGTGGTTCTGGCGTACCCGGAAGGTGATATTGGCGTGTCCGGCAGGTGTTTCTGGCGAGTCGAGCAGGTGGCTCCGGCATGCTCGGCAGGTGCTTCCGGCGTCTCCGGCACGTGGTTCTGGTGTGTCTGAGAGCTGGTTCCGGCATGTCCGGCAGATGATTCCGGAGTGTCCGCCAAGTGGTTCTGGCATACCCAGCAGGTGATTTTGGCGTGTCAGGGAGGTGGTACCGGTGAGTCGAGCAGGTGGTTCCGGCGTGCTCAGCAGGTGGTTCAGGCGGTTCTGGCAGGTGGTATCCGTCTGTTCGGGGTGTGGTTCCAGCATCTCATGAACACGTTTCTGGCACGTCTGAGATGTGGTTCCAGCCGGCCCGACAGGTGTTTCCGCAGTGTCCGCCAAGCGGTTCTGGCATAGTTGGCAGGTGATTTTGGCATGACTGGCAGGTGGTTCCAGCAAGCCTGGCAGGTGATTCCAAAGTGTTCACCAACTGGTTGTGGCGTAGCCGGCAGGTGATTTTTGCGTGATCGGCAGGTGGTTCTGGCGAGTCTAGTAGGTGGTTCCGGCGTGCTCGGCTGGTGCTTCCGGGGTCATTGGCACGGGGTTCTGGCATGTCTGAGAGGTGGTTCCTGCATGCCCGGCAAGTGATTCCGGAGTGTTCGCCAAGTGGTTCTGGCATAGTCGGCAGGTGATTTTGGCATGTCCGGCAGGTGGTTCAGGCGAGTTGAGCAGGTGGTTCCAACGTGCTTGGCAGGTGCTTCCGGCGTCTCCGGCACGTGTTTCTGGCACATCTGACAGGTGGTTCCGGCATGCCCGAAAGGTGATTCCGGTCTGTCCGGTAGGTGGTTCCAGCCGGGACGGCATGTGGTTCTGGTACGTCTCAGAGGTGGTTGCGCATGCCCAACAGGTGATTCCGGACTGTCCGCCACATGGTTCTGGCACGTCTGAGAGGTGGTTCCGGCATGCCCGGCAGGTCATCCCAGAGAGTCCTCCAAGTGGTTCTGGCATAACACGCAGGTGATTTTGGCGTGTCTGGCAGGTTGTTCCGTTGTGCTTGGCAGGTGGTTCAGGCTTGGCCGGCAGGTGGTTCCAGACTGTCCAGGACGTGTTTCCAGCTTCTCCGGCAGGTGGTTCTGGTACGTCTGAGAGGTGGTTCCGCCATGGCTGTCAGGCGATTCCGGACCGTCCCCCAGGTGGTTCTGGCATAGCCAGCAGTTGATATTGGCCTGTCCGGCAGGTGGTTCCAGCGAGTCGAACAGGTGGCTCCGGCGTGCTCGGCAGGTGGTTCCGGTCTGTCCGGTAGGTTATTCCGGCGTGTCCGGCACGTGATTCCGGCACGTCTGAGAGGTGGTTCCGGCATGCGCGACAGGTGGTTTCGGAGTGTCCGCCAGGTGGTTCTGGCGTACCCGGCAGGTGATTTTGGCGTGTCCGGCAGGTGTTTCTGGCGAGTCGAGCAGGTGGCTCCGGCATGCTCGGCAGGTGCTTCCGGCGTCTCCGGCACGTGGTTCTGGTGTGTCTGAGAGCTGGTTCCGGCATGTCCGGCAGATGATTCCGGAGTGCCCGCCAAGTGGTTCTGGCATACCCGGCTGGTGATTTGGGCATGTCAGGTAGGTGGTTCCGGCGAGTCGAGCAGGTGGCTCCGGCGTGCTCGGCAGGTTGTTCAGACGGGTCTGGCAGGTGTTTTCCGTCTGTTCTGGGTGTGGTTCCAGCATCTCATGCACATGGTTCTGGCACGTCTGAGATGTGGTTCCGGCCGGCCCGACAGGTGTTTCCACAGTGTCCGCCAAGTGGTACTGGCGTAGTTGGCAGGTGATTTTGGCATGACCGGCAGGTGGTTCCAGCAAGCCCGGCAGGTGATTCCGAAGTGTTCCCCAACTGGTTGTGGCGTAGCCGGCAGGTGATTTTTGCGTGTCCGGCAGGTGGTTCTGGCGAGTCGAGCAGGTGGTTCCGGCGTGCTCGGCAGGTGCTTCCGGGGTCATTGGCACGTGGTTCTGGCATATCTGAGAGGTGGTTCCGGCATGCCCGGCAGGTGATTCCGGAGTGTTCGCCAAGTGTTTGCGGCGTAGCCGGCAGGTGATTTTGCATGTCCAGCGGTCGTTCCGGCGGGTCGAGCCAGTGGTTCCGGCGTGTCCGGCAGGTGGTTCCGGTCTGTCCGGCAGGTGGTTCTGTGGTGTCCGGCACGAGGTTCAGTCTGAGAGGCTGTGCCGGCCTGCCCCTCACGTGATTCCGGCTTGTCCCCGAAGTGGTGCTGGTGTAGCGGGCAGGTGATTTTGGCGTGTCCGGCAGGTGGTTCAGGCGAGTTGAGCAGGTGGTTGCGACGTGCTCGTCAGGTGCTTCCGGCGTCTCCGGCACGTGTTTCTGGCACATCTGACTGGTGGTTCCGGCATGCCCAAAAGTTGATTCCGGTCTGTCCGGTAGGTGGTTCCGGCGTGCACGGCACGTGGTTCTGGTACGTGTCAGAGGTGGTTGCGTATGCCCAACAGGTGATTCCGGACTGTCCGCCACGTGCTTCTGGCACATCTGAGACGTGGTTCCAACATGCCCGGCAGGTCATTTCTGAGAGTCGTCCAAGTGGTTCTGGCGTAGCCCGCAGGTGATTTTGGCGTGTCCGGCAGGTGGTTCCGCCGTGCTCGGCAGGTGGTTCAGGCATGGCCGTCACGTGGTTCCAGTCTGTCCAGGACGTATTTCCAGCTTCTCCGGCAGGTGGTTCTGGTACGTCTGAGAGGTGGTTCCGCCATGGCTGGCAGGTGATCCCGGACTGTCCCCCAGGTGGTTCTGGCATAGCCAGCAGTTGATATTGGCCTGTCCGGCAGGTGGTTCCAGCGAGTCGAACAGGTGGCTCCGGCGTTCTTGGCAGGTGGTTCCGGTCTGTCCGGTAGGTGTTTCCGGCGTGTCTGGCACGTGCTTCCGGCACGTCTGAGAGGTGGTTCCGTCATGCGCGGCAGGTGATTCCGTAGTGTCCGCCAGGTGGTTCTGGCATACCCGGCAGGTGATTTTGGCGTGTCCGGCAGGTGTTTCTGGCGAGTCGAGCAGGTGGCTCCGGCATGCTCGGCAGGTGCTTCCGGCGTCTCCGGCACTTGGTTCTGGTGTGTCTGAGAGCTGGTTCCGGCATGTCCGGCAGATGATTCCGGAGTGTCCGCCAAGTGGTTCTGGCATACCCAGCAGGTGATTTTGGCGTGTCAGGGAGGTGGTACCGGTGAGTCGAGCAGGTGGTTCCGGCGTGCTCAGCAGGTGGTTCAGGCGGTTCTGGCAGGTGGTATCCGTCTGTTCGGGGTGTGGTTCCAGCATCTCATGAACACGTTTCTGGCACGTCTGAGATGTGGTTCCAGCCGGCCCGACAGGTGTTTCCGCAGTGTCCGCCAAGCGGTTCTTGCGTAGTTGGCAGGTGATTTTGGCATGACTGGCAGGTGGTTCCAGCAAGCCTGGCAGGTGATTCCAAAGTGTTCACCAACTGGTTGTGGCGTAGCCGGCAGGTGATTTTTGCGTGATCGGCAGGTGGTTCTGGCGAGTCGAGCAGGTGGTTCCGGCGTGCTCGGCTGGTGCTTCCGGGGTCATTGGCACGGGGTTCTGGCATGTCTGAGAGGTGGTTCTTGCATGCCCGGCACGTGATTCCGGAGTGTTCGCCAAGTGGTTCTGGGATAGTCGGCAGGTGATTTTGGCATGTCTGGCAGGTGGTTCAGGCGAGTTGAGCAGGTGGTTCCAACGTGCTTGGCAGGTGCTTCAGGCGTCTCCGGCACGTGTTTCTGGCACATCTGACAGGTGGTTCCGGCATGCCCAAAAGGTGATTCCGGTCTGTCCGGTAGGTGGTTCCAGCCTGCACGGCATGTGGTTCTGGTACGTCTCAGAGGTGGTTGCGCATGCCCAACAGGTGATTCCGGACTGTCCGCCACATGGTTCTGGCACGTCTGAGAGGTGGTTCCGGCATGCCCGGCAGGTCATCCCAGAGAGTCCTCCAAGTGGTTCTGGCATAACACGCAGGTGATTTTGGCGTGTCAGGCAGGTTGTTCCGTTGTGCTTGGCAGGTGGTTCAGGCTTGGCCGGCAGGTGGTTCCAGACTGTCCAGGACGTGATTCCAGCTTCTCCGGCAGGTGGTTCTGGTACGTCTGAGAGGTGGTTCCGCCATGGCTGGCAGGTGATTCCGGACCGTCCCCCAGGTGGTTCTGGCATAGCCAGGAGTTGATATTGGCCTGTCCGGCAGGTGGTTCCAGCGAGTCGGACAGGTGGCTCTGGCGTGCTCGGCAGGTGGTTCCGGTCTGTCCGGTAGGTCATTCCGGCGTGTCCGGCACGTGCTTCCGGCACGTCTGAGAGGTGGTTCCGGCATGCGCGACAGGTGATTTCGGAGTGTCCGCCAGGTGGTTCTGGCGTACCCGGAAGGTGATATTGGCGTGTCCGGCAGGTGTTTCTGGCGAGTCGAGCAGGTGGCTCCGGCATGCTCGGCAGGTGCTTCCGGCGTCTCCGGCACGTGGTTCTGGTGTGTCTGAGAGCTGGTTCCGGCATGTCCGGCAGATGATTCCGGAGTGTCCGCCAAGTGGTTCTGGCATACCCAGCAGGTGATTTTGGCGTGTCAGGGAGGTGGTACCGGTGAGTCGAGCAGGTGGTTCCGGCGTGCTCAGCAGGTGGTTCAGGCGGTTCTGGCAGGTGGTATCCGTCTGTTCGGGGTGTGGTTCCAGCATCTCATGAACACGTTTCTGGCACGTCTGAGATGTGGTTCCAGCCGGCCCGACAGGTGTTTCCGCAGTGTCCGCCAAGCGGTTCTGGCATAGTTGGCAGGTGATTTTGGCATGACTGGCAGGTGGTTCCAGCAAGCCTGGCAGGTGATTCCAAAGTGTTCACCAACTGGTTGTGGCGTAGCCGGCAGGTGATTTTTGCGTGATCGGCAGGTGGTTCTGGCGAGTCTAGTAGGTGGTTCCGGCGTGCTCGGCTGGTGCTTCCGGGGTCATTGGCACGGGGTTCTGCCATGTCTGAGAGGTGGTTCCTGCATGCCCGGCAAGTGATTCCGGAGTGTTCGCCAAGTGGTTCTGGCATAGTCGGCAGGTGATTTTGGCATGTCCGGCAGGTGGTTCAGGCGAGTTGAGCAGGTGGTTCCAACGTGCTTGGCAGGTGCTTCCGGCGTCTCCGGCACGTGTTTCTGGCACATCTGACAGGTGGTTCCGGCATGCCCGAAAGGTGATTCCGGTCTGTCCGGTAGGTGGTTCCAGCCGGGACGGCATGTGGTTCTGGTACGTCTCAGAGGTGGTTGCGCATGCCCAACAGGTGATTCCGGACTGTCCGCCACATGGTTCTGGCACGTCTGAGAGGTGGTTCCGGCATGCCCGGCAGGTCATCCCAGAGAGTCCTCCAAGTGGTTCTGGCATAACACGCAGGTGATTTTGGCGTGTCTGGCAGGTTGTTCCGTTGTGCTTGGCAGGTGGTTCAGGCTTGGCCGGCAGGTGGTTCCAGACTGTCCAGGACGTGTTTCCAGCTTCTCCGGCAGGTGGTTCTGGTACGTCTGAGAGGTGGTTCCGCCATGGCTGTCAGGCGATTCCGGACCATCCCCCAGGTGGTTCTGGCATAGCCAGCAGTTGATATTGGCCTGTCCGGCAGGTGGTTCCAGCGAGTCGAACAGGTGGCTCCGGCGTGCTCGGCAGGTGGTTCCGGTCTGTCCGGTAGGTTATTCCGGCGTGTCCGGCACGTGATTCCGGCACGTCTGAGAGGTGGTTCCGGCATGCGCGACAGGTGGTTTCGGAGTGTCCGCCAGGTGGTTCTGGCGTACCCGGCAGGTGATTTTGGCGTGTCCGGCAGGTGTTTCTGGCGAGTCGAGCAGGTGGCTCCGGCATGCTCGGCAGGTGCTTCCGGCGTCTCCGGCACGTGGTTCTGGTGTGTCTGAGAGCTGGTTCCGGCATGTCCGGCAGATGATTCCGGAGTGCCCGCCAAGTGGTTCTGGCATACCCGGCTGGTGATTTGGGCATGTCAGGTAGGTGGTTCCGGCGAGTCGAGCAGGTGGCTCCGGCGTGCTCGGCAGGTTGTTCAGACGGGTCTGGCAGGTGTTTTCCGTCTGTTCTGGGTGTGGTTCCAGCATCTCATGCACATGGTTCTGGCACGTCTGAGATGTGGTTCCGGCCGGCCCGACAGGTGTTTCCACAGTGTCCGCCAAGTGGTACTGGCGTAGTTGGCAGGTGATTTTGGCATGACCGGCAGGTGGTTCCAGCAAGCCCGGCAGGTGATTCCGAAGTGTTCCCCAACTGGTTGTGGCGTAGCCGGCAGGTGATTTTTGCGTGTCCGGCAGGTGGTTCTGGCGAGTCGAGCAGGTGGTTCCGGCGTGCTCGGCAGGTGCTTCCGGGGTCATTGGCACGTGGTTCTGGCATATCTGAGAGGTGGTTCCGGCATGCCCGGCAGGTGATTCCGGAGTGTTCGCCAAGTGTTTGCGGCGTAGCCGGCAGGTGATTTTGCATGTCCAGCGGTCGTTCCGGCGGGTCGAGCCAGTGGTTCCGGCGTGTCCGGCAGGTGGTTCCGGTCTGTCCGGCAGGTGGTTCTGTGGTGTCCGGCACGAGGTTCAGTCTGAGAGGCTGTGCCGGCCTGCCCCTCACGTGATTCCGGCTTGTCCCCGAAGTGGTGCTGGTGTAGCGGGCAGGTGATTTTGGCGTGTCCGGCAGGTGGTTCAGGCGAGTTGAGCAGGTGGTTGCGACGTGCTCGTCAGGTGCTTCCGGCGTCTCCGGCACGTGTTTCTGGCACATCTGACTGGTGGTTCCGGCATGCCCAAAAGTTGATTCCGGTCTGTCCGGTAGGTGGTTCCGGCGTGCACGGCACGTGGTTCTGGTACGTGTCAGAGGTGGTTGCGTATGCCCAACAGGTGATTCCGGACTGTCCGCCACGTGCTTCTGGCACATCTGAGACGTGGTTCCAACATGCCCGGCAGGTCATTTCTGAGAGTCGTCCAAGTGGTTCTGGCGTAGCCCGCAGGTGATTTTGGCGTGTCCGGCAGGTGGTTCCGCCGTGCTCGGCAGGTGGTTCAGGCATGGCCGTCACGTGGTTCCAGTCTGTCCAGGACGTATTTCCAGCTTCTCCGGCAGGTGGTTCTGGTACGTCTGAGAGGTGGTTCCGCCATGGCTGGCAGGTGATCCCGGACTGTCCCCCAGGTGGTTCTGGCATAGCCAGCAGTTGATATTGGCCTGTCCGGCAGGTGGTTCCAGCGAGTCGAACAGGTGGCTCCGGCGTTCTTGGCAGGTGGTTCCGGTCTGTCCGGTAGGTGTTTCCGGCGTGTCTGGCACGTGCTTCCGGCACGTCTGAGAGGTGGTTCCGTCATGCGCGGCAGGTGATTCCGGAGTGTCCGCCAGGTGGTTCTGGCATACCCGGCAGGTGATTTTGGCGTGTCCGGCAGGTGTTTCTGGCGAGTCGAGCAGGTGGCTCCGGCATGCTCGGCAGGTGCTTCCGGCGTCTCCGGCACTTGGTTCTGGTGTGTCTGAGAGCTGGTTCCGGCATGTCCGGCAGATGATTCCGGAGTGTCCGCCAAGTGGTTCTGGCATACCCAGCAGGTGATTTTGGCGTGTCAGGGAGGTGGTACCGGTGAGTCGAGCAGGTGGTTCCGGCGTGCTCAGCAGGTGGTTCAGGCGGTTCTGGCAGGTGGTATCCGTCTGTTCGGGGTGTGGTTCCAGCATCTCATGAACACATTTCTGGCAAGTCTGAGATGTGGTTCCAGCCGGCCCGACAGGTGTTTCCGCAGTGTCCGCCAAGCGGTTCTGGCGTAGTTGGCAGGTGATTTTGGCATGACTGGCAGGTGGTTCCAGCAAGCCTGGCAGGTGATTCCAAAGTGTTCACCAACTGGTTGTGGCGTAGCCGGCAGGTGATTTTTGCGTGATCGGCAGGTGGTTCTGGCGAGTCGAGCAGGTGGTTCCGGCGTGCTCGGCTGGTGCTTCCGGGGTCATTGGCACGGGGTTCTGGCATGTCTGAGAGGTGGTTCTTGCATGCCCGGCACGTGATTCCGGAGTGTTCGCCAAGTGGTTCTGGGATAGTCGGCAGGTGATTTTGGCATGTCTGGCAGGTGGTTCAGGCGAGTTGAGCAGGTGGTTCCAACGTGCTTGGCAGGTGCTTCAGGCGTCTCCGGCACGTGTTTCTGGCACATCTGACAGGTGGTTCCGGCATGCCCAAAAGGTGATTCCGGTCTGTCCGGTAGGTGGTTCCAGCCTGCACGGCATGTGGTTCTGGTACGTCTCAGAGGTGGTTGCGCATGCCCAACAGGTGATTCCGGACTGTCCGCCACATGGTTCTGGCACGTCTGAGAGGTGGTTCCGGCATGCCCGGCAGGTCATCCCAGAGAGTCCTCCAAGTGGTTCTGGCATAACACGCAGGTGATTTTGGCGTGTCAGGCAGGTTGTTCCGTTGTGCTTGGCAGGTGGTTCAGGCTTGGCCGGCAGGTGGTTCCAGACTGTCCAGGACGTGATTCCAGCTTCTCCGGCAGGTGGTTCTGGTACGTCTGAGAGGTGGTTCCGCCATGGCTGGCAGGTGATTCCGGACCGTCCCCCAGGTGGTTCTGGCATAGCCAGGAGTTGATATTGGCCTGTCCGGCAGGTGGTTCCAGCGAGTCGGACAGGTGGCTCTGGCGTGCTCGGCAGGTGGTTCCGGTCTGTCCGGTAGGTCATTCCGGCGTGTCCGGCACGTGCTTCCGGCACGTCTGAGAGGTGGTTCCGGCATGCGCGACAGGTGATTTCGGAGTGTCCGCCAGGTGGTTCTGGCGTACCCGGAAGGTGATATTGGCGTGTCCGGCAGGTGTTTCTGGCGAGTCGAGCAGGTGGCTCCGGCATGCTCGGCAGGTGCTTCCGGCGTCTCCGGCACGTGGTTCTGGTGTGTCTGAGAGCTGGTTCCGGCATGTCCGGCAGATGATTCCGGAGTGTCCGCCAAGTGGTTCTGGCATACCCAGCAGGTGATTTTGGCGTGTCAGGGAGGTGGTACCGGTGAGTCGAGCAGGTGGTTCCGGCGTGCTCAGCAGGTGGTTCAGGCGGTTCTGGCAGGTGGTATCCGTCTGTTCGGGGTGTGGTTCCAGCATCTCATGAACACGTTTCTGGCACGTCTGAGATGTGGTTCCAGCCGGCCCGACAGGTGTTTCCGCAGTGTCCGCCAAGCGGTTCTGGCATAGTTGGCATGTGATTTTGGCATGACTGGCAGGTGGTTCCAGCAAGCCTGGCAGGTGATTCCAAAGTGTTCACCAACTGGTTGTGGCGTAGCCGGCAGGTGATTTTTGCGTGATCGGCAGGTGGTTCTGGCGAGTCTAGTAGGTGGTTCCGGCGTGCTCGGCTGGTGCTTCCGGGGTCATTGGCACGGGGTTCTGGCATGTCTGAGAGGTGGTTCCTGCATGCCCGGCAAGTGATTCCGGAGTGTTCGCCAAGTGGTTCTGGCATAGTCGGCAGGTGATTTTGGCATGTCCGGCAGGTGGTTCAGGCGAGTTGAGCAGGTGGTTCCAACGTGCTTGGCAGGTGCTTCCGGCGTCTCCGGCACGTGTTTCTGGCACATCTGACAGGTGGTTCCGGCATGCCCGAAAGGTGATTCCGGTCTGTCCGGTAGGTGGTTCCAGCCGGGACGGCATGTGGTTCTGGTACGTCTCAGAGGTGGTTGCGCATGCCCAACAGGTGATTCCGGACTGTCCGCCACATGGTTCTGGCACGTCTGAGAGGTGGTTCCGGCATGCCCGGCAGGTCATCCCAGAGAGTCCTCCAAGTGGTTCTGGCATAACACGCAGGTGATTTTGGCGTGTCTGGCAGGTTGTTCCGTTGTGCTTGGCAGGTGGTTCAGGCTTGGCCGGCAGGTGGTTCCAGACTGTCCAGGACGTGTTTCCAGCTTCTCCGGCAGGTGGTTCTGGTACGTCTGAGAGGTGGTTCCGCCATGGCTGTCAGGCGATTCCGGACCGTCCCCCAGGTGGTTCTGGCATAGCCAGCAGTTGATATTGGCCTGTCCGGCAGGTGGTTCCAGCGAGTCGAACAGGTGGCTCCGGCGTGCTCGGCAGGTGGTTCCGGTCTGTCCGGTAGGTTATTCCGGCGTGTCCGGCACGTGATTCCGGCACGTCTGAGAGGTGGTTCCGGCATGCGCGACAGGTGGTTTCGGAGTGTCCGCCAGGTGGTTCTGGCGTACCCGGCAGGTGATTTTGGCGTGTCCGGCAGGTGTTTCTGGCGAGTCGAGCAGGTGGCTCCGGCATGCTCGGCAGGTGCTTCCGGCGTCTCCGGCACGTGGTTCTGGTGTGTCTGAGAGCTGGTTCCGGCATGTCCGGCAGATGATTCCGGAGTGCCCGCCAAGTGGTTCTGGCATACCCGGCTGGTGATTTGGGCATGTCAGGTAGGTGGTTCCGGCGAGTCGAGCAGGTGGCTCCGGCGTGCTCGGCAGGTTGTTCAGACGGGTCTGGCAGGTGTTTTCCGTCTGTTCTGGGTGTGGTTCCAGCATCTCATGCACATGGTTCTGGCACGTCTGAGATGTGGTTCCGGCCGGCCCGACAGGTGTTTCCACAGTGTCCGCCAAGTGGTACTGGCGTAGTTGGCAGGTGATTTTGGCATGACCGGCAGGTGGTTCCAGCAAGCCCGGCAGGTGATTCCGAAGTGTTCCCCAACTGGTTGTGGCGTAGCCGGCAGGTGATTTTTGCGTGATCGGCAGGTGGTTCTGGCGAGTCGAGCAGGTGGTTCCGGCGTGCTCGGCTGGTGCTTCCGGGGTCATTGGCACGGGGTCCTGGCATGTCTGAGAGGTGGTTCCTGCATGCCCGGTAAGTGATTTCGGAGTGTCCGACAGGTGGTTATGGCGTACCCGGCAGGTGATTTTTGCATGTCCGGCAGGTGTTTCTGGCGAGTGGAGCAGGTGGCTCCGGCATGCTCGGCAGGTGCTTCCGGCGTCTCCGGCACGTGGTTCTGGTGTGTCTGAGTGCTGGTTCCGGCATGTCCGGCAGATGATTCCGGAGTGTCCGCCAAGTGGTTCTGGCATACCCGGCTGGTGATTTTGGCATGTCAGGTAGGTGGTTCCGGCGAGTCGAGCAGGTGGCTCCGGCGTGCTCAGCAGGTTGTTCAGACGGGTCTGGCAGGTGTTTTCCGTCTGTTCGGGGTGTGGTTCCAGCATCTCATGCACATGGTTCTGGCACGTCTGAGATGTGGTTCCGGCCGGCCCGACAGGTGTTTCCACAGTGTCCGCCAAGTGGTACTGGCGTATTTGGCAGGTGATTTTGGCATGACCGGCAGGTGGTTCCAGCAAGCCCGGCAGGTGATTCCGAAGTGTTCCCCCACCGGTTGTGGCGTAGCCGGCAGGTGATTTTTGCGTGGCCGGCAGGTGGTTCTGGCGAGTCGAGCAGGTGGTTCCGGCGTGCTCGGCAGGTGCTTCCGGGGTCATTGGCACGTGGTTCTGGCATATCTGAGAGGTGGTTCCGGCATGCCCGGCAGGTGATTCCGGAGTGTTCGCCAAGTGTTTCCGGCGTAGCCGGCAGGTGATTTTTGCATGTCCAGCGGTCGTTCCGGCAGGTCGATCCGGTGGTTCCGGCGTGTCCGGCAGGTGGTTCCGGTCTGTCCGGCAGGTGGTTCTGTGGTGTCCGGCACGAGGTTCAGTCTGAGAGGCTGTGCCGGCATGCCCCTCACGTGATTCCGGCTTGTCCCCGAAGTGGTGCTGGTGTAGCGGGCAGGTGATTTTGGCGTGTCCGGCAGGTGGTTCAGGCGAGTTGAGCAGGTGGTTGCGACGTGCTCGGCAGGTGCTTCCGGCGTCTCCGGCACGTGTTTCTGGCACATCTGACTGGTGGTTCCGGCATGCCCAAAAGTTGATTCCGGTCTGTCCGGTAGGTGGTTCCGGCGTGCACGGCACGTGGTTCTGGTACGTCACAGAGGTGGTTGCGTATGCCCAACAGGTGATTCCGGACTGTCCGCCACGTGCTTCTGGCACGTCTGAGAGGTGGTTCCAACATGCCCGGCAGGTCATTTCGGAGAGTCGTCCAAGTGGTTCTGGCGTAGCCCGCAGGTGATTTTGGCGTGTCCGGCAGGTGGTTCCGCTGTGCTCGGCAGGTGGTTCAGGCATGGCCGTCACGTGGTTCCAGTCTGTCCAGGACGTGTTTCCAGCTTCTCCGGCAGGTGGTTCTGGTACGTCTGAGAGGTGGTTCCGCCATGGCTGGCAGGTGATCCCGGACTGTCCCCCAGGTGTTTCTGGCATAGCCAGCCGTTGATATTGGCCTGTCCGGCAGGTGGTTCCAGCGAGTCGAACAGGTGGCTCCGGCGTTCTTGGCAGGTGGTTCCGGTCTGTCCGGTAGGTGTTTCCGGCGTGTCTGGCACGTGCTTCCGGCACGTCTGAGAGGTGGTTCCGTCATGCGCGGCAGGTGATTCCGTAGTGTCCGCCAGGTGGTTCTGGCATACCCGGCAGGTGATTTTGGCGTGTCCGGCAGGTGTTTCTGGCGAGTCGAGCAGGTGGCTCCGGCATGCTCGGCAGGTGCTTCCGGCGTCTCCGGCACTTGGTTCTGGTGTGTCTGAGAGCTGGTTCCGGCATGTCCGGCAGATGATTCCGGAGTGTCCGCCAAGTGGTTCTGGCATACCCAGCAGGTGATTTTGGCGTGTCAGGGAGGTGGTACCGGTGAGTCGAGCAGGTGGTTCCGGCGTGCTCAGCAGGTGGTTCAGGCGGTTCTGGCAGGTGGTATCCGTCTGTTCGGGGTGTGGTTCCAGCATCTCATGAACACATTTCTGGCAAGTCTGAGATGTGGTTCCAGCCGGCCCGACAGGTGTTTCCGCAGTGTCCGCCAAGCGGTTCTGGCGTAGTTGGCAGGTGATTTTGGCATGACTGGCAGGTGGTTCCAGCAAGCCTGGCAGGTGATTCCAAAGTGTTCACCAACTGGTTGTGGCGTAGCCGGCAGGTGATTTTTGCGTGATCGGCAGGTGGTTCTGGCGAGTCGAGCAGGTGGTTCCGGCGTGCTCGGCTGGTGCTTCCGGGGTCATTGGCACGGGGTTCTGGCATGTCTGAGAGGTGGTTCTTGCATGCCCGGCACGTGATTCCGGAGTGTTCGCCAAGTGGTTCTGGGATAGTCGGCAGGTGATTTTGGCATGTCTGGCAGGTGGTTCAGGCGAGTTGAGCAGGTGGTTCCAACGTGCTTGGCAGGTGCTTCAGGCGTCTCCGGCACGTGTTTCTGGCACATCTGACAGGTGGTTCCGGCATGCCCAAAAGGTGATTCCGGTCTGTCCGGTAGGTGGTTCCAGCCTGCACGGCATGTGGTTCTGGTACGTCTCAGAGGTGGTTGCGCATGCCCAACAGGTGATTCCGGACTGTCCGCCACATGGTTCTGGCACGTCTGAGAGGTGGTTCCGGCATGCCCGGCAGGTCATCCCAGAGAGTCCTCCAAGTGGTTCTGGCATAACACGCAGGTGATTTTGGCGTGTCAGGCAGGTTGTTCCGTTGTGCTTGGCAGGTGGTTCAGGCTTGGCCGGCAGGTGGTTCCAGACTGTCCAGGACGTGATTCCAGCTTCTCCGGCAGGTGGTTCTGGTACGTCTGAGAGGTGGTTCCGCCATGGCTGGCAGGTGATTCCGGACCGTCCCCCAGGTGGTTCTGGCATAGCCAGGAGTTGATATTGGCCTGTCCGGCAGGTGGTTCCAGCGAGTCGGACAGGTGGCTCTGGCGTGCTCGGCAGGTGGTTCCGGTCTGTCCGGTAGGTCATTCTGGCGTGTCCGGCACGTGCTTCCGGCACGTCTGAGAGGTGGTTCCGGCATGCGCGACAGGTGATTTCGGAGTGTCCGCCAGGTGGTTCTGGCGTACCCGGAAGGTGATATTGGCGTGTCCGGCAGGTGTTTCTGGCGAGTCGAGCAGGTGGCTCCGGCATGCTCGGCAGGTGCTTCCGGCGTCTCCGGCACGTGGTTCTGGTGTGTCTGAGAGCTGGTTCCGGCATGTCCGGCAGATGATTCCGGAGTGTCCGCCAAGTGGTTCTGGCATACCCAGCAGGTGATTTTGGCGTGTCAGGGAGGTGGTACCGGTGAGTCGAGCAGGTGGTTCCGGCGTGCTCAGCAGGTGGTTCAGGCGGTTCTGGCAGGTGGTATCCGTCTGTTCGGGGTGTGGTTCCAGCATCTCATGAACACGTTTCTGGCACGTCTGAGATGTGGTTCCAGCCGGCCCGACAGGTGTTTCCGCAGTGTCCGCCAAGCGGTTCTGGCATAGTTGGCATGTGATTTTGGCATGACTGGCAGGTGGTTCCAGCAAGCCTGGCAGGTGATTCCAAAGTGTTCACCAACTGGTTGTGGCGTAGCCGGCAGGTGATTTTTGCGTGATCGGCAGGTGGTTCTGGCGAGTCTAGTAGGTGGTTCCGGCGTGCTCGGCTGGTGCTTCCGGGGTCATTGGCACGGGGTTCTGGCATGTCTGAGAGGTGGTTCCTGCATGCCCGGCAAGTGATTCCGGAGTGTTCGCCAAGTGGTTCTGGCATAGTCGGCAGGTGATTTTGGCATGTCCGGCAGGTGGTTCAGGCGAGTTGAGCAGGTGGTTCCAACGTGCTTGGCAGGTGCTTCCGGCGTCTCCGGCACGTGTTTCTGGCACATCTGACAGGTGGTTCCGGCATGCCCGAAAGGTGATTCCGGTCTGTCCGGTAGGTGGTTCCAGCCGGGACGGCATGTGGTTCTGGTACGTCTCAGAGGTGGTTGCGCATGCCCAACAGGTGATTCCGGACTGTCCGCCACATGGTTCTGGCACGTCTGAGATGTGGTTCCGGCATGCCCGGCAGGTCATCCCAGAGAGTCCTCCAAGTGGTTCTGGCATAACACGCAGGTGATTTTGGCGTGTCTGGCAGGTTGTTCCGTTGTGCTTGGCAGGTGGTTCAGGCTTGGCCGGCAGGTGGTTCCAGACTGTCCAGGACGTGTTTCCAGCTTCTCCGGCAGGTGGTTCTGGTACGTCTGAGAGGTGGTTCCGCCATGGCTGTCAGGCGATTCCGGACCGTCCCCCAGGTGGTTCTGGCATAGCCAGCAGTTGATATTGGCCTGTCCGGCAGGTGGTTCCAGCGAGTCGAACAGGTGGCTCCGGCGTGCTCGGCAGGTGGTTCCGGTCTGTCCGGTAGGTTATTCCGGCGTGTCCGGCACGTGATTCCGGCACGTCTGAGAGGTGGTTCCGGCATGCGCGACAGGTGGTTTCGGAGTGTCCGCCAGGTGGTTCTGGCGTACCCGGCAGGTGATTTTGGCGTGTCCGGCAGGTGTTTCTGGCGAGTCGAGCAGGTGGCTCCGGCATGCTCGGCAGGTGCTTCCGGCGTCTCCGGCACGTGGTTCTGGTGTGTCTGAGAGCTGGTTCCGGCATGTCCGGCAGATGATTCCGGAGTGCCCGCCAAGTGGTTCTGGCATACCCGGCTGGTGATTTGGGCATGTCAGGTAGGTGGTTCCGGCGAGTCGAGCAGGTGGCTCCGGCGTGCTCGGCAGGTTGTTCAGACGGGTCTGGCAGGTGTTTTCCGTCTGTTCTGGGTGTGGTTCCAGCATCTCATGCACATGGTTCTGGCACGTCTGAGATGTGGTTCCGGCCGGCCCGACAGGTGTTTCCACAGTGTCCGCCAAGTGGTACTGGCGTAGTTGGCAGGTGATTTTGGCATGACCGGCAGGTGGTTCCAGCAAGCCCGGCAGGTGATTCCGAAGTGTTCCCCAACTGGTTGTGGCGTAGCCGGCAGGTGATTTTTGCGTGTCCGGCAGGTGGTTCTGGCGAGTCGAGCAGGTGGTTCCGGCGTGCTCGGCAGGTGCTTCCGGGGTCATTGGCACGTGGTTCTGGCATATCTGAGAGGTGGTTCCGGCATGCCCGGCAGGTGATTCCGGAGTGTTCGCCAAGTGTTTGCGGCGTAGCCGGCAGGTGATTTTGCATGTCCAGCGGTCGTTCCGGCGGGTCGAGCCAGTGGTTCCGGCGTGTCCGGCAGGTGGTTCCGGTCTGTCCGGCAGGTGGTTCTGTGGTGTCCGGCACGAGGTTCAGTCTGAGAGGCTGTGCCGGCCTGCCCCTCACGTGATTCCGGCTTGTCCCCGAAGTGGTGCTGGTGTAGCGGGCAGGTGATTTTGGCGTGTCCGGCAGGTGGTTCAGGCGAGTTGAGCAGGTGGTTGCGACGTGCTCGTCAGGTGCTTCCGGCGTCTCCGGCACGTGTTTCTGGCACATCTGACTGGTGGTTCCGGCATGCCCAAAAGTTGATTCCGGTCTGTCCGGTAGGTGGTTCCGGCGTGCACGGCACGTGGTTCTGGTACGTGTCAGAGGTGGTTGCGTATGCCCAACAGGTGATTCCGGACTGTCCGCCACGTGCTTCTGGCACATCTGAGACGTGGTTCCAACATGCCCGGCAGGTCATTTCTGAGAGTCGTCCAAGTGGTTCTGGCGTAGCCCGCAGGTGATTTTGGCGTGTCCGGCAGGTGGTTCCGCCGTGCTCGGCAGGTGGTTCAGGCATGGCCGTCACGTGGTTCCAGTCTGTCCAGGACGTATTTCCAGCTTCTCCGGCAGGTGGTTCTGGTACGTCTGAGAGGTGGTTCCGCCATGGCTGGCAGGTGATCCCGGACTGTCCCCCAGGTGGTTCTGGCATAGCCAGCAGTTGATATTGGCCTGTCCGGCAGGTGGTTCCAGCGAGTCGAACAGGTGGCTCCGGCGTTCTTGGCAGGTGGTTCCGGTCTGTCCGGTAGGTGTTTCCGGCGTGTCTGGCACGTGCTTCCGGCACGTCTGAGAGGTGGTTCCGTCATGCGCGGCAGGTGATTCCGTAGTGTCCGCCAGGTGGTTCTGGCATACCCGGCAGGTGATTTTGGCGTGTCCGGCAGGTGTTTCTGGCGAGTCGAGCAGGTGGCTCCGGCATGCTCGGCAGGTGCTTCCGGCGTCTCCGGCACTTGGTTCTGGTGTGTCTGAGAGCTGGTTCCGGCATGTCCGGCAGATGATTCCGGAGTGTCCGCCAAGTGGTTCTGGCATACCCAGCAGGTGATTTTGGCGTGTCAGGGAGGTGGTACCGGTGAGTCGAGCAGGTGGTTCCGGCGTGCTCAGCAGGTGGTTCAGGCGGTTCTGGCAGGTGGTATCCGTCTGTTCGGGGTGTGGTTCCAGCATCTCATGAACACGTTTCTGGCACGTCTGAGATGTGGTTCCAGCCGGCCCGACAGGTGTTTCCGCAGTGTCCGCCAAGCGGTTCTGGCGTAGTTGGCAGGTGATTTTGGCATGACTGGCAGGTGGTTCCAGCAAGCCTGGCAGGTGATTCCAAAGTGTTCACCAACTGGTTGTGGCGTAGCCGGCAGGTGATTTTTGCGTGATCGGCAGGTGGTTCTGGCGAGTCTAGTAGGTGGTTCCGGCGTGCTCGGCTGGTGCTTCCGGGGTCATTGGCACGGGGTTCTGGCATGTCTGAGAGGTGGTTCCTGCATGCCCGGCAAGTGATTCCGGAGTGTTCGCCAAGTGGTTCTGGCATAGTCGGCAGGTGATTTTGGCATGTCCGGCAGGTGGTTCAGGCGAGTTGAGCAGGTGGTTCCAACGTGCTTGGCAGGTGCTTCCGGCGTCTCCGGCACGTGTTTCTGGCACATCTGACAGGTGGTTCCGGCATGCCCGAAAGGTGATTCCGGTCTGTCCGGTAGGTGGTTCCAGCCGGGACGGCATGTGGTTCTGGTACGTCTCAGAGGTGGTTGCGCATGCCCAACAGGTGATTCCGGACTGTCCGCCACATGGTTCTGGCACGTCTGAGAGGTGGTTCCGGCATGCCCGGCAGGTCATCCCAGAGAGTCCTCCAAGTGGTTCTGGCATAACACGCAGGTGATTTTGGCGTGTCTGGCAGGTTGTTCCGTTGTGCTTGGCAGGTGGTTCAGGCTTGGCCGGCAGGTGGTTCCAGACTGTCCAGGACGTGTTTCCAGCTTCTCCGGCAGGTGGTTCTGGTACGTCTGAGAGGTGGTTCCGCCATGGCTGTCAGGCGATTCCGGACCGTCCCCCAGGTGGTTCTGGCATAGCCAGCAGTTGATATTGGCCTGTCCGGCAGGTGGTTCCAGCGAGTCGAACAGGTGGCTCCGGCGTGCTCGGCAGGTGGTTCCGGTCTGTCCGGTAGGTTATTCCGGCGTGTCCGGCACGTGATTCCGGCACGTCTGAGAGGTGGTTCCGGCATGCGCGACAGGTGGTTTCGGAGTGTCCGCCAGGTGGTTCTGGCGTACCCGGCAGGTGATTTTGGCGTGTCCGGCAGGTGTTTCTGGCGAGTCGAGCAGGTGGCTCCGGCATGCTCGGCAGGTGCTTCCGGCGTCTCCGGCACGTGGTTCTGGTGTGTCTGAGAGCTGGTTCCGGCATGTCCGGCAGATGATTCCGGAGTGCCCGCCAAGTGGTTCTGGCATACCCGGCTGGTGATTTGGGCATGTCAGGTAGGTGGTTCCGGCGAGTCGAGCAGGTGGCTCCGGCGTGCTCGGCAGGTTGTTCAGACGGGTCTGGCAGGTGTTTTCCGTCTGTTCTGGGTGTGGTTCCAGCATCTCATGCACATGGTTCTGGCACGTCTGAGATGTGGTTCCGGCCGGCCCGACAGGTGTTTCCACAGTGTCCGCCAAGTGGTACTGGCGTAGTTGGCAGGTGATTTTGGCATGACCGGCAGGTGGTTCCAGCAAGCCCGGCAGGTGATTCCGAAGTGTTCCCCAACTGGTTGTGGCGTAGCCGGCAGGTGATTTTTGCGTGTCCGGCAGGTGGTTCTGGCGAGTCGAGCAGGTGGTTCCGGCGTGCTCGGCAGGTGCTTCCGGGGTCATTGGCACGTGGTTCTGGCATATCTGAGAGGTGGTTCCGGCATGCCCGGCAGGTGATTCCAGAGTGTTCGCCAAGTGTTTCCGGCGTAGCCGGCAGGTGATTTTGCATGTCCAGCGGTCGTTCCGGCGGGTCGAGCCGGTGGTTCCGGCGTGTCCGGCAGGTGGTTCCGGTCTGTCCGGCAGGTGGTTCTGTGGTGTCCGGCACGAGGTTCAGTCTGAGAGGCTGTGCCGGCCTGCCCCTCACGTGATTCCGGCTTGTCCCCGAAGTGGTGCTGGTGTAGCGGGCAGGTGATTTTGGCGTGTCCGGCAGGTGGTTCAGGCGAGTTGAGCAGGTGGTTGCGACGTGCTCGTCAGGTGCTTCCGGCGTCTCCGGCACGTGTTTCTGGCACATCTGACTGGTGGTTCCGGCATGCCCAAAAGTTGATTCCGGTCTGTCCGGTAGGTGGTTCCGGCGTGCACGGCACGTGGTTCTGGTACGTGTCAGAGGTGGTTGCGTATGCCCAACAGGTGATTCCGGACTGTCCGCCACGTGCTTCTGGCACATCTGAGACGTGGTTCCAACATGCCCGGCAGGTCATTTCTGAGAGTCGTCCAAGTGGTTCTGGCGTAGCCCGCAGGTGATTTTGGCGTGTCCGGCAGGTGGTTCCGCCGTGCTCGGCAGGTGGTTCAGGCATGGCCGTCACGTGGTTCCAGTCTGTCCAGGACGTATTTCCAGCTTCTCCGGCAGGTGGTTCTGGTACGTCTGAGAGGTGGTTCCGCCATGGCTGGCAGGTGATCCCGGACTGTCCCCCAGGTGGTTCTGGCATAGCCAGCAGTTGATATTGGCCTGTCCGGCAGGTGGTTCCAGCGAGTCGAACAGGTGGCTCCGGCGTTCTTGGCAGGTGCTTCCGGTCTGTCCGGTAGGTGTTTCCGGCGTGTCTGGCACGTGCTTCCGGCACGTCTGAGAGGTGGTTCCGTCATGCGCGGCAGGTGATTCCGTAGTGTCCGCCAGGTGGTTCTGGCATACCCAGCAGGTGATTTTGGCGTGTCCGGCAGGTGTTTCTGGCGAGTCGAGCAGGTGGCTCCGGCATGCTCGGCAGGTGCTTCCGGCGTCTCCGGCACTTGGTTCTGGTGTGTCTGAGAGCTGGTTCCGGCATGTCCGGCAGATGATTCCGGAGTGTCCGCCAAGTGGTTCTGGCATACCCAGCAGGTGATTTTGGCGTGTCAGGGAGGTGGTACCGGTGAGTCGAGCAGGTGGTTCCGGCGTGCTCAGCAGGTGGTTCAGGCGGTTCTGGCAGGTGGTATCCGTCTGTTCGGGGTGTGGTTCCAGCATCTCATGAACACGTTTCTGGCACGTCTGAGATGTGGTTCCAGCCGGCCCGACAGGTGTTTCCGCAGTGTCCGCCAAGCGGTTCTGGCGTAGTTGGCAGGTGATTTTGGCATGACTGGCAGGTGGTTCCAGCAAGCCTGGCAGGTGATTCCAAAGTGTTCACCAACTGGTTGTGGCGTAGCCGGCAGGTGATTTTTGCGTGATCGGCAGGTGGTTCTGGCGAGTCGAGCAGGTGGTTCCGGCGTGCTCGGCTGGTGCTTCCGGGGTCATTGGCACGGGGTTCTGGCATGTCTGAGAGGTGGTTCTTGCATGCCCGGCACGTGATTCCGGAGTGTTCGCCAAGTGGTTCTGGGATAGTCGGCAGGTGATTTTGGCATGTCTGGCAGGTGGTTCAGGCGAGTTGAGCAGGTGGTTCCAACGTGCTTGGCAGGTGCTTCAGGCGTCTCCGGCACGTGTTTCTGGCACATCTGACAGGTGGTTCCGGCATGCCCAAAAGGTGATTCCGGTCTGTCCGGTAGGTGGTTCCAGCCTGCACGGCATGTGGTTCTGGTACGTCTCAGAGGTGGTTGCGCATGCCCAACAGGTGATTCCGGACTGTCCGCCACATGGTTCTGGCACGTCTGAGAGGTGGTTCCGGCATGCCCGGCAGGTCATCCCAGAGAGTCCTCCAAGTGGTTCTGGCATAACACGCAGGTGATTTTGGCGTGTCAGGCAGGTTGTTCCGTTGTGCTTGGCAGGTGGTTCAGGCTTGGCCGGCAGGTGGTTCCAGACTGTCCAGGACGTGATTCCAGCTTCTCCGGCAGGTGGTTCTGGTACGTCTGAGAGGTGGTTCTGCCATGGCTGGCAGGTGATTCCGGACCGTCCCCCAGGTGGTTCTGGCATAGCCAGGAGTTGATATTGGCCTGTCCGGCAGGTGGTTCCAGCGAGTCGGACAGGTGGCTCTGGCGTGCTCGGCAGGTGGTTCCGGTCTGTCCGGTAGGTCATTCCGGCGTGTCCGGCACGTGCTTCCGGCACGTCTGAGAGGTGGTTCCGGCATGCGCGACAGGTGATTTCGGAGTGTCCGCCAGGTGGTTCTGGCGTACCCGGAAGGTGATATTGGCGTGTCCGGCAGGTGTTTCTGGCGAGTCGAGCAGGTGGCTCCGGCATGCTCGGCAGGTGCTTCCGGCGTCTCCGGCACGTGGTTCTGGTGTGTCTGAGAGCTGGTTCCGGCATGTCCGGCAGATGATTCCGGAGTGTCCGCCAAGTGGTTCTGGCATACCCAGCAGGTGATTTTGGCGTGTCAGGGAGGTGGTACCGGTGAGTCGAGCAGGTGGTTCCGGCGTGCTCAGCAGGTGGTTCAGGCGGTTCTGGCAGGTGGTATCCGTCTGTTCGGGGTGTGGTTCCAGCATCTCATGAACACGTTTCTGGCACGTCTGAGATGTGGTTCCAGCCGGCCCGACAGGTGTTTCCGCAGTGTCCGCCAAGCGGTTCTGGCATAGTTGGCAGGTGATTTTGGCATGACTGGCAGGTGGTTCCAGCAAGCCTGGCAGGTGATTCCAAAGTGTTCACCAACTGGTTGTGGCGTAGCCGGCAGGTGATTTTTGCGTGATCGGCAGGTGGTTCTGGCGAGTCTAGTAGGTGGTTCCGGCGTGCTCGGCTGGTGCTTCCGGGGTCATTGGCACGGGGTTCTGGCATGTCTGAGAGGTGGTTCCTGCATGCCCGGCAAGTGATTCCGGAGTGTTCGCCAAGTGGTTCTGGCATAGTCGGCAGGTGATTTTGGCATGTCCGGCAGGTGGTTCAGGCGAGTTGAGCAGGTGGTTCCAACGTGCTTGGCAGGTGCTTCCGGCGTCTCCGGCACGTGTTTCTGGCACATCTGACAGGTGGTTCCGGCATGCCCGAAAGGTGATTCCGGTCTGTCCGGTAGGTGGTTCCAGCCGGGACGGCATGTGGTTCTGGTACGTCTCAGAGGTGGTTGCGCATGCCCAACAGGTGATTCCGGACTGTCCGCCACATGGTTCTGGCACGTCTGAGAGGTGGTTCCGGCATGCCCGGCAGGTCATCCCAGAGAGTCCTCCAAGTGGTTCTGGCATAACACGCAGGTGATTTTGGCGTGTCTGGCAGGTTGTTCCGTTGTGCTTGGCAGGTGGTTCAGGCTTGGCCGGCAGGTGGTTCCAGACTGTCCAGGACGTGTTTCCAGCTTCTCCGGCAGGTGGTTCTGGTACGTCTGAGAGGTGGTTCCGCCATGGCTGTCAGGCGATTCCGGACCGTCCCCCAGGTGGTTCTGGCATAGCCAGCAGTTGATATTGGCCTGTCCGGCAGGTGGTTCCAGCGAGTCGAACAGGTGGCTCCGGCGTGCTCGGCAGGTGGTTCCGGTCTGTCCGGTAGGTTATTCCGGCGTGTCCGGCACGTGATTCCGGCACGTCTGAGAGGTGGTTCCGGCATGCGCGACAGGTGGTTTCGGAGTGTCCGCCAGGTGGTTCTGGCGTACCCGGCAGGTGATTTTGGCGTGTCCGGCAGGTGTTTCTGGCGAGTCGAGCAGGTGGCTCCGGCATGCTCGGCAGGTGCTTCCGGCGTCTCCGGCACGTGGTTCTGGTGTGTCTGAGAGCTGGTTCCGGCATGTCCGGCAGATGATTCCGGAGTGCCCGCCAAGTGGTTCTGGCATACCCGGCTGGTGATTTGGGCATGTCAGGTAGGTGGTTCCGGCGAGTCGAGCAGGTGGCTCCGGCGTGCTCGGCAGGTTGTTCAGACGGGTCTGGCAGGTGTTTTCCGTCTGTTCTGGGTGTGGTTCCAGCATCTCATGCACATGGTTCTGGCACGTCTGAGATGTGGTTCCGGCCGGCCCGACAGGTGTTTCCACAGTGTCCGCCAAGTGGTACTGGCGTAGTTGGCAGGTGATTTTGGCATGACCGGCAGGTGGTTCCAGCAAGCCCGGCAGGTGATTCCGAAGTGTTCCCCAACTGGTTGTGGCGTAGCCGGCAGGTGATTTTTGCGTGTCCGGCAGGTGGTTCTGGCGAGTCGAGCAGGTGGTTCCGGCGTGCTCGGCAGGTGCTTCCGGGGTCATTGGCACGTGGTTCTGGCATATCTGAGAGGTGGTTCCGGCATGCCCGGCAGGTGATTCCGGAGTGTTCGCCAAGTGTTTGCGGCGTAGCCGGCAGGTGATTTTGCATGTCCAGCGGTCGTTCCGGCGGGTCGAGCCAGTGGTTCCGGCGTGTCCGGCAGGTGGTTCCGGTCTGTCCGGCAGGTGGTTCTGTGGTGTCCGGCACGAGGTTCAGTCTGAGAGGCTGTGCCGGCCTGCCCCTCACGTGATTCCGGCTTGTCCCCGAAGTGGTGCTGGTGTAGCGGGCAGGTGATTTTGGCGTGTCCGGCAGGTGGTTCAGGCGAGTTGAGCAGGTGGTTGCGACGTGCTCGGCAGGTGCTTCCGGCGTCTCCGGCACGTGTTTCTGGCACATCTGACTGGTGGTTCCGGCATGCCCAAAAGTTGATTCCGGTCTGTCCGGTAGGTGGTTCCGGCGTGCACGGCACGTGGTTCTGGTACGTGTCAGAGGTGGTTGCGTATGCCCAACAGGTGATTCCGGACTGTCCGCCACGTGCTTCTGGCACATCTGAGACGTGGTTCCAACATGCCCGGCAGGTCATTTCTGAGAGTCGTCCAAGTGGTTCTGGCGTAGCCCGCAGGTGATTTTGGCGTGTCCGGCAGGTGGTTCCGCCGTGCTCGGCAGGTGGTTCAGGCATGGCCGTCACGTGGTTCCAGTCTGTCCAGGACGTATTTCCAGCTTCTCCGGCAGGTGGTTCTGGTACGTCTGAGAGGTGGTTCCGCCATGGCTGGCAGGTGATCCCGGACTGTCCCCCAGGTGGTTCTGGCATAGCCAGCAGTTGAGATTGGCCTGTCCGGCAGGTGGTTCCAGCGAGTCGAACAGGTGGCTCCGGCGTTCTTGGCAGGTGGTTCCGGTCTGTCCGGTAGGTGTTTCCGGCGTGTCTGGCACGTGCTTCCGGCACGTCTGAGAGGTGGTTCCGTCATGCGCGGCAGGTGATTCCGTAGTGTCCGCCAGGTGGTTCTGGCATACCCGGCAGGTGATTTTGGCGTGTCCGGCAGGTGTTTCTGGCGAGTCGAGCAGGTGGCTCCGGCATGCTCGGCAGGTGCTTCCGGCGTCTCCGGCACTTGGTTCTGGTGTGTCTGAGAGCTGGTTCCGGCATGTCCGGCAGATGATTCCGGAGTGTCCGCCAAGTGGTTCTGGCATACCCAGCAGGTGATTTTGGCGTGTCAGGGAGGTGGTACCGGTGAGTCGAGCAGGTGGTTCCGGCGTGCTCAGCAGGTGGTTCAGGCGGTTCTGGCAGGTGGTATCCGTCTGTTCGGGGTGTGGTTCCAGCATCTCATGAACACGTTTCTGGCACGTCTGAGATGTGGTTCCAGCCGGCCCGACAGGTGTTTCCGCAGTGTCCGCCAAGCGGTTCTGGCGTAGTTGGCAGGTGATTTTGGCATGACTGGCAGGTGGTTCCAGCAAGCCTGGCAGGTGATTCCAAAGTGTTCACCAACTGGTTGTGGCGTAGCCGGCAGGTGATTTTTGCGTGATCGGCAGGTGGTTCTGGCGAGTCGAGCAGGTGGTTCCGGCGTGCTCGGCTGGTGCTTCCGGGGTCATTGGCACGGGGTTCTGGCATGTCTGAGAGGTGGTTCTTGCATGCCCGGCACGTGATTCCGGAGTGTTCGCCAAGTGGTTCTGGGATAGTCGGCAGGTGATTTTGGCATGTCTGGCAGGTGGTTCAGGCGAGTTGAGCAGGTGGTTCCAACGTGCTTGGCAGGTGCTTCAGGCGTCTCCGGCACGTGTTTCTGGCACATCTGACAGGTGGTTCCGGCATGCCCAAAAGGTGATTCCGGTCTGTCCGGTAGGTGGTTCCAGCCTGCACGGCATGTGGTTCTGGTACGTCTCAGAGGTGGTTGCGCATGCCCAACAGGTGATTCCGGACTGTCCGCCACATGGTTCTGGCACGTCTGAGAGGTGGTTCCGGCATGCCCGGCAGGTCATCCCAGAGAGTCCTCCAAGTGGTTCTGGCATAACACGCAGGTGATTTTGGCGTGTCAGGCAGGTTGTTCCGTTGTGCTTGGCAGGTGGTTCAGGCTTGGCCGGCAGGTGGTTCCAGACTGTCCAGGACGTGATTCCAGCTTCTCCGGCAGGTGGTTCTGGTACGTCTGAGAGGTGGTTCCGCCATGGCTGGCAGGTGATTCCGGACCGTCCCCCAGGTGGTTCTGGCATAGCCAGGAGTTGATATTGGCCTGTCCGGCAGGTGGTTCCAGCGAGTCGGACAGGTGGCTCTGGCGTGCTCGGCAGGTGGTTCCGGTCTGTCCGGTAGGTCATTCCGGCGTGTCCGGCACGTGCTTCCGGCACGTCTGAGAGGTGGTTCCGGCATGCGCGACAGGTGATTTCGGAGTGTCCGCCAGGTGGTTCTGGCGTACCCGGAAGGTGATATTGGCGTGTCCGGCAGGTGTTTCTGGCGAGTCGAGCAGGTGGCTCCGGCATGCTCGGCAGGTGCTTCCGGCGTCTCCGGCACGTGGTTCTGGTGTGTCTGAGAGCTGGTTCCGGCATGTCCGGCAGATGATTCCGGAGTGTCCGCCAAGTGGTTCTGGCATACCCAGCAGGTGATTTTGGCGTGTCAGGGAGGTGGTACCGGTGAGTCGAGCAGGTGGTTCCGGCGTGCTCAGCAGGTGGTTCAGGCGGTTCTGGCAGGTGGTATCCGTCTGTTCGGGGTGTGGTTCCAGCATCTCATGAACACGTTTCTGGCACGTCTGAGATGTGGTTCCAGCCGGCCCGACAGGTGTTTCCGCAGTGTCCGCCAAGCGGTTCTGGCATAGTTGGCAGGTGATTTTGGCATGACTGGCAGGTGGTTCCAGCAAGCCTGGCAGGTGATTCCAAAGTGTTCACCAACTGGTTGTGGCGTAGCCGGCAGGTGATTTTTGCGTGATCGGCAGGTGGTTCTGGCGAGTCTAGTAGGTGGTTCCGGCGTGCTCGGCTGGTGCTTCCGGGGTCATTGGCACGGGGTTCTGGCATGTCTGAGAGGTGGTTCCTGCATGCCCGGCAAGTGATTCCGGAGTGTTCGCCAAGTGGTTCTGGCATAGTCGGCAGGTGATTTTGGCATGTCCGGCAGGTGGTTCAGGCGAGTTGAGCAGGTGGTTCCAACGTGCTTGGCAGGTGCTTCCGGCGTCTCCGGCACGTGTTTCTGGCACACCTGACAGGTGGTTCCGGCATGCCCGAAAGGTGATTCCGGTCTGTCCGGTAGGTGGTTCCAGCCGGGACGGCATGTGGTTCTGGTACGTCTCAGAGGTGGTTGCGCATGCCCAACAGGTGATTCCGGACTGTCCGCCACATGGTTCTGGCACGTCTGAGAGGTGGTTCCGGCATGCCCGGCAGGTCATCCCAGAGAGTCCTCCAAGTGGTTCTGGCATAACACGCAGGTGATTTTGGCGTGTCTGGCAGGTTGTTCCGTTGTGCTTGGCAGGTGGTTCAGGCTTGGCCGGCAGGTGGTTCCAGACTGTCCAGGACGTGTTTCCAGCTTCTCCGGCAGGTGGTTCTGGTACGTCTGAGAGGTGGTTCCGCCATGGCTGTCAGGCGATTCCGGACCGTCCCCCAGGTGGTTCTGGCATAGCCAGCAGTTGATATTGGCCTGTCCGGCAGGTGGTTCCAGCGAGTCGAACAGGTGGCTCCGGCGTGCTCGGCAGGTGGTTCCGGTCTGTCCGGTAGGTTATTCCGGCGTGTCCGGCACGTGATTCCGGCACGTCTGAGAGGTGGTTCCGGCATGCGCGACAGGTGGTTTCGGAGTGTCCGCCAGGTGGTTCTGGCGTACCCGGCAGGTGATTTTGGCGTGTCCGGCAGGTGTTTCTGGCGAGTCGAGCAGGTGGCTCCGGCATGCTCGGCAGGTGCTTCCGGCGTCTCCGGCACGTGGTTCTGGTGTGTCTGAGAGCTGGTTCCGGCATGTCCGGCAGATGATTCCGGAGTGCCCGCCAAGTGGTTCTGGCATACCCGGCTGGTGATTTGGGCATGTCAGGTAGGTGGTTCCGGCGAGTCGAGCAGGTGGCTCCGGCGTGCTCGGCAGGTTGTTCAGACGGGTCTGGCAGGTGTTTTCCGTCTGTTCTGGGTGTGGTTCCAGCATCTCATGCACATGGTTCTGGCACGTCTGAGATGTGGTTCCGGCCGGCCCGACAGGTGTTTCCACAGTGTCCGCCAAGTGGTACTGGCGTAGTTGGCAGGTGATTTTGGCATGACCGGCAGGTGGTTCCAGCAAGCCCGGCAGGTGATTCCGAAGTGTTCCCCAACTGGTTGTGGCGTAGCCGGCAGGTGATTTTTGCGTGTCCGGCAGGTGGTTCTGGCGAGTCGAGCAGGTGGTTCCGGCGTGCTCGGCAGGTGCTTCCGGGGTCATTGGCACGTGGTTCTGGCATATCTGAGAGGTGGTTCCGGCATGCCCGGCAGGTGATTCCGGAGTGTTCGCCAAGTGTTTGCGGCGTAGCCGGCAGGTGATTTTGCATGTCCAGCGGTCGTTCCGGCGGGTCGAGCCAGTGGTTCCGGCGTGTCCGGCAGGTGGTTCTGGTCTGTCCGGCAGGTGGTTCTGTGGTGTCCGGCACGAGGTTCAGTCTGAGAGGCTGTGCCGGCCTGCCCCTCACGTGATTCCGGCTTGTCCCCGAAGTGGTGCTGGTGTAGCGGGCAGGTGATTTTGGCGTGTCCGGCAGGTGGTTCAGGCGAGTTGAGCAGGTGGTTGCGACGTGCTCGTCAGGTGCTTCCGGCGTCTCCGGCACGTGTTTCTGGCACATCTGACTGGTGGTTCCGGCATGCCCAAAAGTTGATTCCGGTCTGTCCGGTAGGTGGTTCCGGCGTGCACGGCACGTGGTTCTGGTACGTGTCAGAGGTGGTTGCGTATGCCCAACAGGTGATTCCGGACTGTCCGCCACGTGCTTCTGGCACATCTGAGACGTGGTTCCAACATGCCCGGCAGGTCATTTCTGAGAGTCGTCCAAGTGGTTCTGGCGTAGCCCGCAGGTGATTTTGGCGTGTCCGGCAGGTGGTTCCGCCGTGCTCGGCAGGTGGTTCAGGCATGGCCGTCACGTGGTTCCAGTCTGTCCAGGACGTATTTCCAGCTTCTCCGGCAGGTGGTTCTGGTACGTCTGAGAGGTGGTTCCGCCATGGCTGGCAGGTGATCCCGGACTGTCCCCCAGGTGGTTCTGGCATAGCCAGCAGTTGATATTGGCCTGTCCGGCAGGTGGTTCCAGCGAGTCGAACAGGTGGCTCCGGCGTTCTTGGCAGGTGGTTCCGGTCTGTCCGGTAGGTGTTTCCGGCGTGTCTGGCACGTGCTTCCGGCACGTCTGAGAGGTGGTTCCGTCATGCGCGGCAGGTGATTCCGTAGTGTCCGCCAGGTGGTTCTGGCATACCCGGCAGGTGATTTTGGCGTGTCCGGCAGTTGTTTCTGGCGAGTCGAGCAGGTGGCTCCGGCATGCTCGGCAGGTGCTTCCGGCGTCTCCGGCACTTGGTTCTGGTGTGTCTGAGAGCTGGTTCCGGCATGTCCGGCAGATGATTCCGGAGTGTCCGCCAAGTGGTTCTGGCATACCCAGCAGGTGATTTTGGCGTGTCAGGGAGGTGGTACCGATGAGTCGAGCAGGTGGTTCCGGCGTGCTCAGCAGGTGGTTCAGGCGGTTCTGGCAGGTGGTATCCGTCTGTTCGGGGTGTGGTTCCAGCATCTCATGAACACGTTTCTGGCACGTCTGAGATGTGGTTCCAGCCGGCCCGACAGGTGTTTCCGCAGTGTCCGCCAAGCGGTTCTGGCGTAGTTGGCAGGTGATTTTGGCATGACTGGCAGGTGGTTCCAGCAAGCCTGGCAGGCGATTCCAAAGTGTTCACCAACTGGTTGTGGCGTAGCCGGCAGGTGATTTTTGCGTGATCGGCACGTGGTTCTGGCGAGTCGAGCAGGTGGTTCCGGCGTGCTCGGCTGGTGCTTCCGGGGTCATTGGCACGGGGTTCTGGCATGTCTGAGAGGTGGTTCTTGCATGCCCGGCACGTGATTCCGGAGTGTTCGCCAAGTGGTTCTGGGATAGTCGGCAGGTGATTTTGGCATGTCTGGCAGGTGGTTCAGGCGAGTTGAGCAGGTGGTTCCAACGTGCTTGGCAGGTGCTTCAGGCGTCTCCGGCACGTGTTTCTGGCACATCTGACAGGTGGTTCCGGCATGCCCAAAAGGTGATTCCGGTCTGTCCGGTAGGTGGTTCCAGCCTGCACGGCATGTGGTTCTGGTACGTCTCAGAGGTGGTTGCGCATGCCCAACAGGTGATTCCGGACTGTCCGCCACATGGTTCTGGCACGTCTGAGAGGTGGTTCCGGCATGCCCGGCAGGTCATCCCAGAGAGTCCTCCAAGTGGTTCTGGCATAACACGCAGGTGATTTTGGCGTGTCAGGCAGGTTGTTCCGTTGTGCTTGGCAGGTGGTTCAGGCTTGGCCGGCAGGTGGTTCCAGACTGTCCAGGACGTGATTCCAGCTTCTCCGGCAGGTGGTTCTGGTACGTCTGAGAGGTGGTTCCGCCATGGCTGGCAGGTGATTCCGGACCGTCCCCCAGGTGGTTCTGGCATAGCCAGGAGTTGATATTGGCCTGTCCGGCAGGTGGTTCCAGCGAGTCGGACAGGTGGCTCTGGCGTGCTCGGCAGGTGGTTCCGGTCTGTCCGGTAGGTCATTCCGGCGTGTCCGGCACGTGCTTCCGGCACGTCTGAGAGGTGGTTCCGGCATGCGCGACAGGTGATTTCGGAGTGTCCGCCAGGTGGTTCTGGCGTACCCGGAAGGTGATATTGGCGTGTCCGGCAGGTGTTTCTGGCGAGTCGAGCAGGTGGCTCCGGCATGCTCGGCAGGTGCTTCCGGCGTCTCCGGCACGTGGTTCTGGTGTGTCTGAGAGCTGGTTCCGGCATGTCCGGCAGATGATTCCGGAGTGTCCGCCAAGTGGTTCTGGCATACCCAGCAGGTGATTTTGGCGTGTCAGGGAGGTGGTACCGGTGAGTCGAGCAGGTGGTTCCGGCGTGCTCAGCAGGTGGTTCAGGCGGTTCTGGCAGGTGGTATCCGTCTGTTCGGGGTGTGGTTCCAGCATCTCATGAACACGTTTCTGGCACGTCTGAGATGTGGTTCCAGCCGGCCCGACAGGTGTTTCCGCAGTGTCCGCCAAGCGGTTCTGGCATAGTTGGCATGTGATTTTGGCATGACTGGCAGGTGGTTCCAGCAAGCCTGGCAGGTGATTCCAAAGTGTTCACCAACTGGTTGTGGCGTAGCCGGCAGGTGATTTTTGCGTGATCGGCAGGTGGTTCTGGCGAGTCTAGTAGGTGGTTCCGGCGTGCTCGGCTGGTGCTTCCGGGGTCATTGGCACGGGGTTCTGGCATGTCTGAGAGGTGGTTCCTGCATGCCCGGCAAGTGATTCCGGAGTGTTCGCCAAGTGGTTCTGGCATAGTCGGCAGGTGATTTTGGCATGTCCGGCAGGTGGTTCAGGCGAGTTGAGCAGGTGGTTCCAACGTGCTTGGCAGGTGCTTCCGGCGTCTCCGGCACGTGTTTCTGGCACATCTGACAGGTGGTTCCGGCATGCCCGAAAGGTGATTCCGGTCTGTCCGGTAGGTGGTTCCAGCCGGGACGGCATGTGGTTCTGGTACGTCTCAGAGGTGGTTGCGCATGCCCAACAGGTGATTCCGGACTGTCCGCCACATGGTTCTGGCACGTCTGAGAGGTGGTTCCGGCATGCCCGGCAGGTCATCCCAGAGAGTCCTCCAAGTGGTTCTGGCATAACACGCAGGTGATTTTGGCGTGTCTGGCAGGTTGTTCCGTTGTGCTTGGCAGGTGGTTCAGGCTTGGCCGGCAGGTGGTTCCAGACTGTCCAGGACGTGTTTCCAGCTTCTCCGGCAGGTGGTTCTGGTACGTCTGAGAGGTGGTTCCGCCATGGCTGTCAGGCGATTCCGGACCGTCCCCCAGGTGGTTCTGGCATAGCCAGCAGTTGATATTGGCCTGTCCGGCAGGTGGTTCCAGCGAGTCGAACAGGTGGCTCCGGCGTGCTCGGCAGGTGGTTCCGGTCTGTCCGGTAGGTTATTCCGGCGTGTCCGGCACGTGATTCCGGCACGTCTGAGAGGTGGTTCCGGCATGCGCGACAGGTGGTTTCGGAGTGTCCGCCAGGTGGTTCTGGCGTACCCGGCAGGTGATTTTGGCGTGTCCGGCAGGTGTTTCTGGCGAGTCGAGCAGGTGGCTCCGGCATGCTCGGCAGGTGCTTCCGGCGTCTCCGGCACGTGGTTCTGGTGTGTCTGAGAGCTGGTTCCGGCATGTCCGGCAGATGATTCCGGAGTGCCCGCAAAGTGGTTCTGGCATACCCGGCTGGTGATTTGGGCATGTCAGGTAGGTGGTTCCGGCGAGTCGAGCAGGTGGCTCCGGCGTGCTCGGCAGGTTGTTCAGACGGGTCTGGCAGGTGTTTTCCGTCTGTTCTGGGTGTGGTTCCAGCATCTCATGCACATGGTTCTGGCACGTCTGAGATGTGGTTCCGGCCGGCCCGACAGGTGTTTCCACAGTGTCCGCCAAGTGGTACTGGCGTAGTTGGCAGGTGATTTTGGCATGACCGGCAGGTGGTTCCAGCAAGCCCGGCAGGTGATTCCGAAGTGTTCCCCAACTGGTTGTGGCGTAGCCGGCAGGTGATTTTTGCGTGTCCGGCAGGTGGTTCTGGCGAGTCGAGCAGGTGGTTCCGGCGTGCTCGGCAGGTGCTTCCGGGGTCATTGGCACGTGGTTCTGGCATATCTGAGAGGTGGTTCCGGCATGCCCGGCAGGTGATTCCGGAGTGTTCGCCAAGTGTTTGCGGCGTAGCCGGCAGGTGATTTTGCATGTCCAGCGGTCGTTCCGGCGGGTCGAGCCAGTGGTTCCGGCGTGTCCGGCAGGTGGTTCCGGTCTGTCCGGCAGGTGGTTCTGTGGTGTCCGGCACGAGGTTCAGTCTGACAGGCTGTGCCGGCATGCCCCTCACGTGATTCCGGCTTGTCCCCGAAGTGGTGCTGGTGTAGCGGGCAGGTGATTTTGGCGTGTCCGGCAGGTGGTTCAGGCGAGTTGAGCAGGTGGTTGCGACGTGCTCGGCAGGTGCTTCCGGCGTCTCCGGCACGTGTTTCTGGCACATCTGACTGGTGGTTCCGGCATGCCCAAAAGTTGATTCCGGTCTGTCCGGTAGGTGGTTCCGGCGTGCACGGCACGTGGTTCTGGTACGTGTCAGAGGTGGTTGCGTATGCCCAACAGGTGATTCCGGACTGTCCGCCACGTGCTTCTGGCACGTCTGAGAGGTGGTTCCAACATGCCCGGCAGGTCATTTCGGAGAGTCGTCCAAGTGGTTCTGGCGTAGCCCGCAGGTGATTTTGGCGTGTCCGGCAGGTGGTTCCGCCGTGCTCGGCAGGTGGTTCAGGCATGGCCGTCACGTGGTTCCAGTCTATCCAGGACGTGTTTCCAGCTTCTCCGGCAGGTGGTTCTGGTACGTCTGAGAGGTGGTTCCGCCATGGCTGGCAGGTGATTCCGGACCGTCCCCCAGGTGGTTCTGGCATAGCCAGGAGTTGATATTGGCCTGTCCGGCAGGTGGTTCCAGCGAGTCGAACAGGTGGCTCCGGCGTGCTCGGCAGGTGGTTCCGGTCTGTCCGGTAGGTGATTCCGGCGTGTCCGGCATGTGCTTCCGGCACGTCTGAGAGGTGGTTCCAGCATGCGCGACAGGTGATTCCGGAGTGTCCGCCAGGTGGTTCTGGCGTACCCGGCAGGTGATTTTGGCATGTCCGGCAGGTGTTTCTGGCGAGTCGAGCAGGCGGCTCCGCTATTCTCGGCAGGTGCTTCCGGCGTCTCCGGCACGTGGTTCTGGTGTGTCTGAGAGCTGGTTCCGGCATGTCCGGCAGATGATTCCGGAGTGTCCGCCAAGTGGTTCTGGCATACCCAGCAGGTGATTTTGGCGTGTCAGGGAGGTGGTACCGATGAGTCGAGCAGGTGGTTCCGGCGTGCTCAGCAGGTGGTTCAGGCGGTTCTGGCAGGTGGTATCCGTCTGTTCGGGGTGTGGTTCCAGCATCTCATGAACACGTTTCTGGCACGTCTGAGATGTGGTTCCAGCCGGCCCGACAGGTGTTTCCGCAGTGTCCGCCAAGCGGTTCTGGCGTAGTTGGCAGGTGATTTTGGCATGACTGGCAGGTGGTTCCAGCAAGCCTGGCAGGCGATTCCAAAGTGTTCACCAACTGGTTGTGGCGTAGCCGGCAGGTGATTTTTGCGTGATCGGCACGTGGTTCTGGCGAGTCGAGCAGGTGGTTCCGGCGTGCTCGGCTGGTGCTTCCGGGGTCATTGGCACGGGGTTCTGGAATGTCTGAGAGGTGGTTCCTGCATGCCCAGCAAGTGATTCCGGAGTGTTCGCCAAGTGGTTCTGGCATAGTCGGCAGGTGATTTTGGCATGTCCGGCAGGTGGTTCAGGCGAGTTGAGCAGGTGGTTCCAACGTGCTTGGCAGGTGCTTCCGGTGTCTCCGGCACGTGTTTCTGGCACATCTGACAGGTGGTTCCGGCATGCCCGAAAGGTGATTCCGGTCTGTCCGGTAGGTGGTTCCAGCCGGCACGGCATGTGGTTCTGGTACGTCTCAGAGGTGGTTGCGCATACCCAACAGGTGATTCCGGACTGTCCGCCACATGGTTCTGGCACGTCTGAGAGGTGCTTCCGGCATGCCCGGCAGGTCATCCCAGAGAGTCCTCCAAGTGGTTCTGGCATATCACGCAGGTGATTTTGGCGTGTCAGGTAGGTTGTTCCGTTGTGCTTGGCAGGTGGTTCAGGCTTGGCCGGCAGGGGGTTCCAGACTGTCCAGGACGTGTTTCCAGCTTCTCCGGCAGGTGGTTCTGGTACGTCTGAGAGGTGGTTCCGCCATGGCTGGCAGGTGATTCCGGACCGTCCCCCAGGTGGTTCTGGCATAGCCAGCAGTTGATATTGGCCTGTCCGGCATGTCGTTCCAGCGAGTCGAACAGGTGGCTCCGGCGTGCTCGGCACGTGGTTCCGGTCTGTTCGGTAGGTTATTCCGGCGTGTCCAGCACGTGCTTCCGACACGTCTGAGAGGTGGTTCCCCCAGGCGCGAGAGGTGATTTCGGAGTGTCCGCCAGGTGGTTCTGGCGTACCCAGCAGGTGATTTTGGTGTGTCCGGCAGGTGTTTTTGGCGAGTCGAGCAGGTGGCTCCGGCATGCTCGGCAGGTGCTTCTGGCGTCTCCGGCACGTGGTTCTGGTGTGTCTGAGAGCTGGTTCCGGCATGTCCGGCAGATGATTCCGGAGTGTCCGCCAAGTGGTTCTGGCATACCCGGCTGGTGATTTGGGCCTGTCAGTTAGGTGGCTCCGGCGTGCTCGGCACGTTGTTCAGACTGGTCTTGCAGGTGTTTTCCGTCTGTTCGGGGTGTGGTTCTAGCATCTCATGCACATGGTTCTGGCACGTCTGAGATGCGGTTCCGGCCGGCCCGACAGGTGTTTCCACAGTGTCCGCCAAGTGGTACTGGCGTAGTTGGCAGGTGATTTTGGCATGACCGGCAGGTGGTTCCAGCAAGCCCGGCAGGTGATTCCGAAGTGTTCCCCAACTGGTTGTGGCGTAGCCGGCAGGTGATTTTTGCGTGTCCGGCAGGTGGTTCTGGCGAGTCGACCAGGTGGTTCCGGCGTGCTCGGCAGGTGCTTCCGGGGTCATTGGCACGTGGTTCTGGCATATCTGAGAGGTGTTTCCGGCATGCCCGGCAGATGATTCCGGAGTGTTCGCCAAGTGTTTCCGGCGTAGCCGGCAGGTGATTTTGCATGTCCAGCGGTCGTTCCGGCGGGTCGAGCCGGTGGTTCCGGCGTGTCCGGCAGGTGGTTCCGGTCTGTCCGGCAGGTGGTTGTGTGGTGTGCGGCACGAGGTTCAGTCTGAGAGGCTGTGCCGGAATGCCCCTCACGTGATTCCGGCTTGTCCCCGAAGTGGTGCTGGTGTAGCGGGCAGGTGATTTTGGCGTGTCCGGCAGGTGGTTCAGGCGAGTTGAGCAGCTGGTTGCGACGTGCTCGGCAGGTGCTTCCGGCGTCTCCGGCACGTGTTTCTGGCACATCTGACTGGTGGTTCCGGCATGCCCAAAAGTTGATTCCGGTCTGTCCGGTAGGTGGTTCCGGCGTGCACGGCACGTGGTTCTGGTACGTGTCAGAGGTGGTTGCGTACGCCCAGCAGGTGATTCCCGACTGTCCGCCACGTGCTTCTGGCACGTCTGAGAGGTGGTTCCAACATGCCCGGCAGGTCATTTCGGAGAGTCGTCCAAGTGGTTCTGGCGTAGCCCGCAGGTGATTTTGGCGTGTCCGGCAGGTGGTTCCGCCGTGCTCGGCAGGTGGTTCAGGCATGGCCGTCACGTGGTTCCAGTCTGTCCAGGACGTGTTTCCAGCTTCTCCGGCAGGTGGTTCTGGTACGTCTGAGAGGTGGTTCCGCCATGGCTGGCAGGTGATCCCGGACTGTCCCCCAGGTGGTTCTGGCATAGCCAGCAGTTGATATTGGCCTGTCCGGCAGGTGGTTCCAGCGAGTCGAACAGGTGGCTCCGGCGTTCTTGGCAGGTGGTTCCGGTCTGTCCGGTAGGTGTTTCCGGCGTGTCTGGCACGTGCTTCCGGCGCGTCTGAGAGGTGGTTCCGTCATGCGCGGCAGGTGATTCCGGAGTGTCCGCCAGGTGGTTCTGGCGTACCCAGCAGGTGATTTTGGCGTGTCCGGCAGGTGTTTCTGGCGAGTCGAGCAGGTGGCTCCGGCATGCTCGGCAGGTGCTTCCGGCGTCTCCGGCACTTGGTTTTGGTGTGTCTGAGAGCTGGTTCCGGCATGTCCGGCAGATGATTCCGGAGTGTCCGCCAAGTGGTTCTGGCATACCCAGCAGGTGATTTTGGCGTGTCAGGGAGGTGGTACCGGTGAGTCGAGCAGGTGGTTCCGGCGTGCTCAGCAGGTGGTTCAGGCGGTTCTGGCAGGTGGTATCCGTCTGTTCGGGGTGTGGTTCCAGCATCTCATGAACACGTTTCTGGCAAGTCTGAGATTTGGTTCCAGCCGGCCCGACAGGTGTTTCCGCAGTGTCCGCCAAGCGGTTCTGGCGTAGTTGGCAGGTGATTTTGGCATGACTGGCAGGTGGTTCCAGCAAGCCTGGCAGGTGATTCCAAAGTGTTCACCAACTGGTTGTGGCGTAGCCGGCAGGTGATTTTTGCGTGATCGGCAGGTGGTTCTGGCGAGTCGAGCAGGTGGTTCCGGCGTGCTCGGCTGGTGCTTCCGGGGTCATTGGCACGGGGTTCTGGCATGTCTGAGAGGTGGTTCCTGCATGCCCGGCAAGTGATTCCGGAGTGTTCGCCAAGTGGTTCTGGCATAGTCGGCAGGTGATTTTGGCATGTCCGGCAGGTGGTTCAGGCGAGTTGAGCAGGTGGTTCCAACGTGCTTGGCAGGTGCTTCCGGCGTCTCCGGCACGTGTTTCTGGCACATCTGACAGGTGGTTCCGGCATGCCCGAAAGGTGATTCCGGTCTGTCCGGTAGGTGGTTCCAGCCAGCACGGCATGTGGTTCTGGTACGTCTCAGAGGTGGTTGCGCATGCCCAACAGGTGATTCCAGACTGTCCGCCACATGGTTCTGGCACGTCTGAGAGGTGGTTCCGGCATGCCCGGCAGGTCATCCCAGAGAGTCCTCCAAGTGGTTCTGGCATAACACGCAGGTGATTTTGGCGTGTCAGGCAGGTTGTTCCGTTGTGCTTGGCAGGTGGTTCAGGCTTGGCCGGCAGGTGGTTCCAGACTGTCCAGGACGTGTTTCCAGCTTCTCCGGCAGGTGGTTCTGGTACGTCTGAGAGGTGGTTCCGCCATGGCTGGCAGGTGATGGCGGACCGTCCCCCAGGTGGTTCTGGCATAGCCAGCAGTTGATATTGGCCTGTCCGGCAGGTGGTTCCAGCGAGTCGAACAGGTGGCTCCGGCGTACTCGGCAGGTGGTTGCGGTGTGTCCGGTAGGTCATTCCGGCGTGTCCGGCACGTGCTTCCTGCACGTCTGAGAGGTGGTTCCGGCATGCGCGACAGGTGGTTTCGGAGTGTCCGCCAGGTGGTTCTGGCGTACCCGGCAGGTGATTTTGGCGTGTCCGGCAGGTGTTTCTGGCGAGTCGAGCAGGTGGCTCCGGCATGCTCGGCAGGTGCTTCCGGCGTCTCCGGCACATGGTTCTGGTGTGTCTGAGAGCTGGTTCCGGCAAGTCCGGCAGATGATTCCGGAGTTTTCCGCCAAGTGGTTCTGGCATACCCGGCTGGTGATTTGGGCATGTCAGGTAGGTGGCTCCGGCGTGCTCGGCAGGTTGTTCAGACGGGTCTGGCAGGTGTTTTCCGTCTGTTCTGGGTGTGGTTCCAGCATCTCATGCACATGGTTCTGGCACGTCTGAGATGTGGTTCCGGCCGGCCCGACAGGTGTTTCCACAGTGTCCGCCAAGTGGTACTGGCGTAGTTGGCAGGTGATTTTGGCATGACCGGCAGGTGGTTCCAGCAAGCCCGGCAGGTGATTCCGAAGTGTTCCCCAACTGGTTGTGGCGTAGCCGGCAGGTGATTTTTGCGTGTCCGGCAGGTGGTTCTGGCGAGTCGACCAGGTGGTTCCGGCGTGCTCGGCAGGTGCTTCCGGGGTCATTGGCACGTGGTTCTGGCATATCTGAGAGGTGGTTCCGGCATGCCCGGCAGGTGATTCCGGAGTGTTCGCCAAGTGTTTCCGGCGTAGCCGGCAGGTGATTTTGCATGTCCAGTGGTCGTTCCGGCGGGTCGAGCCGGTGGTTCCGGCGTGTCCGGCAGGTGGTTCCGGTCTGTCCGGCAGGTGGTTCTGTGGTGTCCGGCACGAGGTTCAGTCTGAGAGGCTGTGCCGGCATGCCCCTCACGTGATTCCGGCTTGTCCCCGAAGTGGTGCTGGTGTAGCGGGCAGGTGATTTTGGCGTGTCCGGCAGGTGGTTCAGGCGAGTTGAGCAGGTGGTTGCGACGTGCTCGGCAGGTGCTTCCGGCGTCTCCGGCACGTGTTTCTGGCACATCTGACTGGTGGTTCCGGCATGCCCAAAAGTTGATTCCGGTCTGTCCGGTAGGTGGTTCCGGCGTGCACGGCACGTGGTTCTGGTACGTGTCAGAGGTGGTTGCGTATGCCCAACAGGTGATTCCGGACTGTCCGCCACGTGCTTCTGGCACGTCTGAGAGGTGGTTCCAACATGCCCGGCAGGTCATTTCGGAGAGTCGTCCAAGTGGTTCTGGCGTAGCCCGCAGGTGATTTTGGCGTGTCGGGCAGGTGGTTCCGCCGTGCTCGGCAGGTGGTTCAGGCATGGCCGTCACGTGGTTCCAGTCTGTCCAGGACGTGTTTCCAGCTTCTCCGGCAGGTGGTTCTGGTACGTCTGAGAGGTGGTTCCGCCATGGCTGGCAGGTGATCCCGGACTGTCCCCCAGGTGGTTCTGGCATAGCCAGCAGTTGATATTGGCCTGTCCGGCAGGTGGTTCCAGCGAGTCGAACAGGTGGCTCCGGCGTTCTTGGCAGGTGGTTCCGGTCTGTCCGGTAGGTGTTTCCGGCGTGTCTGGCACGTGCTTCCTGCACGTCTGAGAGGTGGTTCCGTCATGCGCGGCAGGTGATTCCGTAGTGTCCGCCAGGTGGTTCTGGCGTACCCAGCAGGTGATTTTGGCGTGTCCGGGAGGTGTTTCTGGCGAGTCGAGCAGGTGGCTCCGGCATGCTCGGCAGGTGCTTCCGGCGTCTCCGGCACTTGGTTCTGGTGTGTCTGAGAGCTGGTTCCGGCATGTCCGGCAGATGATTCCGGAGTGTCCGCCAAGTGGTTCTGGCATACCCAGCAGGTGATTTTGGCGTGTCAGGGAGGTGGTACCGGTGAGTCGAGCAGGTGGTTCCGGCGTGCTCAGCAGGTGGTTCAGGCGGTTCTGGCAGGTGGTATCCGTCTGTTCGGGGTGTGGTTCCAGCATCTCATGAACACGTTTCTGGCAAGTCTGAGATTTGGTTCCAGCCGGCCCGACAGGTGTTTCCGCAGTGTCCGCCAAGCGGTTCTGGCGTAGTTGGCAGGTGATTTTGGCATGACTGGCAGGTGGTTCCAGCAAGCCTGGCAGGTGATTCCAAAGTGTTCACCAACTGGTTGTGGCGTAGCCGGCAGGTGATTTTTGCGTGATCGGCAGGTGGTTCTGGCGAGTCGAGCAGGTGGTTCCGGCGTGCTCGGCTGGTGCTTCCGGGGTCATTGGCACGGGGTTCTGGCATGTCTGAGAGGTGGTTCCTGCATGCCCGGCAAGTGATTCCGGAGTGTTCGCCAAGTGGTTCTGGCATAGTCGGCAGGTGATTTTGGCATGTCCGGCAGGTGGTTCAGGCGAGTTCAGCAGGTGGTTCCAACATGCACGGCAGGTCATTTCGGAGAGTCGTCCAAGTGGTTCTGGCGTAGCCCGCAGGAGATTTTGGCGTGTCCGGCAGGTGGTTCCGCCGTGCTCGGCAGGTGGTTCAGGCATGGCCCTCACGTGGTTCCAGTCTGTCCAGGACGTGTTTCCAGCTTCTCCGGCAGGTGGTTCTGGTACGTCTGAGAGGTGGTTCCGCCATGGCTGGCAGGTGATCCCGGACTGTCCCCCAGGTGGTCCTGGCATAGCCAGCAGTTGATATTGGCCTGTCCAGCAGGTGGTTCCAGCGAGTCGAACAGGTGGCTCCGGCGTTCTTGGCAGGTGGTTCCGGTCTGTCCGGTAGGTGTTTCCGGCGTGTCTGGCACGTGCTTCCGGCACGTCTGAGAGGTGGTTCCGTCATGCGCGGCAGGTGATTCCGGAGTGTCCGCCAGGTGGTTCTGGCGTACCCAGCAGGTGATTATGGCGTGTCCGGCAGGTGTTTCTGGCGAGTCGAGCAGGTGGCTCCGGCATGCTCGGCAGGTGCTTCCGGCGTCTCCGGCACTTGGTTCTGGTGTGTCTGAGAGCTGGTTCCGGCATGTCCGGCAGATGATTCCGGAGTGTCCGCCAAGTGGTTCTGGCATACCCAGCAGGTGATTTTGGCGTGTCAGGGAGGTGGTACCGGTGAGTCGAGCAGGTGGTTCCGGCGTGCTCAGCAGGTGGTTCAGGCGGTTCTGGCAGGTGGTATCCGTCTGTTCGGGGTGTGGTTCCAGCATCTCATGAACACGTTTCTGGCAAGTCTGAGATTTGGTTCCAGCCGGCCCGACAGGTGTTTCCGCAGTGTCCGCCAAGCGGTTCTGGCGTAGTTGGCAGGTGATTTTGGCATGACTGGCAGGTGGTTCCAGCAAGCCTGGCAGGTGATTCCAAAGTGTTCACCAACTGGTTGTGGCGTAGCCGGCAGGTGATTTTTGCGTGATCGGCAGGTGGTTCTGGCGAGTCGAGCAGGTGGTTCCGGCGTGCTCGGCTGGTGCTTCCGGGGTCATTGGCACGGGGTTCTGGCATGTCTGAGAGGTGGTTCCTGCATGCCCGGCAAGTGATTCCGGAGTGTTCGCCAAGTGGTTCTGGCATAGTCGGCAGGTGATTTTGGCATGTCCGGCAGGTGGTTCAGGCGAGTTGAGCACGTGGTTCCAACGTGCTTGGCAGGTGCTTCCGGCGTCTCCGGCACGTGTTTCTGGCACATCTGACAGGTGGTTCCGGCATGCCCGAAAGGTGATTCCGGTCTGTCCGGTAGGTGGTTCCAGCCAGCACGGCATGTGGTTCTGGTACGTCTCAGAGGTGGTTGCGCATGCCCAACAGGTGATTCCAGACTGTCCGCCACATGGTTCTGGCACGTCTGAGAGGTGGTTCCGGCATGCCCGGCAGGTCATCCCAGAGAGTCCTCCAAGTGGTTCTGGCATAACACACAGGTGATTTTGGCGTGTCAGGCAGGTTGTTCCGTTGTGCTTGGCAGGTGGTTCAGGCTTGGCCGGCAGGTGGTTCCAGACTGTCCAGGACGTGTTTCCAGCTTCTCCGGCAGGTGGTTCTGGTACGTCTGAGAGGTGGTTCCGCCATGGCTGGCAGGTGATTGCGGACCGTCCCCCAGGTGGTTCTGGCATAGCCAGCAGTTGATATTGGCCTGTCCGGCAGGTGGTTCCAGCGAGTCGAACAGGTGGCTCCGGCGTACTCGGCAGGTGGTTGCGGTGTGTCCGGTAGGTCATTCCGGCGTGTCCGGCACGTGCTTCCTGCACGTCTGAGAGGTGGTTCCGGCATGCGCGACAGGTGGTTTCGGAGTGTCCGCCAGGTGGTTCTGGCGTACCCGGCAGGTGATTTTGGCGTGTCCGGCAGGTGTTTCTGGCGAGTCGAGCAGGTGGCTCCGGCATGCTCGGCAGGTGCTTCCGGCGTCTCCGGCACGTGGTTCTGGTGTGTCTGAGAGCTGGTTCCGGCATGTCCGGCAGATGATTTCGGAGTGTCCGCCAAGTGGTTCTGGCATACCCGGCTGGTGATTTGGGCATGTCAGGTAGGTGGCTCCGGCGTGCTCGGCAGGTTGTTCAGACGGGTCTGGCAGGTGTTTTCCGTCTGTTCGGGGTGTGGTTCCAGCATCTCATGCACATGGTTCTGGCACGTCTGAGATGTGGTTCCGGCCGGCCCGACAGGTGTTTCCACAGTGTCCGCCAAGTGGTACTGGCGTAGTTGGCAGGTGATTTTGGCATGACCGGCAGGTGGTTCCAGCAAGCCCGGCAGGTGATTCCGAAGTGTTCCCCAACTGGTTGTGGCGTAGCCGGCAGGTGATTTTTGCGTGTCCGGCAGGTGGTTCTGGCGAGTCGAGCAGGTGGTTCCGGCGTGCTCGGCAGGTGCTTCCGGGGTTATTGGCACGTGGTTCTGGCATATCTGAGAGGTGGTTCCGGCATGCCCGGCAGGTGATTCCGGAGTGTTCGCCAAGTGTTTCCGGCGTAGCCGGCAGGTGATTTTTGCATGTCCAGCGGTCGTTCCGGCGGGTCGAGCCAGTGGTTCCGGCGTGTCCGGCAGGTGGTTCCGGTCTGTCCGGCAGGTGGTTCTGTGGTGTCCGGCACGAGGTTCAGTCTGACAGGCTGTGCCGGCATGCCCCTCACGTGATTCCGGCTTGTCCCCGAAGTGGTGCTGGTGTAGCGGGCAGGTGATTTTGGCGTGTCCGGCAGGTGGTTCAGGCGAGTTGAGCAGGTGGTTGCGACGTGCTCGGCAGGTGCTTCCGGCGTCTCCGGCACGTGTTTCTGGCACATCTGACTGGTGGTTCCGGCATGCCCAAAAGTTGATTCCCGTCTGTCCGGTAGGTGGTTCCGGCGTGCACGGCACGTGGTTCTGGTACGTGTCAGAGGTGGTTGCGTATGCCCAACAGGTGATTCCGGACTGTCCGCCACGTGCTTCTGGCACGTCTGAGACGTGGTTCCAACATGCCCGGCAGGTCATTTCGGAGAGTCGTCCAAGTGGTTCTGGCGTAGCCCGCAGGTGATTTTGGCGTGTCCGGCAGGTGGTTCCGGCACGTCTGAGAGGTGGTTCCAGCATGCGCGACAGGTGGTTTCGGAGTGTCCACCAGGTGGTTCTGGCGTACCCGGCAGGTGATTTTGGCGTGTCCGGCAGGTGTTTCTGGCGAGCTGAGCAGGTGGCTCCGGCATGCTCGGCAGGTGCTTCCGGCGTCTCCGGCACGTGGTTCTGGTGTGTCTGAGAGCTGGTTCCGGCATGTCCGGCAGATGATTCCGGAGTGTCCGCCAAGTGGTTCTGGCATACCCGGCTGGTGATTTGGGCCTGTCAGGTAGGTGGTTCCGGCGAGTAGAGCAGGTGGCTCCGGCGTGCTCGGCAGGTTGTTCAGACGTGTCTGGCAGGTGTTTTCCGTCTGTTCGGGGTGTGGTTCCAGCATCTCATGCACATGGTTCTGTCACGTCTGAGATGTGGTTCCGGCCGGCCCGACAGGTGTTTCCACAGTGTCCGCCAAGTGGTACTGGAGTAGTTGGCATGTGATTTTGGCATGACTGGCTGGTGGTTCCAGCAAGCCCGGCAGGTGATTCCGAAGTGTTCCCCAACTTGTTTTGGCGTAGCCGGCAGGTGATTTTTCCGTGATCGGCAGGTGGTTCTGGCGAGTTGAGCAGGTGGTTCGGGCGTGCTCGGCAGGTGCTTCCGGGGTCATTGGCACGTGGTTCTGGCATATCTGAGAGGTGGTTCCGGCATGCCCGGCAGGTGATTCCGGAGTGTTCGCCAAGTGTTTCCGGCGTAGCCGGCAGGTGATTTTGCATGTCCAGCGGTCGTTCCGGCGGGTCGAGCCGGTGGTTCCGGCGTGTCCGGCAGGTGGTTCCGGTCTGTCCGGCAGGTGGTTCCGTGGTGTCCGGCACGAGGTTCAGTCTGAGAGGCTGTGCCGGCATGCCCCTCACGTGATTCCGGCTTGTCCCCGAAGTGGTGCTGGTGTAGCGGGCAGGTGATTTTGGCGTGTCCGGCAGGTGGTTCAGGCGAGTTGAGCAGGTGGTTGCGACGTGCTCGGCAGGTGCTTCCGGCGTCTCCGGCACGTGTTTCTGGCACATCTGACTGGTGGTTCCGGCATGCCCAAAAGTTGATTCCGGTCTGTCCGGTAGGTGGTTCCGGCGTGCACGGCACGTGGTTCTGGTACGTCACAGAGGTGGTTGCGTATGCCCAACAGGTGATTCCGGACTGTCCGCCACGTGCTTCTAGCACATCTGAGAGGTGGTTCCCACATGCCCTGCAGGTCATTTCGGAGAGTCGTCCAAGTGGTTTTGGCGTAGCCCGCAGGTGATTTTGGCGTGTCCGGCAGGTGGTTCCGCCGTGCTCGGCAGGTGGTTCAGGCATGGCCGTCACGTGGTTCCAGTCTGTCCAGGACGTGTTTCCAGCTTCTCCGGCAGGTGGCTCTGGTACGTCTGAGAGGTGGTTCCGCCATGGCTGGCAGGTGATCCCGGACTGTCCCCCAGGTGGTTCTGGCATAGCCAGCAGTTGATATTGGCCTGTCCGGCAGGTGGTTCCAGCGAGTCGAACAGGTGGCTCCGGCGTTCTTGGCAGGTGGTTCCGGTCTGTCCGGTAGGTGTTTCCGGCGTGTCTGGCACGTGCTTCCGGCACGTGTGAGAGGTGGTTCTGTCATGTGCGGCAGGTGATTCTGGAGTGTCTGCCAGGTGGTTCTGGCGTACCCGGCAGGTGATTTTGGCGTGTCCGGCAGGTGTTTCTGGCGAGTCGAGCAGGTGGCTCCGGCATGCTTGGCAGGTGCTTCCGGCGTCTCCGGCACTTGGTTCTGGTGTGTCTGAGAGCTGGTTCCGGCATGTCCGGCAGATGATTCCAGAGTGTCCGCCAAGTGGTTCTGGCATACCCAGCAGGTGATTTTGGCGTGTCAGGGAGGTGGTACTGGTGAGTCGAGCAGGTGGTTCCGGCGTGCTCAGCAGATGGTTCAGGCGGTTCTGGCAGGTGGTATCCGTCTGTTCGGGGTGTGGTTCCAGCATCTCATGAACACGTTTCTGGCACGTCTGAGATGTGGTTCCAGCCGGCCCGACAGGTGTTTCCGCAGTGTCCGCCAAGCGGTTCTGGCGTAGTTGGCAGGTGATTTTGGCATGACTGGCAGGTGGTTCCAGCAAGCCCGGCAGGTGATTCCGAAGTGTTCCCCAACTGGTTGTGGCGTAGCCGGCAGGTGATTTTTGCGTGTCCGGCAGGTGCTTCTGGCGATTCGACCAGGTGGTTCCGGCGTGCTCGGCAGGTGCTTCCGGGGTCATTGGCACGGGGTTCTGGCATATCTGAGAGGTGGTTCCGGCATGCCCGGCAGGTGATTCCGGAGTGTTCGCCAAGTGTTTCCGGCGTAGCCGGCAGGTGATTTTGCATGTCCAGCGGTCGTTCCGGCGGGTCGAGCCGGTGGTTCCGGCGTGTCCGGCAGGTGGTTCCGGTCTGTCCGGCAGGTGGTTCTGTGGTGTCCGGCACGAGGTTCAGTCTGAGAGGCTGTGCCGGCATGCCCCTCACGTGATTCCGGCTTGTCCCCGAAGTGGTGCTGGTGTAGCGGGCAGGTGATTTTGGCGTGTCCGGCAGGTGGTTCAGGCGAGTTGAGCAGGTGGTTGCGACGTGCTCGGCAGGTGCTTCCGGCGTCTCCGGCACGTGTTTCTGGCACATCTGACTGGTGGTTCCGGCATGCCCAAAAGTTGATTCCGGTCTGTCCGGTAGGCGGTTCCGGCGTGCACGGCACGTGGTTCTGGTACGTCTCAGAGGTGGTTGCGTATGCCCAACAGGTGATTCCGGACTGTCCGCCACGTGCTTCTGGCACGTCTGAGAGGTGGTTCCAACATGCCCGGCAGGTCATTTCGGAGAGTCGTCCAAGTGGTTCTGGCGTAGCCCGCAGGTGATTTTGGCGTGTCAGGTAGGTTGTTCCGTTGTGCTTGGCAGGTGGTTCAGGCTTGGCCGGCAGGTGGTTCCAGACTGTCCAGGACGTGTTTCCAGCTTCTCCGGCAGGTGGTTCTGGTACGTCTGAGAGGTGGTTCCGCCATGGCTGGCAGGTGATTCCGGACCGTCCCCCAGGTGGTTCTGGCATAGCCAGCAGTTGATATTGGCCTGTCCGGCAGGTCGTTCCAGCGAGTCGAACAGGTGGCTCCGGCGTGCTCGGCAGGTGGTTCCGGTCTGTGCGGTAGGTTATTCCGGCGTGTCCAGCACGTGCTTCCGACACGTCTGAGAGGTGGTTCCCCCATGCGCGACAGGTGATTTCGGAGTGTCCGCCAGGTGGTTCTGGCGTACCCGGCAGGTGATTTTGGTGTGTCCGGCAGGTGTTTCTGGCGAGTCGAGCAGGTGGCTCCGGCATGCTCGGCAGGTGCTTCCGGCGTCTCCGGCACGTGGTTCTGGTGTGTCTGAGAGCTGGTTCCAGCATGTCCGGCAGATGATTCCGGAGTGTCCGCCAAGTGGTTCTGGCATACCCGGCTGGTGATTTGGGCATGTCAGGTAGGTGGCTCCGGCGTGCTCGGCAGGTTGTTCAGACTGGTCTGGCAGGTGTTTTCCGTCTGTTCGGGGTGTGGTTCCAGCATCTCATGCACATGGTTCTGGCATGTCTGAGATGTGGTTCCGGCCGGCCCGACAGGTGTTTCCACAGTGTCCGCCAAGTGGTACTGGCGTAGTTGGCATGTGATTTTGGCATGACCGGCAGGTGGTTCCAGCAAGCCCGGCAGGTGATTCCGAAGTGTTCCCCAACTGGTTGTGGCGTAGCCGGCAGGTGATTTTTGCGTGTCCGGCAGGTGGTTCTGGCGAGTCGAGCAGGTGGTTCCGGCGTGCTCGGCAGGTGCTTCCGGGGTCATTGGCACGTGGTTCTGGCATATCTGAGAGGTGGTTCCGGCATGCCCGGCAGGTGATTCCGGAGTGTTCGCCAAGTGTTTCCGGCGTAGCCGGCCGGTGATTTTGCATGTCCAGCGGTCGTTCCGGCGGGTCGAGCCGGTGGTTCCGGCGTGTCCGGCAGGTGGTTCCGGTCTGTCCGGCAGGTGGTTCTGTGGTGTCCGGCACGAGGTTCAGTCTGAGAGGCTGTGCCGGCATGCCCCTCACGTGATTCCGGCTTGTCCCCGAAGTGGTGCTGGTGTAGCGGGCAGGTGATTTTGGCGTGTCCGGCAGGTGGTTCAGGCGAGTTGAGCAGGTGGTTGCGACGTGCTCGGCAGGTGCTTCCGGCGTCTCCGGCACGTGTTTCTGGCACATCTGACTGGTGGTTCCGGCATGCCCAAAAGTTGATTCCGGTCTGTCCGGTAGGTGGTTCCGGCGTGCACGGCACGTGGTTCTGGTACGTGTCAGAGGTGGTTGCGTATGCCCAGCAGGTGATTCCGGACTGTCCGCCACGTGCTTCTGGCACGTCTGAGAGGTGGTTCCAACATGCCCGGCAGGTCATTTCGGAGAGTCGTCCAAGTGGTTCTGGCGTAGCCCGCAGGTGATTTTGGCGTGTCCGGCAGGTGGTTCCGCCGTGCTCGGCAGGTGGTTCAGGCATGGCCGTCACGTGGTTCCAGTCTGTCCAGGACGTGTTTCCAGCTTCTCCGGCAGGTGGTTCTGGTACGTCTGAGAGGTGGTTCCGCCATGGCTGGCAGGTGATCCCGGACTGTCCCCCAGGTGGTTCTGGCATAGCCAGCAGTTGATATTGGCCTGTCCGGCAGGTGGTTCCAGCGAGTCGAACAGGTGGCTCCGGCGTTCTTGGCAGGTGGTTCCGGTCTGTCCGGTAGGTGTTTCCGGCGTGTCTGGCACGTGCTTCCGGCACGTCTGAGAGGTGGTTCCGTCATGCGCGGCAGGTGATTCCGGAGTGTCCGCCAGGTGGTTCTGGCGTACCCAGCAGGTGATTTTGGCGTGTCCGGCAGGTGTTTCTGGCGAGTCGAGCAGGTGGCTCCGGCATGCTCGGCAGGTGCTTCCGGCGTCTCCGGCACTTGGTTCTGGTGTGTCTGAGAGCTGGTTCCGGCATGTCCGGCAGATGATTCCGGAGTGTCCGCCAAGTGGTTCTGGCATACCCAGCAGGTGATTTTGGCGTGTCAGGGAGGTGGTACCGGTGAGTCGAGCAGGTGGTTCCGGCGTGCTCAGCAGGTGGTTCAGGCGGTTCTGGCAGGTGGTATCCGTCTGTTCGGGGTGTGGTTCCAGCATCTCATGAACACGTTTCTGGCACGTCTGAGATGTGGTTCCAGCCGGCCCGACAGGTGTTTCCGCAGTGTCCGCCAAGCGGTTCTGGCGTAGTTGGCAGGTGATTTTGGCATGACTGGCAGGTGGTTCCAGCAAGCCTGGCAGGTGATTCCAAAGTGTTCACCAACTGGTTGTGGCGTAGCCGGCAGGTGATTTTTGCGTGATCGGCAGGTGGTTCTGGCGAGTCGAGCAGGTGGTTCCGGCGTGCTCGGCTGGTGCTTCCGGGGTCATTGGCACGGGGTTCTGGCATGTCTGAGAGGTGGTTCTTGCATGCCCGGCACGTGATTCCGGAGTGTTTGCCAAGTGGTTCTGGGATAGTCGGCAGGTGATTTTGGCATGTCTGGCAGGTGGTTCAGGCGAGTTGAGCAGGTGGTTCCAACGTGCTTGGCAGGTGCTTCAGGCGTCTCCGGCACGTGTTTCTGGCACATCTGACAGGTGGTTCCGGCATGCCCAAAAGGTGATTCCGGTCTGTCCGGTAGGTGGTTCCAGCCTGCACGGCATGTGGTTCTGGTACGTCTCAGAGGTGGTTGCGCATGCCCAACAGGTGATTCCGGACTGTCCGCCACATGGTTCTGGCACGTCTGAGAGGTGGTTCCGGCATGCCCGGCAGGTCATCCCAGAGAGTCCTCCAAGTGGTTCTGGCATAACACGCAGGTGATTTTGGCGTGTCAGGCAGGTTGTTCCGTTGTGCTTGGCAGGTGGTTCAGGCTTGGCCGGCAGGTGGTTCCAGACTGTCCAGGACGTGATTCCAGCTTCTCCGGCAGGTGGTTCTGGTACGTCTGAGAGGTGGTTCCGCCATGGCTGGCAGGTGATTCCGGACCGTCCCCCAGGTGGTTCTGGCATAGCCAGGAGTTGATATTGGCCTGTCCGGCAGGTGGTTCCAGCGAGTCGGACAGGTGGCTCTGGCGTGCTCGGCAGGTGGTTCCGGTCTGTCCGGTAGGTCATTCCGGCGTGTCCGGCACGTGCTTCCGGCACGTCTGAGAGGTGGTTCCGGCATGCGCGACAGGTGATTTCGGAGTGTCCGCCAGGTGGTTCTGGCGTACCCGGAAGGTGATATTGGCGTGTCCGGCAGGTGTTTCTGGCGTGTCGAGCAGGTGGCTCCGGCATGCTCGGCAGGTGCTTCCGGCGTCTCCGGCACGTGGTTCTGGTGTGTCTGAGAGCTGGTTCCGGCATGTCCGGCAGATGATTCCGGAGTGTCCGCCAAGTGGTTCTGGCATACCCGGCTGGTGATTTGGGCCTGTCAGGTAGGTGGTTCCGGCGAGTCGAGCAGGTGGCTCCGGCGTGCTCGGCAGGTTGTTCAGACGGGTCTGGCAGGTGTTTTCCGTCTGTTCTGGGTGTGGTTCCAGCATCTCATGCACATGGTTCTGGCACGTCTGAGATGTGGTTCCGGCCGGCCCGACAGGTGTTTCCACAGTGTCCGCCAAGTGGTACTGGCGTAGTTGGCAGGTGATTTTGGCATGACCGGCAGGTGGTTCCAGCAAGCCCGGCAGGTGATTCCGAAGTGTTCCCCAACTGGTTGTGGCGTAGCCGGCAGGTGATTTTTGCGTGTCCGGCAGGTGGTTCTGGCGAGTCGAGCAGGTGGTTCCGGCGTGCTCGGCAGGTGCTTCCGGGGTCATTGGCACGTGGTTCTGGCATATCTGAGAGGTGGTTCCGGCATGCCCGGCAGGTGATTCCGGAGTGTTCGCCAAGTGTTTGCGGCGTAGCCGGCAGGTGATTTTGCATGTCCAGCGGTCGTTCCGGCGGGTCGAGCCAGTGGTTCCGGCGTGTCCGGCAGGTGGTTCCGGTCTGTCCGGCAGGTGGTTCTGTGGTGTCCGGCACGAGGTTCAGTCTGAGAGGCTGTGCCGGCATGCCCCTCACGTGATTCCGGCTTGTCCCCGAAGTGGTGCTGGTGTAGCGGGCAGGTGATTTTGGCGTGTCCGGCAGGTGGTTCAGGCGAGTTGAGCAGGTGGTTGCGACGTGCTCGGCAGGTGCTTCCGGCGTCTCCGGCACGTGTTTCTGGCACATCTGACTGGTGGTTCCGGCATGCCCAAAAGTTGATTCCGGTCTGTCCGGTAGGTGGTTCCGGCGTGCACGGCACGTGGTTCTGGTACGTCTCAGAGGTGGTTGCGTATGCCCAACAGGTGATTCCGGACTGTCCGCCACGTGCTTCTGGCACGTCTGAGAGGTGGTTCCAACATGCCCGGCAGGTCATTTCGGAGAGTCGTCCAAGTGGTTCTGGCGTAGCCCGCAGGTGATTTTGGCGTGTCCGGCAGGTGGTTCCGCCGTGCTCGGCAGGTGGTTCAGGCATGGCCGTCACGTGGTTCCAGTCTGTCCAGGACGTGTTTCCAGCTTCTCCGGCAGGTGGTTCTGGTACGTCTGAGAGGTGGTTCCGCCATGGCTGGCAGGTGATCCCAGACTGTCCCCCAGGTGTTTCTGGCATAGCCAGCCGTTGATATTGGCCTGTCTGGCAGGTGGTTCCAGCGAGTCGAACAGGTGGCTCCGGCGTTCTTGGCAGGTGGTTCCGGTCTGTCCGGTAGGTGTTTCGGGCGTGTCTGGCACGTGCTTCCGGCACGTCTGAGAGGTGGTTCCGGCATACGCGGCAGGTGATTCCGTAGTGTCCGCCAGGTGGTTCTGGCATACCCGGCAGGTGATTTTGGCGTGTGCGGCAGGTGTTTCTGGCGAGTCGAGCAGGTGGCTCCGGCATGCTCGGCAGGTGCTTCCGGCGTCTCCGGCATGTGGTTCTGGTGTGTCTGAGAGCTGGTTCCGGCATGTCCGGCAGGTGATTCCGGAGTGTCCGCCAAGTGGTTTTGGCATACCCGGCTGGTGATTTTGTCATGTCAGGTAGGTGGTTCCGGCGAGTCGAGCAGGTGGCTCCGGCGTGCTTTGCAGGTTGTTCACACGGGTCTGGCAGGTGATTTCCGTCTGTTCGGGGTGTGGTTCCAGCATCTCATGCACATGGTTCTGGCACGTCTGAGATGTGGTTCCGGCCGGCCCGACAGGTGTTTCCACAGTGTCTGCCAAGTGGTACTGGCGTAGTTGGCAGGTGATTTTGGCATGACCGGCAGGTGGTTCCAGCTAGCCCGGCAGGTGATTCCGAAGTGTTCCCCCACCGGTTGTGGCGTAGGGGGCAGGTGATTTTTGCGTGTCCGGCAGGTGGTTCTGGCGAGTCGAGCAGGTGGTTCCGGCGTGCTCGGCAGGTGCTTCCGGGGTCATTGGCACGTGGTTCTGGCATATCTGAGAGGTGGTTCCGGCATGCCCGGCAGGTGATTCCGGAGTGTTCGCCAAGTGTTTCCGGCGTAGCCGGCAGGTGATTTTTGCATGTCCAGCGGTCGTTCCGGCGGGTCGAGCCGGTGGTTCCGGCGTGTCCGGCAGGTGGTTCCGGTCTGTCCGGCAGGTGGTTCTGTGGTGTCCGGCACGAGGTTCAGTCTGAGAGGCTGTGCCGGCATGCCCCTCACGTGATTCCGGCTTGTCCCCGAAGTGGTGCTGGTGTAGCGGGCAGGTGATTTTGGCGTGTCCGGCAGGTGGTTCAGGCGAGTTGAGCAGGTGGTTGCGACGTGCTCGGCAGGTGCTTCCGGCGTCTCCGGCACGTGTTTCTGGCACATCTGACTGGTGGTTCCGGCATGCCCAAAAGTTGATTCCGGTCTGTCCGGTAGGTGGTTCCGGCGTGCACGGCACGTCGTTGTGGTACGTCTCAGAGGTGGTTGCGTATGCCCAACAGGTGATTCCGGACTGTCCGCAACGTGCTTCTGGCACGTCTGAGAGGTGGTTCCAACATGCCCGGCAGGTCATTTCGGAGAGTCGTCCAAGTGGTTCTGGCGTAGCCCGCAGGTGATTTTGGCGTGTCCGGCAGGTGGTTCCGCCGTGCTCGGCAGGTGGTTCAGGCATGGCCGTCACGTGGTTCCAGTCTGTCCAGGACGTGTTTCCAGCTTCTCCGGCAGGTGGTTCTGGTACGTCTGAGAGGTGGTTCCGCCATGGCTGGCAGGTGATCCCGGACTGTCCCCCAGGTGGTTCTGGCATAGCCAGCCGTTGATATTGGCCTGTCCGGCAGGTGGTTCCAGCGAGTCGAACAGGTGGCTCCGGCGTTCTTGGCAGGTGGTTCCGGTCTGTCCGGTAGGTGTTTCGGGCGTGTCTGGCACGTGCTTCCGGCACGTCTGAGAGGTGGTTCCGGCATGCGCGGCAGGTGGTTCAGGCGGTTCTGGCAGGTGGTATCCGTCTGTTCGGGGTGTGGTTCCAGCATCTCATGAACACGTTTCTGGCAAGTCTGAGATGTGGTTCCAGCCGGCCCGACAGGTGTTTCCGCAGTGTCCGCCAAGCGGTTCTGGCGTAGTTGGCAGGTGATTTTGGCATGACTGGCAGGCGGTTCCAGCAAGCCTGGCAGGTGATTCCAAAGTGTTCACCAACTGGTTGTGGCGTAGCCGGCAGGTGATTTTTGCGTGATCGGCAGGTGGTTCTGGCGAGTCGAGCAGGTGGTTCCGGCGTGCTCGGCTGGTGCTTCCGGGGTCATTGGCACGGGGTTCTGGCATGTCTGAGAGGTGGTTCCTGCATGCCCGGCAAGTGATTCCGGAGTGTTCGCCAAGTGGTTCTGGCATAGTCGGCAGGTGATTTTGGCATGTCCGGCAGGTGGTTCAGGCGAGTTGAGCAGGTGGTTCCAACGTGCTTGGCAGGTGCTTCCGGCGTCTCCGGCACGTGTTTCTGGCACATCTGACAGGTGGTTCCGGCATGCCCGAAAGTTGATTCCGGTCTGTCCGGTAGGTGGTTCCAGCCTGCACGGCATGTGGTTCTGGTACGTCTCAGAGGTGGTTGCGCATGCCCAACAGGTGATTCCGGACTGTCCGCCACATGGTTCTGGCACGTCTGAGAGGTGGTTCCGGCATGCCCGGCAGGTCATCCCAGAGAGTCCTCCAAGTGGTTCTGGCATAACACGCAGGTGATTTTGGCGTGTCTGGCAGGTTGTTCCGTTGTGCTTGGCAGGTGGTTCAGGCTTGGCCGGCAGGTGGTTCCAGACTGTCCAGGACGTGTTTCCAGCTTCTCCGGCAGGTGGTTCTGGTACGTCTGAGAGGTGGTTCTGCCATGGCTGGCAGGTGATTCCGGACCGTCCCCCAGGTGGTTCTGGCATAGCCAGCATTTGATATGGGCCTGTCCGGCAGGTGGTTCCAGCGAGTCGAACAGGTGGCTCCGGCGTGCTCGGCAGGTGGTTCCGTTCTGTCCGGTTGGTGATTCCGGCGTGTCCGGCACGTGCTTCCGGCACGTCTGAGAGGTGGTTCCGGCATGCGCGACAGGTGGTTTCGGAGTGTCCGCCAGGTGCTTCTGGCGTACCCGGCAGGTGATTTTGGCGTGTCCGGCAGGTGTTTCTGGCGAGTCGAGCAGGTGGCTCCGGCATGCTCGGCAGGTGCTTCCGGCGTCTCCGGCACGTGGTTCTGGTGTGTCTGAGAGCTGGTTCCGGCATGTCCGGCAGATGATTACGGAGTGTCCGCCAAGTGGTTCTGGCATACCCGGCTGGTGATTTGGGCCTGTCAGGTAGGTGGTTCCGGCGAGTCGAGCAGGTGGCTCCGGCGTGCTCGGCAGGTTGTTCAGACGGGTCTGGCAGGTGTTTTCCGTCTGTTCTGGGTGTGGTTCCAGCATCTCATGCACATGGTTCTGGCACGTCTGAGATGTGGTTCCGGCCGGCCCGACAGGTGTTTCCACAGTGTCCGCCAAGTGGTACTGGCGTAGTTGGCAGGTGATTTTGGCATGACCGGCAGGTGGTTCCAGCAAGCCCGGCAGGTGATTCCGAAGTGTTCCCCAACTGGTTGTGGCGTAGCCGGCAGGTGATTTTTGCGTGTCCGGCAGGTGGTTCTGGCGAGTCGAGCAGGTGGTTCCGGCGTGCTCGGCAGGTGCTTCCGGGGTCATTGGCACGTGGTTCTGGCATATCTGAGAGGTGGTTCCGGCATGCCCGGCAGGTGATTCCGGAGTGTTCGCCAAGTGTTTCCGGAGTAGCCGGCAGGTGATTTTGCATGTCCAGCGGTCGTTCCGGCGGGTCGAGGCGGTGGTTCCGGCGTGTCCGGCAGGTGGTTCCGGTCTGTCCGGCAGGTGGTTCTGTGGTGTCCGGCACGAGGTTCAGTCTGAGAGGCTGTGCCGGCATGCCCCTCACGTGATTCCGGCTTGTCCCCGAAGTGGTGCTGGTGTAGCGGGCAGGTGATTTTGGCGTGTCCGGCAGGTGGTTCAGGCGAGTTGAGCAGGTGGTTGCGACGTGCTCGGCAGGTGCTTCCGGCGTCTCCGGCACGTGTTTCTGGCACATCTGACTGGTGGTTCCGGCATGCCCGAAAGGTGATTCCGGTCTGTCCGGTAGGTGGTTCCAGCCGGCACGGCATGTGGTTCTGGTACGTCTCAGAGGTGGTTGCGCATGCCCAACAGGTGATTCCGGACTGTCCGCCACATGGTTCTGACACGTCTGAGAGGTGGTTCCGGCATGCCCGGCAGGTCATCCCAGAGAGTCCTCCAAGTGGTTCTGGCATAACACGCAGGTGATTTTGGCGTGTCTGGCAGGTTGTTCCGCTGTGCTTGGCAGGTGGTTCAGGCTTGGCCGGCAGGTGGTTCCAGACTGTCCAGGACGTGTTTCCAGCTTCTCCGGCAGGTGGTTCTGGTACGTCTGAGAGGTGGTTCCGCCATGGCTGGCAGGTGATTCCGGAGCGTCCCCCAGGTGGTTCTGGAAGAGCCAGAAGTTGATATTGGCCTTTCCGGCAGGGGGTTCCAGCGAGTCGAACAAGGTGGCTCCGGCGTGCTCGGCAGGTGGTTCCGGTCTGTCCGGTAGGTGATTCCGGCGTGTCCGGCACGTGCTTCCGGCACGTCTGAGAGGTGGTTCCAGCATGCGCGGCAGGTGATTCCGTAGTGTCAGCCAGGTGGTTCTGGCGTACCCGGCAGGTGATTTTGGCGTGTCCGGCAGGTGTTTCTGGCGAGTCGAGCAGGTGGCTCCGGCATGCTCGGCAGGTGCTTCCGTCGTCTCCGGCACTTGGTTCTGGTGTGTCTGAGAGCTGTTTCCGGCATGTCCGGCAGATGATTCCGGGGTGTCCGCCAAGTGGTTCTGGCATACCCAGCAGGTGATTTTGGCGTGTCAGGGAGGTGGTACCGGTGAGTCGAGCAGGTGGTTCCGGCGTGCTCAGCAGGTGGTTCAGGCGGTTCTGGGAGGTGGTATCCGTCTGTTCGGGGTGTGGTTCCAGCGTCTCATGAACACGTTTCTGGCACGTCTGAGATGTGGTTCCAGCCGGCCCGACAGGTGTTTCCGCAGTGTCCGCCAAGCGGTTCTGGCGTAGTTGGCAGGTGATTTTGGCATGACTGGCAGGTGGTTCCAGCAAGCCTTGCAGGTGATTCCAAAGTGTTCACCAACTGGTTGTGGCGTAGCCGGCAGGTGATTTTTGCGTGATCGGCAGGTGGTTCTGGCGAGTCGAGCAGGTGGCTCCGGCGGGCTCGGCTGGTGCTTCCGGGGTCATTGGCACGGGGTTCTGGCATGTCTGAGAGGTGGTTCCTGCATGCCCGGTAAGTGATTTCGGAGTGTAAGACAGGTGGTTATGGCCTACCCGGCAGGTGATTTTTGCATGTCCGGCAGGTGTTTCTGGCGAGTGGAGCAGGTGGCTCCGGCATGCTCGGCAGGTGCTTCCGGCGTCTCCGGCACGTGGTTCTGGTGTGTCTGAGTGCTGGTTCCGGCATGTCCGGCAGATGATTCCGGAGTGTCCGCCAAGTGGTTCTGGCATACCCGGCTGGTGATTTGGGCATGTCAGGTAGGTGGTTCCGGCGAGTCGAGCAGGTGGCTCCGGCGTGCTCAGCAGGTTGTTCAGACGGGTCTGGCAGGTGTTTTCCGTCTGTTCGGGGTGTGGTTCCAGCATCTCATGCACATGGTTCTGGCACGTCTGAGATGTGGTTCCGGCCGGCCCGACAGGTGTTTCCACAGTGTCCGCCAAGTGGTACTGGCGTATTTGGCAGGTGATTTTGGCATGACCGGCAGGTGGTTCCAGCAAGCCCGGCAGGTGATTCCGAAGTGTTCCCCCACCGGTTGTGGCGTAGCCGGCAGGTGATTTTTGCGTGGCCGGCAGGTGGTTCTGGCGAGTCGAGCAGGTGGTTCCGGCGTGCTCGGCAGGTGCTTCCGGGGTCATTGGCACGTGGTTCTGGCATATCTGAGAGGTGGTTCCGGCATGCCCGGCAGGTGATTCCGGAGTGTTCGCCAAGTGTTTCCGGCGTAGCCGGCAGGTGATTTTTGCATGTCCAGCGGTCGTTCCGGCAGGTCGATCCGGTGGTTCCGGCGTGTCCGGCAGGTGGTTCCGGTCTGTCCGGCAGGTGGTTCTGTGGTGTCCGGCACGAGGTTCAGTCTGAGAGGCTGTGCCGGCATGCCCCTCACGTGATTCCGGCTTGTCCCCGAAGTGGTGCTGGTGTAGCGGGCAGGTGATTTTGGCGTGTCCGGCAGGTGGTTCAGGCGAGTTGAGCAGGTGGTTGCGACGTGCTCGGCAGGTGCTTCCGGCGTCTCCGGCACGTGTTTCTGGCACATCTGACTGGTGGTTCCGGCATGCCCAAAAGTTGATTCCGGTCTGTCCGGTAGGTGGTTCCGGCGTGCACGGCACGTGGTTCTGGTACGTGTCAGAGGTGGTTGCGTATGCCCAACAGGTGATTCCGGACTGTCCGCCACGTGCTTCTGGCACGTCTGAGAGGTGGTTCCAACATGCCCGGCAGGTCATTTCGGAGAGTCGTCCAAGTGGTTCTGGCGTAGCCCGCAGGTGATTTTGGCGTGTCCGGCAGGTGGTTCCGCCGTGCTCGGCAGGTGGTTCAGGCATGGCCGTCACGTGGTTCCAGTCTGTCCAGGACGTGTTTCCAGCTTCTCCGGCAGGTGGTTCTGGTACGTCTGAGAGGTGGTTCCGCCATGGCTGGCAGGTGATCCCGGACTGTCCCCCAGGTGTTTCTGGCATAGCCAGCCGTTGATATTGGCCTGTCTGGCAGGTGGTTCCAGCGAGTCGAACAGGTGGCTCCGGCGTTCTTGGCAGGTGGTTCCGGTCTGTCCGGTAGGTGTTTCGGGCGTGTCTGGCACGTGCTTCCGGCACGTCTGAGAGGTGGTTCCGGCATGCGCGGCAGGTGATTCCGTAGTGTCCGCCAGGTGGTTCTGGCATACCCGGCAGGTGATTTTGGCGTGTGCGGCAGGTGTTTCTGGCGAGTCGAGCAGGTGGCTCCGGCATGCTCGGCAGGTGCTTCCGGCGTCTCCGGCACTTGGTTCTGGTGTGTCTGAGAGCTGTTTCCGGCATGTCCGGCAGATGATTCCGGGGTGTCCGCTAAGTGGTTCTGGCATACCCAGCAGGTGATTTTGGCGTGTCAGGGAGGTGGTACCGGTGAGTCGAGCAGGTGGTTCCGGCGTGCTCAGCAGGTGGTTCAGGCGGTTCTGGCAGGTGGTATCCGTCTGTTCGGGGTGTGGTTCCAGCATCTCATGAACACGTTTCTGGCACGTCTGAGATGTGGTTCCAGCCGGCCCGACAGGTGTTTCCGCAGTGTCCGCCAAGCGGTTCTGGCGTAGTTGGCAGGTGATTTTGGCATGACTGGCAGGTGGTTCCAGCAAGCCTTGCAGGTGATTCCAAAGTTTTCACCAACTGGTTGTGGCGTAGCCGGCAGGTGATTTTTGCGTGATCGGCAGGTGGTTCTGGCGAGTCGAGCAGGTGGTTCCGGCGTGCTCGGCTGGTGCTTCCGGGGTCATTGGCACGGGGTCCTGGCATGTCTGAGAGGTGGTTCCTGCATGCCCGGTAAGTGATTTCGGAGTGTCCGACAGGTGGTTATGGCGTACCCGGCAGGTGATTTTTGCATGTCCGGCAGGTGTTTCTGGCGAGTGGAGCAGGTGGCTCCGGCATGCTCGGCAGGTGCTTCCGGCGTCTCCGGCACGTGGTTCTGGTGTGTCTGAGTGCTGGTTCCGGCATGTCCGGCAGATGATTCCGGAGTGTCCGCCAAGTGGTTCTGGCATACCCGGCTGGTGATTTTGGCATGTCAGGTAGGTGGTTCCGGCGAGTCGAGCAGGTGGCTCCGGCGTGCTCAGCAGGTTGTTCAGACGGGTCTGGCAGGTGTTTTCCGTCTGTTCGGGGTGTGGTTCCAGCATCTCATGCACATGGTTCTGGCACGTCTGAGATGTGGTTCCGGCCGGCCCGACAGGTGTTTCCACAGTGTCCGCCAAGTGGTACTGGCGTAGTTGGCAGGTGATTTTGGCATGACCGGCAGGTGGTTCCAGCAAGCCCGGCAGGTGATTCCGAAGTGTTCCCCCACCGGTTGTGGCGTAGCCGGCAGGTGATTTTTGCGTGGCCGGCAGGTGGTTCTGGCGAGTCGAGCAGGTGGTTCCGGCGTGCTCGGCAGGTGCTTCCGGTTTCATTGGCACGTGGTTCTGGCATATCTGAGAGGTGGTTCCGGCATGCCCGGCAGGTGATTCCGGAGTGTTCGCCAAGTGTTTCCGGCGTAGCCGGCAGGTGATTTTTGCATGTCCAGCGGTCGTTCCGGCAGGTCGATCCGGTGGTTCCGGCGTGTCCGGCAGGTGGTTCCGGTCTGTCCGGCAGGTGGTTCTGTGGTGTCCGGCACGAGGTTCAGTCTGAGAGGCTGTGCCGGCATGCCCCTCACGTGATTCCGGCTTGTCCCCGAAGTGGTGCTGGTGTAGCGGGCAGGTGATTTTGGCGTGTCCGGCAGGTGGTTCAGGCGAGTTGAGCAGGTGGTTGCGACGTGCTCGGCAGGTGCTTCCGGCGTCTCCGGCACGTGTTTCTGGCACATCTGACTGGTGGTTCCGGCATGCCCAAAAGTTGATTCCGGTCTGTCCGGTAGGTGGTTCCGGCGTGCACGGCACGTGGTTCTGGTACGTCACAGAGGTGGTTGCGTATGCCCAACAGGTGATTCCGGACTGTCCGCCACGTGCTTCTGGCACGTCTGAGAGGTGGTTCCAACATGCCCGGCAGGTCATTTCGGAGAGTCGTCCAAGTGGTTCTGGCGTAGCCCGCAGGTGATTTTGGCGTGTCCGGCAGGTGGTTCCGCTGTGCTCGGCAGGTGGTTCAGGCATGGCCGTCACGTGGTTCCAGTCTGTCCAGGACGTGTTTCCAGCTTCTCCGGCAGGTGGTTCTGGTACGTCTGAGAGGTGGTTCCGCCATGGCTGGCAGGTGATCCCGGACTGTCCCGCAGGTGTTTCTGGCATAGCCAGCCGTTGATATTGGCCTGTCCGGCAGGTGGTTCCAGCGAGTCGAACAGGTGGCTCCGGCGTTCTTGGCAGGTGGTTCCGGTCTGTCCGGTAGGTGTTTCCGGCGTGTCTGGCACGTGCTTCCGGCACGTCTGAGAGGTGGTTCCGGCATGCGCGGCAGGTGGTTCAGGCGGTTCTGGCAGGTGGTATCCGTCTGTTCGGGGTGTGGTTTCAGCGTCTCATGAACACGTTTCTGGCACGTCTGAGATGTGTTTCCAGCCGGCCCGACAGGTGTTTCCGCAGTGTCCGCCAAGCAGTTCTGGCGTAGTTGGCAGGTGATTTTGGCATGACTGGCAGGTGGTTCCAGCAAGCCTTGCAGGTGATTCCAAAGTGTTCACCAACTGGTTGTGGCGTAGCCGGCAGGTGATTTTTGCGTGATCGGCAGGTGGTTCTGGCGAGTCGAGCAGGTGGCTCCGGCGTGCTCGGCTGGTGCTTCCGGGGTCATTGGCACGGGGTTCTGGCATGTCTGAGAGGTGGTTCCTGCATGCCCGGCAAGTGATTCCGGAGTGTTCGCCAAGTGGTTCTGGCATAGTCGGCAGGTGATTTTGGCATGTCCGGCAGGTGGTTCAGGCGAGTTGAGCAGGTGGTTCCAACGTGCTTGGCAGGTGCTTCCGGCGTCTCCGGCACGTGTTTCTGGCACATCTGACAGGTGGTTCCGGCATGCCCGAAAGGTGATTCCGGTCTGTCCGGTAGGTGGTTCCAGCCTGCACGGCATGTGGTTCTGGTACGTCTCAGAGGTGGTTGCGCATGCCCAACAGGTGATTCCGGACTGTCCGCCACATGGTTCTGGCACGTCTGAGAGGTGGTTCCGGCATGCCCGGCAGGTCATCCCAGAGAGTCCTCCAAGTGGTTCTGGCACAACACGCAGGTGATTTTGGCGTGTCTGGCAGGTTGTTCCGCTGTGCTTGGCAGGTGGTTCAGGCTTGGCCGGCAGGTGGTTCCAGACTGTCCAGGACGTGTTTCCAGCTTCTCCGGCAGGTGGTTCTGGTACGTCTGAGAGGTGGTTCCGCCATGGCTGGCAGGTGATTCAAGACCGTCCCCCAGGTGGTTCTGGCATAGCCAGCAGTTGATATTGGCCTGTCTGGCAGGTGGTTCCAGCGAGTCGAACAGGTGGCTCCGGCGTTCTTGGCAGGTGGTTCCGGTCTGTCCGGTAGGTGATTCCGGCGTGTCCGGCACGTGCTTCCGGCACGTCTGAGAGGTGGTTCCGGCATGCACGACAGGTGATTCCGTAGTGTCCGCCAGGTGGTTCTGGCGTACCCGGCAGGTGATTTTATCGTGTCCGGCAGGTGTTTCTGGCGAGTCGAGCATGTGGCTCCGGCATGCTCGGCAGGTGCTTCCGGCGTCTCCGGCATGTGGTTCTGGTGTGTCTGAGAGCTGGTTCCGGCATGTCCGGCAGGTGATTCCGGAGTGTCCGCCAAGTGGTTTTGGCATACCCGGCTGGTGATTTTGTCATGTCAGGTAGGTGGTTCCGGCGAGTCGAGCAGGTGGCTCCGGCGTGCTTTGCAGGTTGTTCACACGGGTCTGGCAGGTGTTTTCCGTCTGTTCGGGGTGTGGTTCCAGCATCTCATGCACATGGTTCTGGCACGTCTGAGATGTGGTTCCGGCCGGCCCGACAGGTGTTTCCACAGTGTCTGCCAAGTGGTACTGGCGTAGTTGGCAGGTGATTTTGGCATGACCGGCAGGTGGTTCCAGCTAGCCCGGCGGGTGATTCCGAAGTGTTCCCCCACCGGTTGTGGCGTAGGGGGCAGGTGATTTTTGCGTGTCCGGCAGGTGGTTCTGGCGAGTCTAGCAGGTGGTTCCGGCGTGCTCGGCAGGTGCTTCCGGGGTCATTGGCACGTGGTTCTGGCATATCTGAGAGGTGGTTCCGGCATGCCCGGCAGGTGATTCCGGAGTGTTCGCCAAGTGTTTCCGGCGTAGCCGGCAGGTGATTTTTGCATGTCTAGCGGTCGTTCCGGCGGGTCGAGCCGGTGGTTCCGGCGTGTCCGGCAGGTGGTTCCGGTCTGTCCGGCAGGTGGTTCTGTGGTGTCCGGCACGAGGTTCAGTCTGAGAGGCTGTGCCGGCATGCCCCTCACGTGATTCCGGCTTGTCCCCGAAGTGGTGCTGGTGTAGCGGGCAGGTGATTTTGGCGTGTCCGGCAGGTGGTTCAGGCGAGTTGAGCAGGTGGTTGCGACGTGCTCGGCAGGTGCTTCCGGCGTCTCCGGCACGTGTTTCTGGCACATCTGACTGGTGGTTCCGGCATGCCCAAAAGTTGATTCCGGTCTGTCCGGTAGGTGGTTCCGGCGTGCACGGCACGTCGTTGTGGTACGTCTCAGAGGTGGTTGCGTATGCCCAACAGGTGATTCCGGACTGTCCGCAACGTGCTTCTGGCACGTCTGAGAGGTGGTTCCAACATGCCCGGCAGGTCATTTCGGAGAGTCGTCCAAGTGGTTCTGGCGTAGCCCGCAGGTGATTTTGGCGTGTCCGGCAGGTGGTTCCGCCGTGCTCGGCAGGTGGTTCAGGCATGGCCGTCACGTGGTTCCAGTCTGTCCAGGACGTGTTTCCAGCTTCTCCGGCAGGTGGTTCTGGTACGTCTGAGAGGTGGTTCCGCCATGGCTGGCAGGTGATCCCGGACTGTCCCCCAGGTGGTTCTGGCATAGCCAGCCGTTGATATTGGCCTGTCCGGCAGGTGGTTCCAGCGAGTCGAACAGGTGGCTCCGGCGTTCTTGGCAGGTGGTTCCGGTCTGTCCGGTAGGTGTTTCCGGCGTGTCTGGCACGTGCTTCCGGCACGTCTGAGAGGTGGTTCCGGCATGCGCGGCAGGTGGTTCAGGCGGTTCTGGCAGGTGGTATCCGTCTGTTCGGGGTGTGGTTCCAGCATCTCATGAACACGTTTCTGGCAAGTCTGAGATGTGGTTCCAGCCGGCCCGACAGGTGTTTCCGCAGTGTCCGCCAAGCGGTTCTGGCGTAGTTGGCAGGTGATTTTGGCATGACTGGCAGGCGGTTCCAGCAAGCCTGGCAGGTGATTCCAAAGTGTTCACCAACTGGTTGTGGCGTAGCCGGCAGTTGATTTTTGCGTGATCGGCAGGTGGTTCTGGCGAGTCGAGCAGGTGGTTCCGGCGTGCTCGGCTGGTGCTTCCGGGGTCATTGGCACGGGGTTCTGGCATGTCTGAGAGGTGGTTCCTGCATGCCCGGCAAGTGATTCCGGAGTGTTCGCCAAGTGGTTCTGGCATAGTCGGCAGGTGATTTTGGCATGTCCGGCAGGTGGTTCAGGCGAGTTGAGCAGGTGGTTCCAACGTGCTTGGCAGGTGCTTCCGGCGTCTCCGGCACGTGTTTCTGGCACATCTGACAGGTGGTTCCGGCATGCCCGAAAGTTGATTCCGGTCTGTCCGGTAGGTGGTTCCAGCCTGCACGGCATGTGGTTCTGGTACGTCTCAGAGGTGGTTGCGCATGCCCAACAGGTGATTCCGGACTGTCCGCCACATGGTTCTGGCACGTCTGAGAGGTGGTTCCGGCATGCCCGGCAGGTCATCCCAGAGAGTCCTCCAAGTGGTTCTGGCATAACACGCAGGTGATTTTGGCGTGTCTGGCAGGTTGTTCCGTTGTGCTTGGCAGGTGGTTCAGGCTTGGCCGGCAGGTGGTTCCAGACTGTCCAGGACGTGTTTCCAGCTTCTCCGGCAGGTGGTTCTGGTACGTCTGAGAGGTGGTTCCGCCATGGCTGGCAGGTGATTCCGGACCGTCCCCCAGGTGGTTCTGGCATAGCCAGCATTTGATATGGGCCTGTCCGGCAGGTGGTTCCAGCGAGTCGAACAGGTGGCTCCGGCGTGCTCGGCAGGTGGTTCCGTTCTGTCCGGTTGGTGATTCCGGCGTGTCCGGCACGTGCTTCCGGCACGTCTGAGAGGTGGTTCCGGCATGCGCGACAGGTGGTTTCGGAGTGTCCGCCAGGTGCTTCTGGCGTACCCGGCAGGTGATTTTGGCGTGTCCGGCAGGTGTTTCTGGCGAGTCGAGCAGGTGGCTCCGGCATGCTCGGCAGGTGCTTCCGGCGTCTCCGGCACGTGGTTCTGGTGTGTCTGAGAGCTGGTTCCGGCATGTCCGGCAGATGATTACGGAGTGTCCGCCAAGTGGTTCTGGCATACCCGGCTGGTGATTTGGGCCTGTCAGGTAGGTGGTTCCGGCGAGTCGAGCAGGTGGCTCCGGCGTGCTCGGCAGGTTGTTCAGACGGGTCTGGCAGGTGTTTTCCGTCTGTTCTGGGTGTGGTTCCAGCATCTCATGCACATGGTTCTGGCACGTCTGAGATGTGGTTCCGGCCGGCCCGACAGGTGTTTCCACAGTGTCCGCCAAGTGGTACTGGCGTAGTTGGCAGGTGATTTTGGCATGACCGGCAGGTGGTTCCAGCAAGCCCGGCAGGTGATTCCGAAGTGTTCCCCAACTGGTTGTGGCGTAGCCGGCAGGTGATTTTTGCGTGTCCGGCAGGTGGTTCTGGCGAGTCGAGCAGGTGGTTCCGGCGTGCTCGGCAGGTGCTTCCGGGGTCATTGGCACGTGGTTCTGGCATATCTGAGAGGTGGTTCCGGCATGCCCGGCAGGTGATTCCGGAGTGTTCGCCAAGTGTTTCCGGAGTAGCCGGCAGGTGATTTTGCATGTCCAGCGGTCGTTCCGGCGGGTCGAGGCGGTGGTTCCGGCGTGTCCGGCAGGTGGTTCCGGTCTGTCCGGCAGGTGGTTCTGTGGTGTCCGGCACGAGGTTCAGTCTGAGAGGCTGTGCCGGCATGCCCCTCACGTGATTCCGGCTTGTCCCCGAAGTGGTGCTGGTGTAGCGGGCAGGTGATTTTGGCGTGTCGGGCAGGTGGTTCAGGCGAGTTGAGCAGGTGGTTGCGACGTGCTCGGCAGGTGCTTCCGGCGTCTCCGGCACGTGTTTCTGGCACATCTGACTGGTGGTTCCGGCATGCCCGAAAGGTGATTCCGGTCTGTCCGGTAGGTGGTTCCAGCCTGCACGGCATGTGGTTCTGGTACGTCTCAGAGGTGGTTGCGCATGCCCAACAGGTGATTCCGGACTGTCCGCCACATGGTTCTGGCACGTCTGAGAGGTGGTTCCGGCATGCCCGGCAGGTCATCCCAGAGAGTCCTCCAAGTGGTTCTGGCATAACACGCAGGTGATTTTGGCGTGTCAGGCAGGTTGTTCCGTTGTGCTTGGCAGGTGGTTCAGGCATGGCCGGCAGGTGGTTCCCGACTGTCCAGGACGTGTTTCCAGCTTCTCCGGCAGGTGGTTCTGGTACGTCTGAGAGGTGGTTCCGCCATGGCTGGCAGGTGATTCCGGACCGTCCCCCAGGTGGTTCTGGCATAGCCAGCAGTTGATATTGGCCTGTCCGGCAGGTGGTTCCAGCGAGTCGAACAGGTGGCTCCGGCGTACTCGGCAGGTGGTTCCGGTCTGTCCGGTAGGTCATTCCGGCGTGTCCGGCACGTGCTTCCTGCACGTCTGAGATGTGGTTCCGGCATGCGCGACAGGTGGTTTCGGAGTGTCCGCCAGGTGGTTCTGGCGTACCCGGCAGGTGATTTTGGCGTGTGCGGCAGGTGTTTCTGGCGAGTCGAGCAGGTGGCTCCGGCATGCTCGGCAGGTGCTTCCGGCGTCTCCGGCACTTGGTTCTGGTGTGTCTGAGAGCTGGTTCCGGCATGTCCGGCAGATGATTCCGGAGTGTCCGCCAAGTGGTTCTCGCATACCCAGCAGGTGATTTTGGCGTGTCAGGGAGGTGGTACCGGTGAGTCGAGCAGGTGGTTCCGGCGTGCTCAGCAGGTGGTTCAGGCGGTTCTGGCAGGTGGTATCCGTCTGTTCGGGGTGTGGTTCCAGCGTCTCATGAACACGTTTCTGGCACGTCTGAGATGTGGTTCCAGCCGGCCCGACAGGTGTTTCCGCAGTGTCCGCCAAGCGGTTCTGGCGTAGTTGGCAGGTGATTTTGGCATGACTGGCAGGTGGTTCCAGCAAGCCTGGCAGGTGATTCCAAAGTGTTCACCAACTGGTTGTGGCGTAGCCGGCAGGTGATTTTTGCGTGATCGGCAGGTGGTTCTGGCGAGTCTAGTAGGTGGTTCCGGCGTGCTCGGCTGGTGCTTCCGGGGTCATTGGCACGGGGTTCTGGCATGTCTGAGAGGTGGTTCCTGCATGCCCGGCAAGTGATTCCGGAGTGTTCGCCAAGTGGTTCTGGCATAGTCGGCAGGTGATTTTGGCATGTCCGGCAGGTGGTTCAGGCGAGTTGAGCAGGTGGTTCCAACGTGCTTGGCAGGTGCTTCCGGCGTCTCCGGCACGTGTTTCTGGCACATCTGACAGGTGGTTCCGGCATGCCCGAAAGGTGATTCCGGTCTGTCCGGTAGGTGGTTCCAGCCGGCACGGCATGTGGTTCTGGTACGTCTCAGAGGTGGTTGCGCATGCCCAACAGGTGATTCCGGACTGTCCGCCACATGGTTCTGGCACGTCTGAGAGGTGGTTCCGGCATGCCCGGCAGGTCATCCCAGAGAGTCCTCCAAGTGGTTCTGGCATAACACGCAGGTGATTTTGGCGTGTCTGGCAGGTTGTTCCGTTGTGCTTGGCAGGTGGTTCAGGCTTGGCCGGCAGGTGGTTCCAGACTGTCCAGGACGTGTTTCCAGCTTCTCCGGCAGGTGGTTCTGGTACGTCTGAGAGGTGGTTCCGCCATGGCTGGCAGGTGATTCCGGACCGTCCCCCAGGTGGTTCTGGCATAGCCAGCAGTTGATATTGGCCTGTCCGGCAGGTGGTTCCAGCGAGTCGAACAGGTGGCTCCGGCGTACTCGGCAGGTGGTTGCGGTGTGTCCGGTAGGTCATTCCGGCGTGTCCGGCACGTGCTTCCTGCACGTCTGAGAGGTGGTTCCGGCATGCGCGACAGGTGGTTTCGGAGTGTCCGCCAGGTGGTTCTGGCGTACCCGGCAGGTGATTTTGGCGTGTCCGGCAGGTGTTTCTGGCGAGTCGAGCAGGTGGCTCCGGCATGCTCGGCAGGTGCTTCCGGCGTCTCCGGCACGTGGTTCTGGTGTGTCTGAGAGCTGGTTCCAGCATGTCCGGCAGATGATTCCGGAGTGTCCGCCAAGTGGTTCTGGCATACCCGCCTGGTGATTTGGGCATGTCAGGTAGGTGGCTCCGGCGTGCTCGGCAGGTTGTTCAGACGGGTCTGGCAGGTGTTTTCCGTCTGTTCGGGGTGTGGTTCCAGCATCTCATGCACATGGTTCTGGCACGTCTGAGATGTGGTTCCGGCCGGCCCGACAGGTGTTTCCACAGTGTCCGCCAAGTGCTACTGGCGTGGTTGGCAGGTGATTTTGGCATGACCGGCAGGTGGTTCCAGCAAGCCCGGCAGGTGATTCCGAAGTGTTCCCCAACTGGTTGTGGCGTAGCCGGCAGGTGATTTTTGCGTGTCCGGCAGGTGGTTCCGGCGTGCTCGGCAGGTGCTTCCGGGGTCATTGGCACGTGGTTCTGGCATATCTGAGAGGTGGTTCCGGCATGCCCGGCAGGTGATTCCGGAGTGTTCGCCAAGTGTTTCCGGCGTAGCCGGCAGGTGATTTTGCATGTCCAGCGGTCGTTCCGGCGGGTCGAGCCGGTGGTTCCGGCGTGTCCGGCAGGTGGTTCCGGTCTGTCCGGCAGGTGTTTCTGTGGTGTCCGGCACGAGGTTCAGTCTGAGAGGCTGTGCCGGCATGCCCCTCACGTGATTCCGGCTTGTCCCCGAAGTGGTGCTGGTTTAGCGGGCAGGTGATTTTGGCGTGTCCGGCAGGTGGTTCAGGCGAGTTGAGCAGGTGGTTGCGACGTGCTCGGCCGGTGCTTCCGGCGTCTCCGGCACGTGTTTCTGGCACATCTGACTGGTGGTTCCGGCATGCCCAAAAGTTGATTCCGGTCTGTCCGGTAGGTGGTTCCGGCGTGCACGGCACGTGGTTCTGGTACGTGTCAGAGGTGGTTGCGTATGCCCAACAGGTGATTCCGGACTGTCCGCCACGTGCTTCTGGCACGTCTGAGAGGTGGTTCCAACATGCCCGGCAGGTCATTTCGGAGAGTCGTCCAAGTGGTTCTGGCGTAGCCCGCAGGTGATTTTGGCGTGTCGGGCAGGTGGTTCCGCCGTGCTCGGCAGGTGGTTCAGGCATGGCCGTCACGTGGTTCCAGTCTGTCCAGGACGTGTTTCCAGCTTCTCCGGCAGGTGGTTCTGGTACGTCTGAGAGGTGGTTCCGCCATGGCTGGCAGGTGATCCCGGACTGTCCCCCAGGTGGTTCTGGCATAGCCAGCAGTTGATATTGGCCTGTCCGGCAGGTGGTTCCAGAGAGTCGAACAGGTGGCTCCGGCGTTCTTGGCAGGTGGTTCCGGTCTGTCCGGTAGGTGTTTCCGGCGTGTCTGGCACGTGCTTCTGGCACGTCTGAGAGGTGGTTCCGTCATGCGCGGCAGGTGATTCCGGAGTGTCCGCCAGGTGGTTCTGGCGTACCCGGCAGGTGATTTTGGCGTGTGCGGCAGGTGTTTCTGGCGAGTCGAGCAGGTGGCTCCGGCATGCTCGGCAGGTGCTTCCGGCGTCTCCGGCACTTGGTTCTGGTGTGTCTGAGAGCTGGTTCCGGCATGTCCGGCAGATGATTCCGGAGTGTCCGCCAAGTGGTTCTGGCATACCCAGCAGGTGATTTTGGCGTGTCAGGGAGGTGGTACGGTGAGACGAGCAGGTGGTTCCGGCGTGCTCAGCAGGTGGTTCAGGCGGTTCTGGCAGGTGGTATCCGTCTGTTCGGGGTGTGGTTCCAGCATCTCATGAACACGTTTCTGGCAAGTCTGAGATTTGGTTCCAGCCGGCCCGACAGGTGTTTCCGCAGTGTCCCCCAAGCGGTTCTGGCGTAGTTGGCAGGTGATTTTGGCATGACTGGCAGGTGGTTCCAGCAAGCCTGGCAGGTGATTCCAAAGTGTTCACCAACTGGTTGTGGCGTAGCCGGCAGGTGATTTTTGCGTGATCGGCAGGTGGTTCTGGCGAGTCGAGCAGGTGGTTCCGGCGTGCTCGGCTGGTGCTTCCGGGGTCATTGGCACGGGGTTCTGGCATGTCTGAGAGGTGGTTCCTGCATGCCCGGCAAGTGATTCCAGAGTGTTCGCCAAGTGGTTCTGGCATAGTCGGCAGGTGATTTTGGCATGTCCGGCAGGTGGTTCAGGCGAGTTGAGCAGGTGGTTCCAACGTGCTTGGCAGGTGCTTCCGGCATCTCCGGCACGTGTTTCTGGCACATCTGACAGGTGGTTCCGGCATGCCCGAAAGGTGATTCCGGTCTGTCCGGTAGGTGGTTCCAGCCGGCACGGCATGTGGTTCTGGTACGTCTCAGAGGTGGTTGCGCATGCCCAACAGGTGATTCCGGACTGTCCGCCACATGGTTCTGGCACGTCTGAGAGGTGGTTCCGGCATGCCCGGCAGGTCATCCCAGAGAGTCCTCCAATTGGTTCTGGCATAACACGCAGGTGATTTTGGCGTGTCAGGCAGGTTGTTCCGTTGTGCTTGGCAGGTGGTTCAGGCTTGGCCGGCAGGTGGTTCCAGACTGTCCAGGACGTGTTACCAGCTTCTCCGGCAGGTGGTTCTGGTACGTCTGAGAGGTGGTTCCGCCATGGCTGGCAGGTGATTCCGGACCGTCCCCCAGGTGGTTCTGGCATAGCCAGCAGTTGATATTGGCCTGTCCGGCAGGTGGTTCCAGAGAGTCGAACAGGGGGCTCCGGCGTGCTCGGCAGGTGGTTCCGGTCTGTCCGGTAGGTCATTCCGGCGTGTCCGGCACGTGCTTCCTGCACGTCTGAGAGGTGGTTCCGGCATGCGCGACAGGTGGTTTCGGAGTGTCCGCCAGGTGGTTCTGGCGTACCCGGCAGGTGATTTTGGCGTGTCCGGCAGGTGTTTCTGGCGAGTCGAGCAGGTGGCTCCGGCATGCTCGGCAGGTGCTTCCGGCGTCTCCGGCACGTGGTTCTGGTGTGTCTGAGAGCTGGTTCCGGCATGTCCGGCAGATGATTTCGGAGTGTCCGCCAAGTGGTTCTGGCATACCCGGCTGGTGATTTGGGCATGTCAGGTAGGTGGCTCCGGCGTGCTCGGCAGGTTGTTCAGACGGGTCTGGCAGGTGTTTTCCGTCTGTTCTGGGTGTGGTTCCAGCATCTCATGCACATGGTTCTGGCACGTCTGAGATGTGGTTCCGGCCGGCCCGACAGGTGTTTCCACAGTGTCCGCCAAGTGGTACTGGCGTAGTTGGCAGGTGATTTTGGCATGACCGGCAGGTGGTTCCAGCAAGCCCGGCAGGTGATTCCGAAGTGTTCCCCAACTGGTTGTGGCGTAGCCGGCAGGTGATTTTTGCGTGTCCGGCAGGTGGTTCTGGCGAGTCGAGCAGGTGGTTCCGGCGTGCTCGGCAGGTGCTTCCGGGGTTATTGGCACGTGGTTCTGGCATATCTGAGAGGTGGTTCCGGCATGCCCGGCAGGTGATTCCGGAGTGTTCGCCAAGTGTTTGCGGCGTAGCCGGCAGGTGATTTTGCATGTCCAGCGGTCGTTCCGGCGGGTCGAGCCAGTGGTTCCGGCGTGTCCGGCAGGTGGTTCCGGTCTGTCCGGCAGGTGGTTCTGTGGTGTCCGGCACGAGGTTCAGTCTGACAGGCTGTGCCGGCATGCCCCTCACGTGATTCCGGCTTGTCCCCGAAGTGGTGCTGGTGTAGCGGGCAGGTGATTTTGGCGTGTCCGGCAGGTGGTTCAGGCGAGTTGAGCAGGTGGTTGCGACGTGCTCGGCAGGTGCTTCCGGCGTCTCCGGCACGTGTTTCTGGCACATCTGACTGGTGGTTCCAGCATGCCCAAAAGTTGATTCCCGTCTGTCCGGTAGGTGGTTCCGGCGTGCACGGCACGTGGTTCTGGTACGTGTCAGAGGTGGTTGCGTATGCCTAACAGGTGATTCCGGACTGTCCGCCACGTGCTTCTGGCACGTCTGAGAGGTGGTTCCAACATGCCCGGCAGGTCATTTCGGAGAGTCGTCCAAGTGGTTCTGGCGTAGCCCGCAGGTGATTTTGGCGTGTCCGGCAGGTGGTTCCGGCACGTCTGAGAGGTGGTTCCGGCATGCGCGACAGGTGGTTTCGGAGTGTCCACCAGGTGGTTCTGGCGTACCCGGCAGGTGATTTTGGCGTGTCCGGCAGGTGTTTCTGGCGAGCTGAGCAGGTGGCTCCGGCATGCTCGGCAGGTGCTTCCGGCGTCTCCGGCACGTGGTTCTGGTGTGTCTGAGAGCTGGTTCCGGCATGTCCGGCAGATGATTCCGGAGTGTCCGCCAAGTGGTTCTGGCATACCCGGCTGGTGATTTGGGCCTGTCAGGTAGGTGGTTCCGGCGAGTAGAGCAGGTGGCTCCGGCGTGCTCGGCAGGTTGTTCAGACGTGTCTGGCAGGTGTTTTCCGTCTGTTCGGAGTGTGGTTCCAGCATCTCATGCACATGGTTCTGTCACGTCTGAGATGTGGTTCCGGCCGGCCCGACAGGTGTTTCCACAGTGTCCGCCAAGTGGTACTGGAGTAGTTGGCATGTGATTTTGGCATGACTGGCTGGTGGTTCCAGCAAGCCCGGCAGGTGATTCCGAAGTGTTCCCCAACTTGTTTTGGCGTAGCCGGCAGGTGATTTTTCCGTGATCGGCAGGTGGTTCTGGCGAGTTGAGCAGGTGGTTCGGGCGTGCTCGGCAGGTGCTTCCGGGGTCATTGGCACGTGGTTCTGGCATATCTGAGAGGTGGTTCCGGCATGCCCGGCAGGTGATTCCGGAGTGTTCGCCAAGTGTTTCCGGCGTAGCCGGCAGGTGATTTTGCATGTCCAGCGGTCGTTCCGGCGGGTCGAGCCGGTGGTTCCGGCGTGTCCGGCAGGTGGTTCCGGTCTGTCCGGCAGGTGGTTCCGTGGTGTCCGGCACGAGGTTCAGTCTGAGAGGCTGTGCCGGCATGCCCCTCACGTGATTCCGGCTTGTCCCCGAAGTGGTGCTGGTGTAGCGGGCAGGTGATTTTGGCGTGTCCGGCAGGTGGTTCAGGCGAGTTGAGCAGGTGGTTGCGACGTGCTCGGCAGGTGCTTCCGGCGTCTCCGGCACGTGTTTCTGGCACATCTGACTGGTGGTTCCGGCATGCCCAAAAGTTGATTCCGGTCTGTCCGGTAGGTGGTTCCGGCGTGCACGGCACGTGGTTCTGGTACGTCACAGAGGTGGTTGCGTATGCCCAACAGGTGATTCCGGACTGTCCGCCACGTGCTTCTAGCACATCTGAGAGGTGGTTCCCACATGCCCTGCAGGTCATTTCGGAGAGTCGTCCAAGTGGTTTTGGCGTAGCCCGCAGGTGATTTTGGCGTGTTCGGCAGGTGGTTCCGCCGTGCTCGGCAGGTGGTTCAGGCATGGCCGTCACGTGGTTCCAGTCTGTCCAGGACGTGTTTCCAGCTTCTCCGGCAGGTGGCTCTGGTACGTCTGAGAGGTGGTTCCGCCATGGCTGGCAGGTGATCCCGGACTGTCCCCCAGGTGGTTCTGGCATAGCCAGCAGTTGATATTGGCCTGTCCGTCAGGTGGTTCCAGCGAGTCGAACAGGTGGCTCCGGCGTTCTTGGCAGGTGGTTCCGGTCTGTCCGGTAGGTGTTTCCGGCGTGTCTGGCACGTGCTTCCGGCACGTGTGAGAGGTGGTTCTGTCATGTGCGGCAGGTGATTCTGGAGTGTCTGCCAGGTGGTTCTGGCGTACCCGGCAGGTGATTTTGGCGTGTCCGGCAGGTGTTTCTGGCGAGTCGAGCAGGTGGCTCCGGCATGCTCGGCAGGTGCTTCCGGCGTCTCCGGCACTTGGTTCTGGTGTGTCTGAGAGCTGGTTCCGGCATGTCCGGCAGATGATTCCAGAGTGTCCGCCAAGTGGTTCTGGCATACCCAGCAGGTGATTTTGGCGTGTCAGGGAGGTGGTACCGGTGAGTCGAGCAGGTGGTTCCGGCGTGCTCAGCAGGTGGTTCAGGCGGTTCTGGCAGGTGGTATCCGTCTGTTCGGGGTGTGGTTCCAGCATCTCATGAACACGTTTCTGGCACGTCTGAGATGTGGTTCCAGCCGGCCCGACAGGTGTTTCCGCAGTGTCCGCCAAGCGGTTCTGGCGTAGTTGGCAGGTGATTTTGGCATGACTGGCAGGTGGTTCCAGCAAGCCTGGCAGGTGATTCCAAAGTGTTCACCAACTGGTTGTGGCGTAGCCGGCAGGTGATTTTTGCGTGATCGGCAGGTGGTTCTGGCGAGTCGAGCAGGTGGTTCCGGCGTGCTCGGCTGGTGCTTCCGGGGTCATTGGCACGGGGTTCTGGCATGTCTGAGAGGTGGTTCTTGCATGCCCGGCACGTGATTCCGGAGTGTTCGCCAAGTGGTTCTGGGATAGTCGGCAGGTGATTTTGGCATGTCTGGCAGGTGGTTCAGGCGAGTTGAGCAGGTGGTTCCAACGTGCTTGGCAGGTGCTTCAGGCGTCTCCGGCACGTGTTTCTGGCACATCTGACAGGTGGTTCCGGCATGCCCAAAAGGTGATTCCGGTCTGTCCGGTAGGTGGTTCCAGCCTGCACGGCATGTGGTTCTGGTACGTCTCAGAGGTGGTTGCGCATGCCCAACAGGTGATTCCGGACTGTCCGCCACATGGTTCTGGCACGTCTGAGAGGTGGTTCCGGCATGCCCGGCAGGTCATCCCAGAGAGTCCTCCAAGTGGTTCTGGCATAACACGCAGGTGATTTTGGCGTGTCAGGCAGGTTGTTCCGTTGTGCTTGGCAGGTGGTTCAGGCTTGGCCGGCAGGTGGTTCCAGACTGTCCAGGACGTGATTCCAGCTTCTCCGGCAGGTGGTTCTGGTACGTCTGAGAGGTGGTTCCGCCATGGCTGGCAGGTGATTCCGGACCGTCCCCCAGGTGGTTCTGGCATAGCCAGGAGTTGATATTGGCCTGTCCGGCAGGTGGTTCCAGCGAGTCGGACAGGTGGCTCTGGCGTGCTCGGCAGGTGGTTCCGGTCTGTCCGGTAGGTCATTCCGGCGTGTCCGGCACGTGCTTCCGGCACGTCTGAGAGGTGGTTCCGGCATGCGCGACAGGTGATTTCGGAGTGTCCGCCAGGTGGTTCTGGCGTACCCGGAAGGTGATATTGGCGTGTCCGGCAGGTGTTTCTGGCGAGTCGAGCAGGTGGCTCCGGCATGCTCGGCAGGTGCTTCCGGCGTCTCCGGCACGTGGTTCTGGTGTGTCTGAGAGCTGGTTCCGGCATGTCCGGCAGATGATTCCGGAGTGTCCGCCAAGTGGTTCTGGCATACCCAGCAGGTGATTTTGGCGTGTCAGGGAGGTGGTACCGGTGAGTCGAGCAGGTGGTTCCGGCGTGCTCAGCAGGTGGTTCAGGCGGTTCTGGCAGGTGGTATCCGTCTGTTCGGGGTGTGGTTCCAGCATCTCATGAACACGTTTCTGGCACGTCTGAGATGTGGTTCCAGCCGGCCCGACAGGTGTTTCCGCAGTGTCCGCCAAGCGGTTCTGGCATAGTTGGCAGGTGATTTTGGCATGACTGGCAGGTGGTTCCAGCAAGCCTGGCAGGTGATTCCAAAGTGTTCACCAACTGGTTGTGGCGTAGCCGGCAGGTGATTTTTGCGTGATCGGCAGGTGGTTCTGGCGAGTCTAGTAGGTGGTTCCGGCGTGCTCGGCTGGTGCTTCCGGGGTCATTGGCACGGGGTTCTGGCATGTCTGAGAGGTGGTTCCTGCATGCCCGGCAAGTGATTCCGGAGTGTTCGCCAAGTGGTTCTGGCATAGTCGGCAGGTGATTTTGGCATGTCCGGCAGGTGGTTCAGGCGAGTTGAGCAGGTGGTTCCAACGTGCTTGGCAGGTGCTTCCGGCGTCTCCGGCACGTGTTTCTGGCACATCTGACAGGTGGTTCCGGCATGCCCGAAAGGTGATTCCGGTCTGTCCGGTAGGTGGTTCCAGCCGGGACGGCATGTGGTTCTGGTACGTCTCAGAGGTGGTTGCGCATGCCCAACAGGTGATTCCGGACTGTCCGCCACATGGTTCTGGCACGTCTGAGAGGTGGTTCCGGCATGCCCGGCAGGTCATCCCAGAGAGTCCTCCAAGTGGTTCTGGCATAACACGCAGGTGATTTTGGCGTGTCTGGCAGGTTGTTCCGTTGTGCTTGGCAGGTGGTTCAGGCTTGGCCGGCAGGTGGTTCCAGACTGTCCAGGACGTGTTTCCAGCTTCTCCGGCAGGTGGTTCTGGTACGTCTGAGAGGTGGTTCCGCCATGGCTGTCAGGCGATTCCGGACCGTCCCCCAGGTGGTTCTGGCATAGCCAGCAGTTGATATTGGCCTGTCCGGCAGGTGGTTCCAGCGAGTCGAACAGGTGGCTCCGGCGTGCTCGGCATGTGGTTCCGGTCTGTCCGGTAGGTTATTCCGGCGTGTCCGGCACGTGATTCCGGCACGTCTGAGAGGTGGTTCCGGCATGCGCGACAGGTGGTTTCGGAGTGTCCGCCAGGTGGTTCTGGCGTACCCGGCAGGTGATTTTGGCGTGTCCGGCAGGTGTTTCTGGCGAGTCGAGCAGGTGGCTCCGGCATGCTCGGCAGGTGCTTCCGGCGTCTCCGGCACGTGGTTCTGGTGTGTCTGAGAGCTGGTTCCGGCATGTCCGGCAGATGATTCCGGAGTGTCCGCCAAGTGGTTCTGGCATACCCGGCTGGTGATTTGGGCATGTCAGGTAGGTGGTTCCGGCGAGTCGAGCAGGTGGCTCCGGCGTGCTCGGCAGGTTGTTCAGACGGGTCTGGCAGGTGTTTTCCGTCTGTTCTGGGTGTGGTTCCAGCATCTCATGCACATGGTTCTGGCACGTCTGAGATGTGGTTCCGGCCGGCCCGACAGGTGTTTCCACAGTGTCCGCCAAGTGGTACTGGCGTAGTTGGCAGGTGATTTTGGCATGACCGGCAGGTGGTTCCAGCAAGCCCGGCAGGTGATTCCGAAGTGTTCCCCAACTGGTTGTGGCGTAGCCGGCAGGTGATTTTTGCGTGTCCGGCAGGTGGTTCTGGCGAGTCGAGCAGGTGGTTCCGGCGTGCTCGGCAGGTGCTTCCGGGGTCATTGGCACGTGGTTCTGGCATATCTGAGAGGTGGTTCCGGCATGCCCGGCAGGTGATTCCAGAGTGTTCGCCAAGTGTTTCCGGCGTAGCCGGCAGGTGATTTTGCATGTCCAGCGGTCGTTCCGGCGGGTCGAGCCGGTGGTTCCGGCGTGTCCGGCAGGTGGTTCCGGTCTGTCCGGCAGGTGGTTCTGTGGTGTCCGGCACGAGGTTCAGTCTGAGAGGCTGTGCCGGCCTGCCCCTCACGTGATTCCGGCTTGTCCCCGAAGTGGTGCTGGTGTAGCGGGCAGGTGATTTTGGCGTGTCCGGCAGGTGGTTCAGGCGAGTTGAGCAGGTGGTTGCGACGTGCTCGTCAGGTGCTTCCGGCGTCTCCGGCACGTGTTTCTGGCACATCTGACTGGTGGTTCCGGCATGCCCAAAAGTTGATTCCGGTCTGTCCGGTAGGTGGTTCCGGCATGCACGGCACGTGGTTCTGGTACGTGTCAGAGGTGGTTGCGTATGCCCAACAGGTGATTCCGGACTGTCCGCCACGTGCTTCTGGCACATCTGAGACGTGGTTCCAACATGCCCGGCAGGTCATTTCTGAGAGTCGTCCAAGTGGTTCTGGCGTAGCCCGCAGGTGATTTTGGCGTGTCCGGCAGGTGGTTCCGCCGTGCTCGGCAGGTGGTTCAGGCATGGCCGTCACGTGGTTCCAGTCTGTCCAGGACGTATTTCCAGCTTCTCCGGCAGGTGGTTCTGGTACGTCTGAGAGGTGGTTCCGCCATGGCTGGCAGGTGATCCCGGACTGTCCCCCAGGTGGTTCTGGCATAGCCAGCAGTTGATATTGGCCTGTCCGGCAGGTGGTTCCAGCGAGTCGAACAGGTGGCTCCGGCGTTCTTGGCAGGTGCTTCCGGTCTGTCCGGTAGGTGTTTCCGGCGTGTCTGGCACGTGCTTCCGGCACGTCTGAGAGGTGGTTCCGTCATGCGCGGCAGGTGATTCCGTAGTGTCCGCCAGGTGGTTCTGGCATACCCAGCAGGTGATTTTGGCGTGTCCGGCAGGTGTTTCTGGCGAGTCGAGCAGGTGGCTCCGGCATGCTCGGCAGGTGCTTCCGGCGTCTCCGGCACGTGGTTCTGGTGTGTCTGAGAGCTGGTTCCGGCATGTCCGGCAGATGATTCCGGAGTGTCCGCCAAGTGGTTCTGGCATACCCAGCAGGTGATTTTGGCGTGTCAGGGAGGTGGTACCGGTGAGTCGAGCAGGTGGTTCCGGCGTGCTCAGCAGGTGGTTCAGGCGGTTCTGGCAGGTGGTATCCGTCTGTTCGGGGTGTGGTTCCAGCATCTCATGAACACGTTTCTGGCACGTCTGAGATGTGGTTCCAGCCGGCCCGACAGGTGTTTCCGCAGTGTCCGCCAAGCGGTTCTGGCGTAGTTGGCAGGTGATTTTGGCATGACTGGCAGGTGGTTCCAGCAAGCCTGGCAGGTGATTCCAAAGTGTTCACCAACTGGTTGTGGCGTAGCCGGCAGGTGATTTTTGCGTGATCGGCAGGTGGTTCTGGCGAGTCGAGCAGGTGGTTCCGGCGTGCTCGGCTGGTGCTTCCGGGGTCATTGGCACGGGGTTCTGGCATGTCTGAGAGGTGGTTCTTGCATGCCCGGCACGTGATTCCGGAGTGTTCGCCAAGTGGTTCTGGGATAGTCGGCAGGTGATTTTGGCATGTCTGGCAGGTGGTTCAGGCGAGTTGAGCAGGTGGTTCCAACGTGCTTGGCAGGTGCTTCAGGCGTCTCCGGCACGTGTTTCTGGCACATCTGACAGGTGGTTCCGGCATGCCCAAAAGGTGATTCCGGTCTGTCCGGTAGGTGGTTCCAGCCTGCACGGCATGTGGTTCTGGTACGTCTCAGAGGTGGTTGCGCATGCCCAACAGGTGATTCCGGACTGTCCGCCACATGGTTCTGGCACGTCTGAGAGGTGGTTCCGGCATGCCCGGCAGGTCATCCCAGAGAGTCCTCCAAGTGGTTCTGGCATAACACGCAGGTGATTTTGGCGTGTCAGGCAGGTTGTTCCGTTGTGCTTGGCAGGTGGTTCAGGCTTGGCCGGCAGGTGGTTCCAGACTGTCCAGGACGTGATTCCAGCTTCTCCGGCAGGTGGTTCTGGTACGTCTGAGAGGTGGTTCTGCCATGGCTGGCAGGTGATTCCGGACCGTCCCCCAGGTGGTTCTGGCATAGCCAGGAGTTGATATTGGCCTGTCCGGCAGGTGGTTCCAGCGAGTCGGACAGGTGGCTCTGGCGTGCTCGGCAGGTGGTTCCGGTCTGTCCGGTAGGTCATTCCGGCGTGTCCGGCACGTGCTTCCGGCACGTCTGAGAGGTGGTTCCGGCATGCGCGACAGGTGATTTCGGAGTGTCCGCCAGGTGGTTCTGGCGTACCCGGAAGGTGATATTGGCGTGTCCGGCAGGTGTTTCTGGCGAGTCGAGCAGGTGGCTCCGGCATGCTCGGCAGGTGCTTCCGGCGTCTCCGGCACGTGGTTCTGGTGTGTCTGAGAGCTGGTTCCGGCATGTCCGGCAGATGATTCCGGAGTGTCCGCCAAGTGGTTCTGGCATACCCAGCAGGTGATTTTGGCGTGTCAGGGAGGTGGTACCGGTGAGTCGAGCAGGTGGTTCCGGCGTGCTCAGCAGGTGGTTCAGGCGGTTCTGGCAGGTGGTATCCGTCTGTTCGGGGTGTGGTTCCAGCATCTCATGAACACGTTTCTGGCACGTCTGAGATGTGGTTCCAGCCGGCCCGACAGGTGTTTCCGCAGTGTCCGCCAAGCGGTTCTGGCATAGTTGGCAGGTGATTTTGGCATGACTGGCAGGTGGTTCCAGCAAGCCTGGCAGGTGATTCCAAAGTGTTCACCAACTGGTTGTGGCGTAGCCGGCAGGTGATTTTTGCGTGATCGGCAGGTGGTTCTGGCGAGTCTAGTAGGTGGTTCCGGCGTGCTCGGCTGGTGCTTCCGGGGTCATTGGCACGGGGTTCTGGCATGTCTGAGAGGTGGTTCCTGCATGCCCGGCAAGTGATTCCGGAGTGTTCGCCAAGTGGTTCTGGCATAGTCGGCAGGTGATTTTGGCATGTCCGGCAGGTGGTTCAGGCGAGTTGAGCAGGTGGTTCCAACGTGCTTGGCAGGTGCTTCCGGCGTCTCCGGCACGTGTTTCTGGCACATCTGACAGGTGGTTCCGGCATGCCCGAAAGGTGATTCCGGTCTGTCCGGTAGGTGGTTCCAGCCGGGACGGCATGTGGTTCTGGTACGTCTCAGAGGTGGTTGCGCATGCCCAACAGGTGATTCCGGACTGTCCGCCACATGGTTCTGGCACGTCTGAGAGGTGGTTCCGGCATGCCCGGCAGGTCATCCCAGAGAGTCCTCCAAGTGGTTCTGGCATAACACGCAGGTGATTTTGGCGTGTCTGGCAGGTTGTTCCGTTGTGCTTGGCAGGTGGTTCAGGCTTGGCCGGCAGGTGGTTCCAGACTGTCCAGGACGTGTTTCCAGCTTCTCCGGCAGGTGGTTCTGGTACGTCTGAGAGGTGGTTCCGCCATGGCTGTCAGGCGATTCCGGACCGTCCCCCAGGTGGTTCTGGCATAGCCAGCAGTTGATATTGGCCTGTCCGGCAGGTGGTTCCAGCGAGTCGAACAGGTGGCTCCGGCGTGCTCGGCAGGTGGTTCCGGTCTGTCCGGTAGGTTATTCCGGCGTGTCCGGCACGTGATTCCGGCACGTCTGAGAGGTGGTTCCGGCATGCGCGACAGGTGGTTTCGGAGTGTCCGCCAGGTGGTTCTGGCGTACCCGGCAGGTGATTTTGGCGTGTCCGGCAGGTGTTTCTGGCGAGTCGAGCAGGTGGCTCCGGCATGCTCGGCAGGTGCTTCCGGCGTCTCCGGCACGTGGTTCTGGTGTGTCTGAGAGCTGGTTCCGGCATGTCCGGCAGATGATTCCGGAGTGCCCGCCAAGTGGTTCTGGCATACCCGGCTGGTGATTTGGGCATGTCAGGTAGGTGGTTCCGGCGAGTCGAGCAGGTGGCTCCGGCGTGCTCGGCAGGTTGTTCAGACGGGTCTGGCAGGTGTTTTCCGTCTGTTCTGGGTGTGGTTCCAGCATCTCATGCACATGGTTCTGGCACGTCTGAGATGTGGTTCCGGCCGGCCCGACAGGTGTTTCCACAGTGTCCGCCAAGTGGTACTGGCGTAGTTGGCAGGTGATTTTGGCATGACCGGCAGGTGGTTCCAGCAAGCCCGGCAGGTGATTCCGAAGTGTTCCCCAACTGGTTGTGGCGTAGCCGGCAGGTGATTTTTGCGTGTCCGGCAGGTGGTTCTGGCGAGTCGAGCAGGTGGTTCCGGCGTGCTCGGCAGGTGCTTCCGGGGTCATTGGCACGTGGTTCTGGCATATCTGAGAGGTGGTTCCGGCATGCCCGGCAGGTGATTCCGGAGTGTTCGCCAAGTGTTTGCGGCGTAGCCGGCAGGTGATTTTGCATGTCCAGCGGTCGTTCCGGCGGGTCGAGCCAGTGGTTCCGGCGTGTCCGGCAGGTGGTTCCGGTCTGTCCGGCAGGTGGTTCTGTGGTGTCCGGCACGAGGTTCAGTCTGAGAGGCTGTGCCGGCCTGCCCCTCACGTGATTCCGGCTTGTCCCCGAAGTGGTGCTGGTGTAGCGGGCAGGTGATTTTGGCGTGTCCGGCAGGTGGTTCAGGCGAGTTGAGCAGGTGGTTGCGACGTGCTCGTCAGGTGCTTCCGGCGTCTCCGGCACGTGTTTCTGGCACATCTGACTGGTGGTTCCGGCATGCCCAAAAGTTGATTCCGGTCTGTCCGGTAGGTGGTTCCGGCGTGCACGGCACGTGGTTCTGGTACGTGTCAGAGGTGGTTGCGTATGCCCAACAGGTGATTCCGGACTGTCCGCCACGTGCTTCTGGCACATCTGAGACGTGGTTCCAACATGCCCGGCAGGTCATTTCTGAGAGTCGTCCAAGTGGTTCTGGCGTAGCCCGCAGGTGATTTTGGCGTGTCCGGCAGGTGGTTCCGCCGTGCTCGGCAGGTGGTTCAGGCATGGCCGTCACGTGGTTCCAGTCTGTCCAGGACGTATTTCCAGCTTCTCCGGCAGGTGGTTCTGGTACGTCTGAGAGGTGGTTCCGCCATGGCTGGCAGGTGATCCCGGACTGTCCCCCAGGTGGTTCTGGCATAGCCAGCAGTTGATATTGGCCTGTCCGGCAGGTGGTTCCAGCGAGTCGAACAGGTGGCTCCGGCGTTCTTGGCAGGTGGTTCCGGTCTGTCCGGTAGGTGTTTCCGGCGTGTCTGGCACGTGCTTCCGGCACGTCTGAGAGGTGGTTCCGTCATGCGCGGCAGGTGATTCCGTAGTGTCCGCCAGGTGGTTCTGGCATACCCGGCAGGTGATTTTGGCGTGTCCGGCAGGTGTTTCTGGCGAGTCGAGCAGGTGGCTCCGGCATGCTCGGCAGGTGCTTCCGGCGTCTCCGGCACTTGGTTCTGGTGTGTCTGAGAGCTGGTTCCGGCATGTCCGGCAGATGATTCCGGAGTGTCCGCCAAGTGGTTCTGGCATACCCAGCAGGTGATTTTGGCGTGTCAGGGAGGTGGTACCGGTGAGTCGAGCAGGTGGTTCCGGCGTGCTCAGCAGGTGGTTCAGGCGGTTCTGGCAGGTGGTATCCGTCTGTTCGGGGTGTGGTTCCAGCATCTCATGAACACGTTTCTGGCACGTCTGAGATGTGGTTCCAGCCGGCCCGACAGGTGTTTCCGCAGTGTCCGCCAAGCGGTTCTGGCGTAGTTGGCAGGTGATTTTGGCATGACTGGCAGGTGGTTCCAGCAAGCCTGGCAGGTGATTCCAAAGTGTTCACCAACTGGTTGTGGCGTAGCCGGCAGGTGATTTTTGCGTGATCGGCAGGTGGTTCTGGCGAGTCGAGCAGGTGGTTCCGGCGTGCTCGGCTGGTGCTTCCGGGGTCATTGGCACGGGGTTCTGGCATGTCTGAGAGGTGGTTCTTGCATGCCCGGCACGTGATTCCGGAGTGTTCGCCAAGTGGTTCTGGGATAGTCGGCAGGTGATTTTGGCATGTCTGGCAGGTGGTTCAGGCGAGTTGAGCAGGTGGTTCCAACGTGCTTGGCAGGTGCTTCAGGCGTCTCCGGCACGTGTTTCTGGCACATCTGACAGGTGGTTCCGGCATGCCCAAAAGGTGATTCCGGTCTGTCCGGTAGGTGGTTCCAGCCTGCACGGCATGTGGTTCTGGTACGTCTCAGAGGTGGTTGCGCATGCCCAACAGGTGATTCCGGACTGTCCGCCACATGGTTCTGGCACGTCTGAGAGGTGGTTCCGGCATGCCCGGCAGGTCATCCCAGAGAGTCCTCCAAGTGGTTCTGGCATAACACGCAGGTGATTTTGGCGTGTCAGGCAGGTTGTTCCGTTGTGCTTGGCAGGTGGTTCAGGCTTGGCCGGCAGGTGGTTCCAGACTGTCCAGGACGTGATTCCAGCTTCTCCGGCAGGTGGTTCTGGTACGTCTGAGAGGTGGTTCCGCCATGGCTGGCAGGTGATTCCGGACCGTCCCCCAGGTGGTTCTGGCATAGCCAGGAGTTGATATTGGCCTGTCCGGCAGGTGGTTCCAGCGAGTCGGACAGGTGGCTCTGGCGTGCTCGGCAGGTGGTTCCGGTCTGTCCGGTAGGTCATTCCGGCGTGTCCGGCACGTGCTTCCGGCACGTCTGAGAGGTGGTTCCGGCATGCGCGACAGGTGATTTCGGAGTGTCCGCCAGGTGGTTCTGGCGTACCCGGAAGGTGATATTGGCGTGTCCGGCAGGTGTTTCTGGCGAGTCGAGCAGGTGGCTCCGGCATGCTCGGCAGGTGCTTCCGGCGTCTCCGGCACGTGGTTCTGGTGTGTCTGAGAGCTGGTTCCGGCATGTCCGGCAGATGATTCCGGAGTGTCCGCCAAGTGGTTCTGGCATACCCAGCAGGTGATTTTGGCGTGTCAGGGAGGTGGTACCGGTGAGTCGAGCAGGTGGTTCCGGCGTGCTCAGCAGGTGGTTCAGGCGGTTCTGGCAGGTGGTATCCGTCTGTTCGGGGTGTGGTTCCAGCATCTCATGAACACGTTTCTGGCACGTCTGAGATGTGGTTCCAGCCGGCCCGACAGGTGTTTCCGCAGTGTCCGCCAAGCGGTTCTGGCATAGTTGGCAGGTGATTTTGGCATGACTGGCAGGTGGTTCCAGCAAGCCTGGCAGGTGATTCCAAAGTGTTCACCAACTGGTTGTGGCGTAGCCGGCAGGTGATTTTTGCGTGATCGGCAGGTGGTTCTGGCGAGTCTAGTAGGTGGTTCCGGCGTGCTCGGCTGGTGCTTCCGGGGTCATTGGCACGGGGTTCTGGCATGTCTGAGAGGTGGTTCCTGCATGCCCGGCAAGTGATTCCGGAGTGTTCGCCAAGTGGTTCTGGCATAGTCGGCAGGTGATTTTGGCATGTCCGGCAGGTGGTTCAGGCGAGTTGAGCAGGTGGTTCCAACGTGCTTGGCAGGTGCTTCCGGCGTCTCCGGCACGTGTTTCTGGCACATCTGACAGGTGGTTCCGGCATGCCCGAAAGGTGATTCCGGTCTGTCCGGTAGGTGGTTCCAGCCGGGACGGCATGTGGTTCTGGTACGTCTCAGAGGTGGTTGCGCATGCCCAACAGGTGATTCCGGACTGTCCGCCACATGGTTCTGGCACGTCTGAGAGGTGGTTCCGGCATGCCCGGCAGGTCATCCCAGAGAGTCCTCCAAGTGGTTCTGGCATAACACGCAGGTGATTTTGGCGTGTCTGGCAGGTTGTTCCGTTGTGCTTGGCAGGTGGTTCAGGCTTGGCCGGCAGGTGGTTCCAGACTGTCCAGGACGTGTTTCCAGCTTCTCCGGCAGGTGGTTCTGGTACGTCTGAGAGGTGGTTCCGCCATGGCTGTCAGGCGATTCCGGACCGTCCCCCAGGTGGTTCTGGCATAGCCAGCAGTTGATATTGGCCTGTCCGGCAGGTGGTTCCAGCGAGTCGAACAGGTGGCTCCGGCGTGCTCGGCAGGTGGTTCCGGTCTGTCCGGTAGGTTATTCCGGCGTGTCCGGCACGTGATTCCGGCACGTCTGAGAGGTGGTTCCGGCATGCGCGACAGGTGGTTTCGGAGTGTCCGCCAGGTGGTTCTGGCGTACCCGGCAGGTGATTTTGGCGTGTCCGGCAGGTGTTTCTGGCGAGTCGAGCAGGTGGCTCCGGCATGCTCGGCAGGTGCTTCCGGCGTCTCCGGCACGTGGTTCTGGTGTGTCTGAGAGCTGGTTCCGGCATGTCCGGCAGATGATTCCGGAGTGCCCGCCAAGTGGTTCTGGCATACCCGGCTGGTGATTTGGGCATGTCAGGTAGGTGGTTCCGGCGAGTCGAGCAGGTGGCTCCGGCGTGCTCGGCAGGTTGTTCAGACGGGTCTGGCAGGTGTTTTCCGTCTGTTCTGGGTGTGGTTCCAGCATCTCATGCACATGGTTCTGGCACGTCTGAGATGTGGTTCCGGCCGGCCCGACAGGTGTTTCCACAGTGTCCGCCAAGTGGTACTGGCGTAGTTGGCAGGTGATTTTGGCATGACCGGCAGGTGGTTCCAGCAAGCCCGGCAGGTGATTCCGAAGTGTTCCCCAACTGGTTGTGGCGTAGCCGGCAGGTGATTTTTGCGTGTCCGGCAGGTGGTTCTGGCGAGTCGAGCAGGTGGTTCCGGCGTGCTCGGCAGGTGCTTCCGGGGTCATTGGCACGTGGTTCTGGCATATCTGAGAGGTGGTTCCGGCATGCCCGGCAGGTGATTCCGGAGTGTTCGCCAAGTGTTTGCGGCGTAGCCGGCAGGTGATTTTGCATGTCCAGCGGTCGTTCCGGCGGGTCGAGCCAGTGGTTCCGGCGTGTCCGGCAGGTGGTTCCGGTCTGTCCGGCAGGTGGTTCTGTGGTGTCCGGCACGAGGTTCAGTCTGAGAGGCTGTGCCGGCCTGCCCCTCACGTGATTCCGGCTTGTCCCCGAAGTGGTGCTGGTGTAGCGGGCAGGTGATTTTGGCGTGTCCGGCAGGTGGTTCAGGCGAGTTGAGCAGGTGGTTGCGACGTGCTCGGCAGGTGCTTCCGGCGTCTCCGGCACGTGTTTCTGGCACATCTGACTGGTGGTTCCGGCATGCCCAAAAGTTGATTCCGGTCTGTCCGGTAGGTGGTTCCGGCGTGCACGGCACGTGGTTCTGGTACGTGTCAGAGGTGGTTGCGTATGCCCAACAGGTGATTCCGGACTGTCCGCCACGTGCTTCTGGCACATCTGAGACGTGGTTCCAACATGCCCGGCAGGTCATTTCTGAGAGTCGTCCAAGTGGTTCTGGCGTAGCCCGCAGGTGATTTTGGCGTGTCCGGCAGGTGGTTCCGCCGTGCTCGGCAGGTGGTTCAGGCATGGCCGTCACGTGGTTCCAGTCTGTCCAGGACGTATTTCCAGCTTCTCCGGCAGGTGGTTCTGGTACGTCTGAGAGGTGGTTCCGCCATGGCTGGCAGGTGATCCCGGACTGTCCCCCAGGTGGTTCTGGCATAGCCAGCAGTTGATATTGGCCTGTCCGGCAGGTGGTTCCAGCGAGTCGAACAGGTGGCTCCGGCGTTCTTGGCAGGTGGTTCCGGTCTGTCCGGTAGGTGTTTCCGGCGTGTCTGGCACGTGCTTCCGGCACGTCTGAGAGGTGGTTCCGTCATGCGCGGCAGGTGATTCCGTAGTGTCCGCCAGGTGGTTCTGGCATACCCGGCAGGTGATTTTGGCGTGTCCGGCAGGTGTTTCTGGCGAGTCGAGCAGGTGGCTCCGGCATGCTCGGCAGGTGCTTCCGGCGTCTCCGGCACTTGGTTCTGGTGTGTCTGAGAGCTGGTTCCGGCATGTCCGGCAGATGATTCCGGAGTGTCCGCCAAGTGGTTCTGGCATACCCAGCAGGTGATTTTGGCGTGTCAGGGAGGTGGTACCGGTGAGTCGAGCAGGTGGTTCCGGCATGCTCAGCAGGTGGTTCAGGCGGTTCTGGCAGGTGGTATCCGTCTGTTCGGGGTGTGGTTCCAGCATCTCATGAACACGTTTCTGGCAAGTCTGAGATGTGGTTCCAGCCGGCCCGACAGGTGTTTCCGCAGTGTCCGCCAAGCGGTTCTGGCGTAGTTGGCAGGTGATTTTGGCATGACTGGCAGGTGGTTCCAGCAAGCCTGGCAGGTGATTCCAAAGTGTTCACCAACTGGTTGTGGCGTAGCCGGCAGGTGATTTTTGCGTGATCGGCAGGTGGTTCTGGCGAGTCGAGCAGGTGGTTCCGGCGTGCTCGGCTGGTGCTTCCGGGGTCATTGGCACGGGGTTCTGGCATGTCTGAGAGGTGGTTCTTGCATGCCCGGCACGTGATTCCGGAGTGTTCGCCAAGTGGTTCTGGGATAGTCGGCAGGTGATTTTGGCATGTCTGGCAGGTGGTTCAGGCGAGTTGAGCAGGTGGTTCCAACGTGCTTGGCAGGTGCTTCAGGCGTCTCCGGCACGTGTTTCTGGCACATCTGACAGGTGGTTCCGGCATGCCCAAAAGGTGATTCCGGTCTGTCCGGTAGGTGGTTCCAGCCTGCACGGCATGTGGTTCTGGTACGTCTCAGAGGTGGTTGCGCATGCCCAACAGGTGATTCCGGACTGTCCGCCACATGGTTCTGGCACGTCTGAGAGGTGGTTCCGGCATGCCCGGCAGGTCATCCCAGAGAGTCCTCCAAGTGGTTCTGGCATAACACGCAGGTGATTTTGGCGTGTCAGGCAGGTTGTTCCGTTGTGCTTGGCAGGTGGTTCAGGCTTGGCCGGCAGGTGGTTCCAGACTGTCCAGGACGTGATTCCAGCTTCTCCGGCAGGTGGTTCTGGTACGTCTGAGAGGTGGTTCCGCCATGGCTGGCAGGTGATTCCGGACCGTCCCCCAGGTGGTTCTGGCATAGCCAGGAGTTGATATTGGCCTGTCCGGCAGGTGGTTCCAGCGAGTCGGACAGGTGGCTCTGGCGTGCTCGGCAGGTGGTTCCGGTCTGTCCGGTAGGTCATTCCGGCGTGTCCGGCACGTGCTTCCGGCACGTCTGAGAGGTGGTTCCGGCATGCGCGACAGGTGATTTCGGAGTGTCCGCCAGGTGGTTCTGGCGTACCCGGAAGGTGATATTGGCGTGTCCGGCAGGTGTTTCTGGCGAGTCGAGCAGGTGGCTCCGGCATGCTCGGCAGGTGCTTCCGGCGTCTCCGGCACGTGGTTCTGGTGTGTCTGAGAGCTGGTTCCGGCATGTCCGGCAGATGATTCCGGAGTGTCCGCCAAGTGGTTCTGGCATACCCAGCAGGTGATTTTGGCGTGTCAGGGAGGTGGTACCGGTGAGTCGAGCAGGTGGTTCCGGCGTGCTCAGCAGGTGGTTCAGGCGGTTCTGGCAGGTGGTATCCGTCTGTTCGGGGTGTGGTTCCAGCATCTCATGAACACGTTTCTGGCACGTCTGAGATGTGGTTCCAGCCGGCCCGACAGGTGTTTCCGCAGTGTCCGCCAAGCGGTTCTGGCATAGTTGGCAGGTGATTTTGGCATGACTGGCAGGTGGTTCCAGCAAGCCTGGCAGGTGATTCCAAAGTGTTCACCAACTGGTTGTGGCGTAGCCGGCAGGTGATTTTTGCGTGATCGGCAGGTGGTTCTGGCGAGTCTAGTAGGTGGTTCCGGCGTGCTCGGCTGGTGCTTCCGGGGTCATTGGCACGGGGTTCTGGCATGTCTGAGAGGTGGTTCCTGCATGCCCGGCAAGTGATTCCGGAGTGTTCGCCAAGTGGTTCTGGCATAGTCGGCAGGTGATTTTGGCATGTCCGGCAGGTGGTTCAGGCGAGTTGAGCAGGTGGTTCCAACGTGCTTGGCAGGTGCTTCCGGCGTCTCCGGCACGTGTTTCTGGCACATCTGACAGGTGGTTCCGGCATGCCCGAAAGGTGATTCCGGTCTGTCCGGTAGGTGGTTCCAGCCGGGACGGCATGTGGTTCTGGTACGTCTCAGAGGTGGTTGCGCATGCCCAACAGGTGATTCCGGACTGTCCGCCACATGGTTCTGGCACGTCTGAGAGGTGGTTCCGGCATGCCCGGCAGGTCATCCCAGAGAGTCCTCCAAGTGGTTCTGGCATAACACGCAGGTGATTTTGGCGTGTCTGGCAGGTTGTTCCGTTGTGCTTGGCAGGTGGTTCAGGCTTGGCCGGCAGGTGGTTCCAGACTGTCCAGGACGTGTTTCCAGCTTCTCCGGCAGGTGGTTCTGGTACGTCTGAGAGGTGGTTCCGCCATGGCTGTCAGGCGATTCCGGACCGTCCCCCAGGTGGTTCTGGCATAGCCAGCAGTTGATATTGGCCTGTCCGGCAGGTGGTTCCAGCGAGTCGAACAGGTGGCTCCGGCGTGCTCGGCAGGTGGTTCCGGTCTGTCCGGTAGGTTATTCCGGCGTGTCCGGCACGTGATTCCGGCACGTCTGAGAGGTGGTTCCGGCATGCGCGACAGGTGGTTTCGGAGTGTCCGCCAGGTGGTTCTGGCGTACCCGGCAGGTGATTTTGGCGTGTCCGGCAGGTGTTTCTGGCGAGTCGAGCAGGTGGCTCCGGCATGCTCGGCAGGTGCTTCCGGCGTCTCCGGCACGTGGTTCTGGTGTGTCTGAGAGCTGGTTCCGGCATGTCCGGCAGATGATTCCGGAGTGCCCGCCAAGTGGTTCTGGCATACCCGGCTGGTGATTTGGGCATGTCAGGTAGGTGGTTCCGGCGAGTCGAGCAGGTGGCTCCGGCGTGCTCGGCAGGTTGTTCAGACGGGTCTGGCAGGTGTTTTCCGTCTGTTCTGGGTGTGGTTCCAGCATCTCATGCACATGGTTCTGGCACGTCTGAGATGTGGTTCCGGCCGGCCCGACAGGTGTTTCCACAGTGTCCGCCAAGTGGTACTGGCGTAGTTGGCAGGTGATTTTGGCATGACCGGCAGGTGGTTCCAGCAAGCCCGGCAGGTGATTCCGAAGTGTTCCCCAACTGGTTGTGGCGTAGCCGGCAGGTGATTTTTGCGTGTCCGGCAGGTGGTTCTGGCGAGTCGAGCAGGTGGTTCCGGCGTGCTCGGCAGGTGCTTCCGGGGTCATTGGCACGTGGTTCTGGCATATCTGAGAGGTGGTTCCGGCATGCCCGGCAGGTGATTCCGGAGTGTTCGCCAAGTGTTTGCGGCGTAGCCGGCAGGTGATTTTGCATGTCCAGCGGTCGTTCCGGCGGGTCGAGCCAGTGGTTCCGGCGTGTCCGGCAGGTGGTTCCGGTCTGTCCGGCAGGTGGTTCTGTGGTGTCCGGCACGAGGTTCAGTCTGACAGGCTGTGCCGGCATGCCCCTCACGTGATTCCGGCTTGTCCCCGAAGTGGTGCTGGTGTAGCGGGCAGGTGATTTTGGCGTGTCCGGCAGGTGGTTCAGGCGAGTTGAGCAGGTGGTTGCGACGTGCTCGGCAGGTGCTTCCGGCGTCTCCGGCACGTGTTTCTGGCACATCTGACTGGTGGTTCCGGCATGCCCAAAAGTTGATTCCGGTCTGTCCGGTAGGTGGTTCCGGCGTGCACGGCACGTGGTTCTGGTACGTGTCAGAGGTGGTTGCGTATGCCCAACAGGTGATTCCGGACTGTCCGCCACGTGCTTCTGGCACGTCTGAGAGGTGGTTCCAACATGCCCGGCAGGTCATTTCGGAGAGTCGTCCAAGTGGTTCTGGCGTAGCCCGCAGGTGATTTTGGCGTGTCCGGCAGGTGGTTCCGCCGTGCTCGGCAGGTGGTTCAGGCATGGCCGTCACGTGGTTCCAGTCTATCCAGGACGTGTTTCCAGCTTCTCCGGCAGGTGGTTCTGGTACGTCTGAGAGGTGGTTCCGCCATGGCTGGCAGGTGATTCCGGACCGTCCCCCAGGTGGTTCTGGCATAGCCAGGAGTTGATATTGGCCTGTCCGGCAGGTGGTTCCAGCGAGTCGAACAGGTGGCTCCGGCGTGCTCGGCAGGTGGTTCCGGTCTGTCCGGTAGGTGATTCCGGCGTGTCCGGCATGTGCTTCCGGCACGTCTGAGAGGTGGTTCCAGCATGCGCGACAGGTGATTCCGGAGTGTCCGCCAGGTGGTTCTGGCATACCCGGCAGGTGATTTTGGCATGTCCGGCAGGTGTTTCTGGCGAGTCGAGCAGGTGGCTCCGCTATTCTCGGCAGGTGCTTCCGGCGTCTCCGGCACGTGGTTCTGGTGTGTCTGAGAGCTGGTTCCGGCATGTCCGGCAGATGATTCCGGAGTGTCCGCCAAGTGGTTCTGGCATACCCAGCAGGTGATTTTGGCGTGTCAGGGAGGTGGTACCGATGAGTCGAGCAGGTGGTTCCGGCGTGCTCAGCAGGTGGTTCAGGCGGTTCTGGCAGGTGGTATCCGTCTGTTCGGGGTGTGGTTCCAGCATCTCATGAACACGTTTCTGGCACGTCTGAGATGTGGTTCCAGCCGGCCCGACAGGTGTTTCCGCAGTGTCCGCCAAGCGGTTCTGGCGTAGTTGGCAGGTGATTTTGGCATGACTGGCAGGTGGTTCCAGCAAGCCTGGCAGGCGATTCCAAAGTGTTCACCAACTGGTTGTGGCGTAGCCGGCAGGTGATTTTTGCGTGATCGGCAGGTGGTTCTGGCGAGTCGAGCAGGTGGTTCCGGCGTGCTCGGCTGGTGCTTCCGGGGTCATTGGCACGGGGTTCTGGAATGTCTGAGAGGTGGTTCCTGCATGCCCAGCAAGTGATTCCGGAGTGTTCGCCAAGTGGTTCTGGCATAGTCGGCAGGTGATTTTGGCATGTCCGGCAGGTGGTTCAGGCGAGTTGAGCAGGTGGTTCCAACGTGCTTGGCAGGTGCTTCCGGTGTCTCCGGCACGTGTTTCTGGCACATCTGACAGGTGGTTCCGGCATGCCCGAAAGGTGATTCCGGTCTGTCCGGTAGGTGGTTCCAGCCGGCACGGCATGTGGTTCTGGTACGTCTCAGAGGTGGTTGCGCATACCCAACAGGTGATTCCGGACTGTCCGCCACATGGTTCTGGCACGTCTGAGAGGTGCTTCCGGCATGCCCGGCAGGTCATCCCAGAGAGTCCTCCAAGTGGTTCTGGCATAACACGCAGGTGATTTTGGCGTGTCAGGTAGGTTGTTCCGTTGTGCTTGGCAGGTGGTTCAGGCTTGGCCGGCAGGGGGTTCCAGACTGTCCAGGACGTGTTTCCAGCTTCTCCGGCAGGTGGTTCTGGTACGTCTGAGAGGTGGTTCCGCCATGGCTGGCAGGTGATTCCGGACCGTCCCCCAGGTGGTTCTGGCATAGCCAGCAGTTGATATTGGCCTGTCCGGCATGTCGTTCCAGCGAGTCGAACAGGTGGCTCCGGCGTGCTCGGCACGTGGTTCCGGTCTGTTCGGTAGGTTATTCCGGCGTGTCCAGCACGTGCTTCCGACACGTCTGAGAGGTGGTTCCCCCAGGCGCGACAGGTGATTTCGGAGTGTCCGCCAGGTGGTTCTGGCGTACCCGGCAGGTGATTTTGGTGTGTCCGGCAGGTGTTTTTGGCGAGTCGAGCAGGTGGCTCCGGCATGCTCGGCAGGTGCTTCCGGCGTCTCCGGCACGTGGTTCTGGTGTGTCTGAGAGCTGGTTCCGGCATGTCCGGCAGATGATTCCGGAGTGTCCGCCAAGTGGTTCTGGCATACCCGGCTGGTGATTTGGGCCTGTCAGTTAGGTGGCTCCGGCGTGCTCGGCACGTTGTTCAGACTGGTCTTGCAGGTGTTTTCCGTCTGTTCGGGGTGTGGTTCTAGCATCTCATGCACATGGTTCTGGCACGTCTGAGATGCGGTTCCGGCCGGCCCGACAGGTGTTTCCACAGTGTCCGCCAAGTGGTACTGGCGTAGTTGGCAGGTGATTTTGGCATGACCGGCAGGTGGTTCCAGCAAGCCCGGCAGGTGATTCCGAAGTGTTCCCCAACTGGTTGTGGCGTAGCCGGCAGGTGATTTTTGCGTGTCCGGCAGGTGGTTCTGGCGAGTCGACCAGGTGGTTCCGGCGTGCTCGGCAGGTGCTTCCGGGGTCATTGGCACGTGGTTCTGGCATATCTGAGAGGTGTTTCCGGCATGCCCGGCAGATGATTCCGGAGTGTTCGCCAAGTGTTTCCGGCGTAGCCGGCAGGTGATTTTGCATGTCCAGCGGTCGTTCCGGCGGGTCGAGCCGGTGGTTCCGGCGTGTCCGGCAGGTGGTTCCGGTCTGTCCGGCAGGTGGTTGTGTGGTGTGCGGCACGAGGTTCAGTCTGAGAGGCTGTGCCGGAATGCCCCTCACGTGATTCCGGCTTGTCCCCGAAGTGGTGCTGGTGTAGCGGGCAGGTGATTTTGGCGTGTCCGGCAGGTGGTTCAGGCGAGTTGAGCAGCTGGTTGCGACGTGCTCGGCAGGTGCTTCCGGCGTCTCCGGCACGTGTTTCTGGCACATCTGACTGGTGGTTCCGGCATGCCCAAAAGTTGATTCCGGTCTGTCCGGTAGGTGGTTCCGGCGTGCACGGCACGTGGTTCTGGTACGTGTCAGAGGTGGTTGCGTACGCCCAGCAGGTGATTCCCGACTGTCCGCCACGTGCTTCTGGCACGTCTGAGAGGTGGTTCCAACATGCCCGGCAGGTCATTTCGGAGAGTCGTCCAAGTGGTTCTGGCGTAGCCCGCAGGTGATTTTGGCGTGTCCGGCAGGTGGTTCCGCCGTGCTCGGCAGGTGGTTCAGGCATGGCCGTCACGTGGTTCCAGTCTGTCCAGGACGTGTTTCCAGCTTCTCCGGCAGGTGGTTCTGGTACGTCTGAGAGGTGGTTCCGCCATGGCTGGCAGGTGATCCCGGACTGTCCCCCAGGTGGTTCTGGCATAGCCAGCAGTTGATATTGGCCTGTCCGGCAGGTGGTTCCAGCGAGTCGAACAGGTGGCTCCGGCGTTCTTGGCAGGTGGTTCCGGTCTGTCCGGTAGGTGTTTCCGGCGTGTCTGGCACGTGCTTCCGGCACGTCTGAGAGGTGGTTCCGTCATGCGCGGCAGGTGATTCCGGAGTGTCCGCCAGGTGGTTCTGGCGTACCCAGCAGGTGATTTTGGCGTGTCCGGCAGGTGTTTCTGGCGAGTCGAGCAGGTGGCTCCGGCATGCTCGGCAGGTGCTTCCGGCGTCTCCGGCACTTGGTTCTGGTGTGTCTGAGAGCTGGTTCCGGCATGTCCGGCAGATGATTCCGGAGTGTCCGCCAAGTGGTTCTGGCATACCCAGCAGGTGATTTTGGCGTGTCAGGGAGGTGGTACCGGTGAGTCGAGCAGGTGGTTCCGGCGTGCTCAGCAGGTGGTTCAGGCGGTTCTGGCAGGTGGTATCCGTCTGTTCGGGGTGTGGTTCCAGCATCTCATGAACACGTTTCTGGCAAGTCTGAGATTTGGTTCCAGCCGGCCCGACAGGTGTTTCCGCAGTGTCCGCCAAGCGGTTCTGGCGTAGTTGGCAGGTGATTTTGGCATGACTGGCAGGTGGTTCCAGCAAGCCTGGCAGGTGATTCCAAAGTGTTCACCAACTGGTTGTGGCGTAGCCGGCAGGTGATTTTTGCGTGATCGGCAGGTGGTTCTGGCGAGTCGAGCAGGTGGTTCCGGCGTGCTCGGCTGGTGCTTCCGGGGTCATTGGCACGGGGTTCTGGCATGTCTGAGAGGTGGTTCCTGCATGCCCGGCAAGTGATTCCGGAGTGTTCGCCAAGTGGTTCTGGCATAGTCGGCAGGTGATTTTGGCATGTCCGGCAGGTGGTTCAGGCGAGTTGAGCAGGTGGTTCCAACGTGCTTGGCAGGTGCTTCCGGCGTCTCCGGCACGTGTTTCTGGCACATCTGACAGGTGGTTCCGGCATGCCCGAAAGGTGATTCCGGTCTGTCCGGTAGGTGGTTCCAGCCAGCACGGCATGTGGTTCTGGTACGTCTCAGAGGTGGTTGCGCATGCCCAACAGGTGATTCCAGACTGTCCGCCACATGGTTCTGGCACGTCTGAGAGGTGGTTCCGGCATGCCCGGCAGGTCATCCCAGAGAGTCCTCCAAGTGGTTCTGGCATAACACGCAGGTGATTTTGGCGTGTCAGGCAGGTTGTTCCGTTGTGCTTGGCAGGTGGTTCAGGCTTGGCCGGCAGGTGGTTCCAGACTGTCCAGGACGTGTTTCCAGCTTCTCCGGCAGGTGGTTCTGGTACGTCTGAGAGGTGGTTCCGCCATGGCTGGCAGGTGATTGCGGACCGTCCCCCAGGTGGTTCTGGCATAGCCAGCAGTTGATATTGGCCTGTCCGGCAGGTGGTTCCAGCGAGTCGAACAGGTGGCTCCGGCGTACTCGGCAGGTGGTTGCGGTGTGTCCGGTAGGTCATTCCGGCGTGTCCGGCACGTGCTTCCTGCACGTCTGAGAGGTGGTTCCGGCATGCGCGACAGGTGGTTTCGGAGTGTCCGCCAGGTGGTTCTGGCGTACCCGGCAGGTGATTTTGGCATGTCCGGCAGGTGTTTCTGGCGAGTCGAGCAGGTGGCTCCGGCATGCTCGGCAGGTGCTTCCGGCGTCTCCGGCACATGGTTCTGGTGTGTCTGAGAGCTGGTTCCGGCAAGTCCGGCAGATGATTCCGGAGTTTTCCGCCAAGTGGTTCTGGCATACCCGGCTGGTGATTTGGGCATGTCAGGTAGGTGGCTCCGGCGTGCTCGGCAGGTTGTTCAGACGGGTCTGGCAGGTGTTTTCCGTCTGTTCTGGGTGTGGTTCCAGCATCTCATGCACATGGTTCTGGCACGTCTGAGATGTGGTTCCGGCCGGCCCGACAGGTGTTTCCACAGTGTCCGCCAAGTGGTACTGGCGTAGTTGGCAGGTGATTTTGGCATGACCGGCAGGTGGTTCCAGCAAGCCCGGCAGGTGATTCCGAAGTGTTCCCCAACTGGTTGTGGCGTAGCCGGCAGGTGATTTTTGCGTGTCCGGCAGGTGGTTCTGGCGAGTCGAGCAGGTGGTTCCGGCGTGCTCGGCAGGTGCTTCCGGGGTCATTGGCACGTGGTTCTGGCATATCTGAGAGGTGGTTCCGGCATGCCCGGCAGGTGATTCCGGAGTGTTCGCCAAGTGTTTCCGGCGTAGCCGGCAGGTGATTTTGCATGTCCAGTGGTCGTTCCGGCGGGTCGAGCCGGTGGTTCCGGCGTGTCCGGCAGGTGGTTCCGGTCTGTCCGGCAGGTGGTTCTGTGGTGTCCGGCACGAGGTTCAGTCTGAGAGGCTGTGCCGGCATGCCCCTCACGTGATTCCGGCTTGTCCCCGAAGTGGTGCTGGTGTAGCGGGCAGGTGATTTTGGCGTGTCCGGCAGGTGGTTCAGGCGAGTTGAGCAGGTGGTTGCGACGTGCTCGGCAGGTGCTTCCGGCGTCTCCGGCACGTGTTTCTGGCACATCTGACTGGTGGTTCCGGCATGCCCAAAAGTTGATTCCGGTCTGTCCGGTAGGTGGTTCCGGCGTGCACGGCACGTGGTTCTGGTACGTGTCAGAGGTGGTTGCGTATGCCCAACAGGTGATTCCGGACTGTCCGCCACGTGCTTCTGGCACGTCTGAGAGGTGGTTCCAACATGCCCGGCAGGTCATTTCGGAGAGTCGTCCAAGTGGTTCTGGCGTAGCCCGCAGGTGATTTTGGCGTGTCCGGCAGGTGGTTCCGCTGTGCTCGGCAGGTGGTTCAGGCATGGCCGTCACGTGGTTCCAGTCTGTCCAGGACGTGTTTCCAGCTTCTCCGGCAGGTGGTTCTGGTACGTCTGAGAGGTGGTTCCGCCATGGCTGGCAGGTGATCCCGGACTGTCCCCCAGGTGGTTCTGGCATAGCCAGCAGTTGATATTGGCCTGTCCGGCAGGTGGTTCCAGCGAGTCGAACAGGTGGCTCCGGCGTTCTTGGCAGGTGGTTCCGGTCTGTCCGGTAGGTGTTTCCGGCATGTCTGGCACGTGCTTCCGGCACGTCTGAGATGTGGTTCCGTCATGCGCGGCACGTGATTCCGGAGTGTCCGCCAGGTGGTTCTGGCGTACCCAGCAGGTGATTTTGGCGTGTCCGGCAGGTGTTTGTGGCGAGTCGAGCAGGTGGCTCCGGCATGCTCGGCAGGTGCTTCCGGCGTCTCCGGCACTTGGTTCTGGTGTGTCTGAGAGCTGGTTCCGGCATGTCCGGCAGATGATTCCGGAGTGTCCGCCAAGTGGTTCTGGCATACCCAGCAGGTGATTTTGGCGTGTCAGGGAGGTGGTACCGGTGAGTCGAGCAGGTGGTTCCGGCGTGCTCAGCAGGTGGTTCAGGCGGTTCTGGCAGGTGGTATCCGTCTGTTCGGGGTGTGGTTCCAGCATCTCATGAACACGTTTCTGGCAAGTCTGAGATGTGGTTCCAGCCGGCCCGACAGGTGTTTCCGCAGTGTCCGCCAAGCGGTTCTGGCGTAGTTGGCAGGTGATTTTGGCATGACTGGCAGGTGGTTCCAGCAAGCCTGGCAGGTGATTCCAAAGTGTTCACCAACTGGTTGTGGCGTAGCCAGCAGGTGATCTTTGCGTGATCGGCAGGTGGTTCTGGCGAGTCGAGCAGGTGGTTCCGGCGTGCTCGGCTGGTGCTTCCGGGGTCATTGGCACGGGGTTCTGGCATGTCTGAGAGGTGGTTCCTGCATGCCCGCCAAGTGATTCCGGAGTGTTCGCCAAGTGGTTCTGGCATAGTCGGCAGGTGATTTTGGCATGTCCGGCAGGTGGTTCAGGCGAGTTGAGCACGTGGTTCCAACGTGCTTGGCAGGTGCTTCCGGCGTCTCCGGCACGTGTTTCTGGCACATCTGACAGGTGGTTCCGGCATGCCCGAAAGGTGATTCCGGTCTGTCCGGTAGGTGGTTCCAGCCGGCACGGCATGTGGTTCTGGTACGTCTCAGAGGTGGTTGCGCATACCCAACAGGTGATTCCGGACTGTCCGCCACATGGTTCTGGCACGTCTGAGAGGTGCTTCCGGCATGCCCGGCAGGTCATCCCAGAGAGTCCTCCAAGTGGTTCTGGCATAACACGCAGGTGATTTTGGCGTGTCAGGTAGGTTGTTCCGTTGTGCTTGGCAGGTGGTTCAGGCTTGGCCGGCAGGGGGTTCCAGACTGTCCAGGACGTGTTTCCAGCTTCTCCGGCAGGTGGTTCTGGTACGTCTGAGAGGTGGTTCCGCCATGGCTGGCAGGTGATTCCGGACCGTCCCCCAGGTGGTTCTGGCATAGCCAGCAGTTGATATTGGCCTGTCCGGCATGTCGTTCCAGCGAGTCGAACAGGTGGCTCCGGCGTGCTCGGCACGTGGTTCCGGTCTGTTCGGTAGGTTATTCCGGCGTGTCCAGCACGTGCTTCCGACACGTCTGAGAGGTGGTTCCCCCAGGCGCGACAGGTGATTTCGGAGTGTCCGCCAGGTGGTTCTGGCGTACCCGGCAGGTGATTTTGGTGTGTCCGGCAGGTGTTTTTGGCGAGTCGAGCAGGTGGCTCCGGCATGCTCGGCAGGTGCTTCCGGCGTCTCCGGCACGTGGTTCTGGTGTGTCTGAGAGCTGGTTCCGGCATGTCCGGCAGATGATTCCGGAGTGTCCGCCAAGTGGTTCTGGCATACCCGGCTGGTGATTTGGGCCTGTCAGTTAGGTGGCTCCGGCGTGCTCGGCACGTTGTTCAGACTGGTCTTGCAGGTGTTTTCCGTCTGTTCGGGGTGTGGTTCTAGCATCTCATGCACATGGTTCTGGCACGTCTGAGATGCGGTTCCGGCCGGCCCGACAGGTGTTTCCACAGTGTCCGCCAAGTGGTACTGGCGTAGTTGGCAGGTGATTTTGGCATGACCGGCAGGTGGTTCCAGCAAGCCCGGCAGGTGATTCCGAAGTGTTCCCCAACTGGTTGTGGCGTAGCCGGCAGGTGATTTTTGCGTGTCCGGCAGGTGGTTCTGGCGAGTCGACCAGGTGGTTCCGGCGTGCTCGGCAGGTGCTTCCGGGGTCATTGGCACGTGGTTCTGGCATATCTGAGAGGTGTTTCCGGCATGCCCGGCAGATGATTCCGGAGTGTTCGCCAAGTGTTTCCGGCGTAGCCGGCAGGTGATTTTGCATGTCCAGCGGTCGTTCCGGCGGGTCGAGCCGGTGGTTCCGGCGTGTCCGGCAGGTGGTTCCGGTCTGTCCGGCAGGTGGTTGTGTGGTGTGCGGCACGAGGTTCAGTCTGAGAGGCTGTGCCGGAATGCCCCTCACGTGATTCCGGCTTGTCCCCGAAGTGGTGCTGGTGTAGCGGGCAGGTGATTTTGGCGTGTCCGGCAGGTGGTTCAGGCGAGTTGAGCAGCTGGTTGCGACGTGCTCGGCAGGTGCTTCCGGCGTCTCCGGCACGTGTTTCTGGCACATCTGACTGGTGGTTCCGGCATGCCCAAAAGTTGATTCCGGTCTGTCCGGTAGGTGGTTCCGGCGTGCACGGCACGTGGTTCTGGTACGTGTCAGAGGTGGTTGCGTACGCCCAGCAGGTGATTCCCGACTGTCCGCCACGTGCTTCTGGCACGTCTGAGAGGTGGTTCCAACATGCCCGGCAGGTCATTTCGGAGAGTCGTCCAAGTGGTTCTGGCGTAGCCCGCAGGTGATTTTGGCGTGTCCGGCAGGTGGTTCCGCCGTGCTCGGCAGGTGGTTCAGGCATGGCCGTCACGTGGTTCCAGTCTGTCCAGGACGTGTTTCCAGCTTCTCCGGCAGGTGGTTCTGGTACGTCTGAGAGGTGGTTCCGCCATGGCTGGCAGGTGATCCCGGACTGTCCCCCAGGTGGTTCTGGCATAGCCAGCAGTTGATATTGGCCTGTCCGGCAGGTGGTTCCAGCGAGTCGAACAGGTGGCTCCGGCGTTCTTGGCAGGTGGTTCCGGTCTGTCCGGTAGGTGTTTCCGGCGTGTCTGGCACGTGCTTCCGGCACGTCTGAGAGGTGGTTCCGTCATGCGCGGCAGGTGATTCCGGAGTGTCCGCCAGGTGGTTCTGGCGTACCCAGCAGGTGATTTTGGCGTGTCCGGCAGGTGTTTCTGGCGAGTCGAGCAGGTGGCTCCGGCATGCTCGGCAGGTGCTTCCGGCGTCTCCGGCACTTGGTTTTGGTGTGTCTGAGAGCTGGTTCCGGCATGTCCGGCAGATGATTCCGGAGTGTCCGCCAAGTGGTTCTGGCATACCCAGCAGGTGATTTTGGCGTGTCAGGGAGGTGGTACCGGTGAGTCGAGCAGGTGGTTCCGGCGTGCTCAGCAGGTGGTTCAGGCGGTTCTGGCAGGTGGTATCCGTCTGTTCGGGGTGTGGTTCCAGCATCTCATGAACACGTTTCTGGCAAGTCTGAGATTTGGTTCCAGCCGGCCCGACAGGTGTTTCCGCAGTGTCCGCCAAGCGGTTCTGGCGTAGTTGGCAGGTGATTTTGGCATGACTGGCAGGTGGTTCCAGCAAGCCTGGCAGGTGATTCCAAAGTGTTCACCAACTGGTTGTGGCGTAGCCGGCAGGTGATTTTTGCGTGATCGGCAGGTGGTTCTGGCGAGTCGAGCAGGTGGTTCCGGCGTGCTCGGCTGGTGCTTCCGGGGTCATTGGCACGGGGTTCTGGCATGTCTGAGAGGTGGTTCCTGCATGCCCGGCAAGTGATTCCGGAGTGTTCGCCAAGTGGTTCTGGCATAGTCGGCAGGTGATTTTGGCATGTCCGGCAGGTGGTTCAGGCGAGTTGAGCAGGTGGTTCCAACGTGCTTGGCAGGTGCTTCCGGCGTCTCCGGCACGTGTTTCTGGCACATCTGACAGGTGGTTCCGGCATGCCCGAAAGGTGATTCCGGTCTGTCCGGTAGGTGGTTCCAGCCAGCACGGCATGTGGTTCTGGTACGTCTCAGAGGTGGTTGCGCATGCCCAACAGGTGATTCCAGACTGTCCGCCACATGGTTCTGGCACGTCTGAGAGGTGGTTCCGGCATGCCCGGCAGGTCATCCCAGAGAGTCCTCCAAGTGGTTCTGGCATAACACGCAGGTGATTTTGGCGTGTCAGGCAGGTTGTTCCGTTGTGCTTGGCAGGTGGTTCAGGCTTGGCCGGCAGGTGGTTCCAGACTGTCCAGGACGTGTTTCCAGCTTCTCCGGCAGGTGGTTCTGGTACGTCTGAGAGGTGGTTCCGCCATGGCTGGCAGGTGATTGCGGACCGTCCCCCAGGTGCTTCTGGCATAGCCAGCAGTTGATATTGGCCTGTCCGGCAGGTGGTTCCAGCGAGTCGAACAGGTGGCTCCGGCGTACTCGGCAGGTGGTTGCGGTGTGTCCGGTAGGTCATTCCGGCGTGTCCGGCACGTGCTTCCTGCACGTCTGAGAGGTGGTTCCGGCATGCGCGACAGGTGGTTTCGGAGTGTCCGCCAGGTGGTTCTGGCGTACCCGGCAGGTGATTTTGGCGTGTCCGGCAGGTGTTTCTGGCGAGTCGAGCAGGTGGCTCCGGCATGCTCGGCAGGTGCTTCCGGCGTCTCCGGCACGTGGTTCTGGTGTGTCTGAGAGCTGGTTCCGGCAAGTCCGGCAGATGATTCCGGAGTTTTCCGCCAAGTGGTTCTGGCATACCCGGCTGGTGATTTGGGCATGTCAGGTAGGTGGCTCCGGCGTGCTCGGCAGGTTGTTCAGACGGGTCTGGCAGGTGTTTTCCGTCTGTTCTGGGTGTGGTTCCAGCATCTCATGCACATGGTTCTGGCACGTCTGAGATGTGGTTCCGGCCGGCCCGACAGGTGTTTCCACAGTGTCCGCCAAGTGGTACTGGCGTAGTTGGCAGGTGATTTTGGCATGACCGGCAGGTGGTTCCAGCAAGCCCGGCAGGTGATTCCGAAGTGTTCCCCAACTGGTTGTGGCGTAGCCGGCAGGTGATTTTTGCGTGTCCGGCAGGTGGTTCTGGCGAGTCGAGCAGGTGGTTCCGGCGTGCTCGGCAGGTGCTTCCGGGGTCATTGGCACGTGGTTCTGGCATATCTGAGAGGTGGTTCCGGCATGCCCGGCAGGTGATTCCGGAGTGTTCGCCAAGTGTTTCCGGCGTAGCCGGCAGGTGATTTTGCATGTCCAGTGGTCGTTCCGGCGGGTCGAGCCGGTGGTTCCGGCGTGTCCGGCAGGTGGTTCCGGTCTGTCCGGCAGGTGGTTCTGTGGTGTCCGGCACGAGGTTCAGTCTGAGAGGCTGTGCCGGCATGCCCCTCACGTGATTCCGGCTTGTCCCCGAAGTGGTGCTGGTGTAGCGGGCAGGTGATTTTGGCGTGTCCGGCAGGTGGTTCAGGCGAGTTGAGCAGGTGGTTGCGACGTGCTCGGCAGGTGCTTCCGGCGTCTCCGGCACGTGTTTCTGGCACATCTGACTGGTGGTTCCGGCATGCCCAAAAGTTGATTCCGGTCTGTCCGGTAGGTGGTTCCGGCGTGCACGGCACGTGGTTCTGGTACGTGTCAGAGGTGGTTGCGTATGCCCAACAGGTGATTCCGGACTGTCCGCCACGTGCTTCTGGCACGTCTGAGAGGTGGTTCCAACATGCCCGGCAGGTCATTTCGGAGAGTCGTCCAAGTGGTTCTGGCGTAGCCCGCAGGTGATTTTGGCGTGTCCGGCAGGTGGTTCCGCCGTGCTCGGCAGGTGGTTCAGGCATGGCCGTCACGTGGTTCCAGTCTGTCCAGGACGTGTTTCCAGCTTCTGCGGCAGGTGGTTCTGGTACGTCTGAGAGGTGGTTCCGCCATGGCTGGCAGGTGATCCCGGACTGTCCCCCAGGTGGTTCTGGCATAGCCAGCAGTTGATATTGGCCTGTCCGGCAGGTGGTTCCAGCGAGTCGAACAGGTGGCTCCGGCGTTCTTGGCAGGTGGTTCCGGTCTGTCCGGTAGGTGTTTCCGGCATGTCTGGCACGTGCTTCCGGCACGTCTGAGATGTGGTTCCGTCATGCGCGGCACGTGATTCCGGAGTGTCCGCCAGGTGGTTCTGGCGTACCCAGCAGGTGATTTTGGCGTGTCCGGCAGGTGTTTCTGGCGAGTCGAGCAGGTGGCTCCGGCATGCTCGGCAGGTGCTTCCGGCGTCTCCGGCACTTGGTTCTGGTGTGTCTGAGAGCTGGTTCCGGCATGTCCGGCAGATGATTCCGGAGTGTCCGCCAAGTGGTTCTGGCATACCCAGCAGGTGATTTTGGCGTGTCAGGGAGGTGGTACCGGTGAGTCGAGCAGGTGGTTCCGGCGTGCTCAGCAGGTGGTTCAGGCGGTTCTGGCAGGTGGTATCCGTCTGTTCGGGGTGTGGTTCCAGCATCTCATGAACACGTTTCTGGCAAGTCTGAGATGTGGTTCCAGCCGGCCCGACAGGTGTTTCCGCAGTGTCCGCCAAGCGGTTCTGGCGTAGTTGGCAGGTGATTTTGGCATGACTGGCAGGTGGTTCCAGCAAGCCTGGCAGGTGATTCCAAAGTGTTCACCAACTGGTTGTGGCGTAGCCGGCAGGTGATTTTTGCGTGATCGGCAGGTGGTTCTGGCGAGTCGAGCAGGTGGTTCCGGCGTGCTCGGCTGGTGCTTCCGGGGTCATTGGCACGGGGTTCTGGCATGTCTGAGAGGTGGTTCCTGCATGCCCGGCAAGTGATTCCGGAGTGTTCGCCAAGTGGTTCTGGCATAGTCGGCAGGTGATTGTGGCATGTCCGGCAGGTGGTTCAGGCGAGTTCAGCAGGTGGTTCCAACATGCCCGGCAGGTCATTTCGGAGAGTCGTCCAAGTGGTTCTGGCGTAGCCCGCAGGTGATTTTGGCGTGTCCGGCAGGTGGTTCCGCCGTGCTCGGCAGGTGGTTCAGGCATGGCCGTCACGTGGTTCCAGTCTGTCCAGGACGTGTTTCCAGATTCTCCGGCAGGTGGTTCTGGTACGTCTGAGAGGTGGTTCCGCCATGGCTGGCAGGTGATCCCGGACTGTCCCCCAGGTGGTTCTGGCATAGCCAGCAGTTGATATTGGCCTGTCCAGCAGGTGGTTCCAGCGAGTCGAACAGGTGGCTCCGGCGTTCTTGGCAGGTGGTTCCGGTCTGTCCGGTAGGTGTTTCCGGCGTGTCTGGCACGTGCTTCCGGCACGTCTGAGAGGTGGTTCCGTCATGCGCGGCAGGTGATTCCGGAGTGTCCGCCAGGTGGTTCTGGCGTACCCAGCAGGTGATTTTGGCGTGTCCGGCAGGTGTTTCTGGCGAGTCGAGCAGGTGGCTCCGGCATGCTCGGCAGGTGCTTCCGGCGTCTCCGGCACTTGGTTCTGGTGTGTCTGAGAGCTGGTTCCGGCATGTCCGGCAGATGATTCCGGAGTGTCCGCCAAGTGGTTCTGGCATACCCAGCAGGTGATTTTGGCGTGTCAGGGAGGTGGTACCGGTGAGTCGAGCAGGTGGTTCCGGCGTGCTCAGCAGGTGGTTCAGGCGGTTCTGGCAGGTGGTATCCGTCTGTTCGGGGTGTGGTTCCAGCATCTCATGAACACGTTTCTGGCAAGTCTGAGATTTGGTTCCAGCCGGCCCGACAGGTGTTTCCGCAGTGTCCGCCAAGCGGTTCTGGCGTAGTTGGCAGGTGATTTTGGCATGACTGGCAGGTGGTTCCAGCAAGCCTGGCAGGTGATTCCAAAGTGTTCACCAACTGGTTGTGGCGTAGCCGGCAGGTGATTTTTGCGTGATCGGCAGGTGGTTCTGGCGAGTCGAGCAGGTGGTTCCGGCGTGCTCGGCTGGTGCTTCCGGGGTCATTGGCACGGGGTTCTGGCATGTCTGAGAGGTGGTTCCTGCATGCCCGGCAAGTGATTCCGGAGTGTTCGCCAAGTGGTTCTGGCATAGTCGGCAGGTGATTTTGGCATGACCGGCAGGTGGTTCAGGCGAGTTGAGCACGTGGTTCCAACGTGCTTGGCAGGTGCTTCCGGCGTCTCCGGCACGTGTTTCTGGCACATCTGACAGGTGGTTCCGGCATGCCCGAAAGGTGATTCCGGTCTGTCCGGTAGGTGGTTCCAGCCAGCACGGCATGTGGTTCTGGTACGTCTCAGAGGTGGTTGCGCATGCCCAACAGGTGATTCCAGACTGTCCGCCACATGGTTCTGGCACGTCTGAGAGGTGGTTCCGGCATGCCCGGCAGGTCATCCCAGAGAGTCCTCCAAGTGGTTCTGGCATAACACGCAGGTGATTTTGGCGTGTCAGGCAGGTTGTTCCGTTGTGCTTGGCAGGTGGTTCAGGCTTGGCCGGCAGGTGGTTCCAGACTGTCCAGGACGTGTTTCCAGCTTCTCCGGCAGGTGGTTCTGGTACGTCTGAGAGGTGGTTCCGCCATGGCTGGCAGGTGATTGCGGACCGTCCCCCAGGTGGTTCTGGCATAGCCAGCAGTTGATATTGGCCTGTCCGGCAGGTGGTTCCAGCGAGTCGAACAGGTGGCTCCGGCGTACTCGGCAGGTGGTTGCGGTGTGTCCGGTAGGTCATTCCGGCGTGTCCGGCACGTGCTTCCTGCACGTCTGAGAGGTGGTTCCGGCATGCGCGACAGGTGGTTTCGGAGTGTCCGCCAGGTGGTTCTGGCGTACCCGGCAGGTGATTTTGGCGTGTCCGGCAGGTGTTTCTGGCGAGTCGAGCAGGTGGCTCCGGCATGCTCGGCAGGTGCTTCCGGCGTCTCCGGCACGTGGTTCTGGTGTGTCTGAGAGCTGGTTCCGGCAAGTCCGGCAGATGATTCCGGAGTTTTCCGCCAAGTGGTTCTGGCATACCCGGCTGGTGATTTGGGCATGTCAGGTAGGTGGCTCCGGCGTGCTCGGCAGGTTGTTCAGACGGGTCTGGCAGGTGTTTTCCGTCTGTTCTGGGTGTGGTTCCAGCATCTCATGCACATGGTTCTGGCACGTCTGAGATGTGGTTCCGGCCGGCCCGACAGGTGTTTCCACAGTGTCCGCCAAGTGGTACTGGCGTAGTTGGCAGGTGATTTTGGCATGACCGGCAGGTGGTTCCAGCAAGCCCGGCAGGTGATTCCGAAGTGTTCCCCAACTGGTTGTGGCGTAGCCGGCAGGTGATTTTTGCGTGTCCGGCAGGTGGTTCTGGCGAGTCGAGCAGGTGGTTCCGGCGTGCTCGGCAGGTGCTTCCGGGGTCATTGGCACGTGGTTCTGGCATATCTGAGAGGTGGTTCCGGCATGCCCGGCAGGTGATTCCGGAGTGTTCGCCAAGTGTTTCCGGCGTAGCCGGCAGGTGATTTTGCATGTCCAGTGGTCGTTCCGGCGGGTCGAGCCGGTGGTTCCGGCGTGTCCGGCAGGTGGTTCCGGTCTGTCCGGCAGGTGGTTCTGTGGTGTCCGGCACGAGGTTCAGTCTGAGAGGCTGTGCCGGCATGCCCCTCACGTGATTCCGGCTTGTCCCCGAAGTGGTGCTGGTGTAGCGGGCAGGTGATTTTGGCGTGTCCGGCAGGTGGTTCAGGCGAGTTGAGCAGGTGGTTGCGACGTGCTCGGCAGGTGCTTCCGGCGTCTCCGGCACGTGTTTCTGGCACATCTGACTGGTGGTTCCGGCATGCCCAAAAGTTGATTCCGGTCTGTCCGGTAGGTGGTTCCGGCGTGCACGGCACGTGGTTCTGGTACGTGTCAGAGGTGGTTGCGTATGCCCAACAGGTGATTCCGGACTGTCCGCCACGTGCTTCTGGCACGTCTGAGAGGTGGTTCCAACATGCCCGGCAGGTCATTTCGGAGAGTCGTCCAAGTGGTTCTGGCGTAGCCCGCAGGTGATTTTGGCGTGTCCGGCAGGTGGTTCCGCCGTGCTCGGCAGGTGGTTCAGGCATGGCCGTCACGTGGTTCCAGTCTGTCCAGGACGTGTTTCCAGCTTCTGCGGCAGGTGGTTCTGGTACGTCTGAGAGGTGGTTCCGCCATGGCTGGCAGGTGATCCCGGACTGTCCCCCAGGTGGTTCTGGCATAGCCAGCAGTTGATATTGGCCTGTCCGGCAGGTGGTTCCAGCGAGTCGAACAGGTGGCTCCGGCGTTCTTGGCAGGTGGTTCCGGTCTGTCCGGTAGGTGTTTCCGGCATGTCTGGCACGTGCTTCCGGCACGTCTGAGATGTGGTTCCGTCATGCGCGGCACGTGATTCCGGAGTGTCCGCCAGGTGGTTCTGGCGTACCCAGCAGGTGATTTTGGCGTGTCCGGCAGGTGTTTCTGGCGAGTCGAGCAGGTGGCTCCGGCATGCTCGGCAGGTGCTTCCGGCGTCTCCGGCACTTGGTTCTGGTGTGTCTGAGAGCTGGTTCCGGCATGTCCGGCAGATGATTCCGGAGTGTCCGCCAAGTGGTTCTGGCATACCCAGCAGGTGATTTTGGCGTGTCAGGGAGGTGGTACCGGTGAGTCGAGCAGGTGGTTCCGGCGTGCTCAGCAGGTGGTTCAGGCGGTTCTGGCAGGTGGTATCCGTCTGTTCGGGGTGTGGTTCCAGCATCTCATGAACACGTTTCTGGCAAGTCTGAGATGTGGTTCCAGCCGGCCCGACAGGTGTTTCCGCAGTGTCCGCCAAGCGGTTCTGGCGTAGTTGGCAGGTGATTTTGGCATGACTGGCAGGTGGTTCCAGCAAGCCTGGCAGGTGATTCCAAAGTGTTCACCAACTGGTTGTGGCGTAGCCGGCAGGTGATTTTTGCGTGATCGGCAGGTGGTTCTGGCGAGTCGAGCAGGTGGTTCCGGCGTGCTCGGCTGGTGCTTCCGGGGTCATTGGCACGGGGTTCTGGCATGTCTGAGAGGTGGTTCCTGCATGCCCGGCAAGTGATTCCGGAGTGTTCGCCAAGTGGTTCTGGCATAGTCGGCAGGTGATTGTGGCATGTCCGGCAGGTGGTTCAGGCGAGTTCAGCAGGTGGTTCCAACATGCCCGGCAGGTCATTTCGGAGAGTCGTCCAAGTGGTTCTGGCGTAGCCCGCAGGTGATTTTGGCGTGTCCGGCAGGTGGTTCCGCCGTGCTCGGCAGGTGGTTCAGGCATGGCCGTCACGTGGTTCCAGTCTGTCCAGGACGTGTTTCCAGATTCTCCGGCAGGTGGTTCTGGTACGTCTGAGAGGTGGTTCCGCCATGGCTGGCAGGTGATCCCGGACTGTCCCCCAGGTGGTTCTGGCATAGCCAGCAGTTGATATTGGCCTGTCCAGCAGGTGGTTCCAGCGAGTCGAACAGGTGGCTCCGGCGTTCTTGGCAGGTGGTTCCGGTCTGTCCGGTAGGTGTTTCCGGCGTGTCTGGCACGTGCTTCCGGCACGTCTGAGAGGTGGTTCCGTCATGCGCGGCAGGTGATTCCGGAGTGTCCGCCAGGTGGTTCTGGCGTACCCAGCAGGTGATTTTGGCGTGTCCGGCAGGTGTTTCTGGCGAGTCGAGCAGGTGGCTCCGGCATGCTCGGCAGGTGCTTCCGGCGTCTCCGGCACTTGGTTCTGGTGTGTCTGAGAGCTGGTTCCGGCATGTCCGGCAGATGATTCCGGAGTGTCCGCCAAGTGGTTCTGGCATACCCAGCAGGTGATTTTGGCGTGTCAGGGAGGTGGTACCGGTGAGTCGAGCAGGTGGTTCCGGCGTGCTCAGCAGGTGGTTCAGGCGGTTCTGGCAGGTGGTATCCGTCTGTTCGGGGTGTGGTTCCAGCATCTCATGAACACGTTTCTGGCAAGTCTGAGATTTGGTTCCAGCCGGCCCGACAGGTGTTTCCGCAGTGTCCGCCAAGCGGTTCTGGCGTAGTTGGCAGGTGATTTTGGCATGACTGGCAGGTGGTTCCAGCAAGCCTGGCAGGTGATTCCAAAGTGTTCACCAACTGGTTGTGGCGTAGCCGGCAGGTGATTTTTGCGTGATCGGCAGGTGGTTCTGGCGAGTCGAGCAGGTGGTTCCGGCGTGCTCGGCTGGTGCTTCCGGGGTCATTGGCACGGGGTTCTGGCATGTCTGAGAGGTGGTTCCTGCATGCCCGGCAAGTGATTCCGGAGTGTTCGCCAAGTGGTTCTGGCATAGTCGGCAGGTGATTTTGGCATGACCGGCAGGTGGTTCAGGCGAGTTGAGCACGTGGTTCCAACGTGCTTGGCAGGTGCTTCCGGCGTCTCCGGCACGTGTTTCTGGCACATCTGACAGGTGGTTCCGGCATGCCCGAAAGGTGATTCCGGTCTGTCCGGTAGGTGGTTCCAGCCAGCACGGCATGTGGTTCTGGTACGTCTCAGAGGTGGTTGCGCATGCCCAACAGGTGATTCCAGACTGTCCGCCACATGGTTCTGGCACGTCTGAGAGGTGGTTCCGGCATGCCCGGCAGGTCATCCCAGAGAGTCCTCCAAGTGGTTCTGGCATAACACGCAGGTGATTTTGGCGTGTCAGGCAGGTTGTTCCGTTGTGCTTGGCAGGTGGTTCAGGCTTGGCCGGCAGGTGGTTCCAGACTGTCCAGGACGTGTTTCCAGCTTCTCCGGCAGGTGGTTCTGGTACGTCTGAGAGGTGGTTCCGCCATGGCTGGCAGGTGATTGCGGACCGTCCCCCAGGTGGTTCTGGCATAGCCAGCAGTTGATATTGGCCTGTCCGGCAGGTGGTTCCAGCGAGTCGAACAGGTGGCTCCGGCGTACTCGGCAGGTGGTTGCGGTGTGTCCGGTAGGTCATTCCGGCGTGTCCGGCACGTGCTTCCTGCACGTCTGAGAGGTGGTTCCGGCATGCGCGACAGGTGGTTTCGGAGTGTCCGCCAGGTGGTTCTGGCGTACCCGGCAGGTGATTTTGGCGTGTCCGGCAGGTGTTTCTGGCGAGTCGAGCAGGTGGCTCCGGCATGCTCGGCAGGTGCTTCCGGCGTCTCCGGCACGTGGTTCTGGTGTGTCTGAGAGCTGGTTCCGGCAAGTCCGGCAGATGATTCCGGAGTTTTCCGCCAAGTGGTTCTGGCATACCCGGCTGGTGATTTGGGCATGTCAGGTAGGTGGCTCCGGCGTGCTCGGCAGGTTGTTCAGACGGGTCTGGCAGGTGTTTTCCGTCTGTTCTGGGTGTGGTTCCAGCATCTCATGCACATGGTTCTGGCACGTCTGAGATGTGGTTCCGGCCGGCCCGACAGGTGTTTCCACAGTGTCCGCCAAGTGGTACTGGCGTAGTTGGCAGGTGATTTTGGCATGACCGGCAGGTGGTTCCAGCAAGCCCGGCAGGTGATTCCGAAGTGTTCCCCAACTGGTTGTGGCGTAGCCGGCAGGTGATTTTTGCGTGTCCGGCAGGTGGTTCTGGCGAGTCGAGCAGGTGGTTCCGGCGTGCTCGGCAGGTGCTTCCGGGGTCATTGGCACGTGGTTCTGGCATATCTGAGAGGTGGTTCCGGCATGCCCGGCAGGTGATTCCGGAGTGCTCGCCAAGTGTTTCCGGCGTAGCCGGCAGGTGATTTTGCATGTCCAGTGGTCGTTCCGGCGGGTCGAGCCGGTGGTTCCGGCGTGTCCGGCAGGTGGTTCCGGTCTGTCCGGCAGGTGGTTCTGTGGTGTCCGGCACGAGGTTCAGTCTGAGAGGCTGTGCCGGCATGCCCCTCACGTGATTCCGGCTTGTCCCCGAAGTGGTGCTGGTGTAGCGGGCAGGTGATTTTGGCGTGTCCGGCAGGTGGTTCAGGCGAGTTGAGCAGGTGGTTGCGACGTGCTCGGCAGGTGCTTCCGGCGTCTCCGGCACGTGTTTCTGGCACATCTGACTGGTGGTTCCGGCATGCCCAAAAGTTGATTCCGGTCTGTCCGGTAGGTGGTTCCGGCGTGCACGGCACGTGGTTCTGGTACGTGTCAGAGGTGGTTGCGTATGCCCAACAGGTGATTCCGGACTGTCCGCCACGTGCTTCTGGCACGTCTGAGAGGTGGTTCCAACATGCCCGGCAGGGCATTTCGGAGAGTCGTCCAAGTGGTTCTGGCGTAGCCCGCAGGTGATTTTGGCGTGTCCGGCAGGTGGTTCCGCCGTGCTCGGCAGGTGGTTCAGGCATGGCCGTCACGTGGTTCCAGTCTGTCCAGGACGTGTTTCCAGCTTCTGCGGCAGGTGGTTCTGGTACGTCTGAGAGGTGGTTCCGCCATGGCTGGCAGGTGATCCCGGACTGTCCCCCAGGTGGTTCTGGCATAGCCAGCAGTTGATATTGGCCTGTCCGGCAGGTGGTTCCAGCGAGTCGAACAGGTGGCTCCGGCGTTCTTGGCAGGTGGTTCCGGTCTGTCCGGTAGGTGTTTCCGGCATGTCTGGCACGTGCTTCAGGCACGTCTGAGATGTGGTTCCGTCATGCGCGGCACGTGATTCCGGAGTGTCCGCCAGGTGGTTCTGGCGTACCCAGCAGGTGATTTTGGCGTGTCCGGCAGGTGTTTGTGGCGAGTCGAGCAGGTGGCTCCGGCATGCTCGGCAGGTGCTTCCGGCGTCTCCGGCACTTGGTTCTGGTGTGTCTGAGAGCTGGTTCCGGCATGTCCGGCAGATGATTCCGGAGTGTCCGCCAAGTGGTTCTGGCATACCCAGCAGGTGATTTTGGCGTGTCAGGGAGGTGGTACCGGTGAGTCGAGCAGGTGGTTCCGGCGTGCTCAGCAGGTGGTTCAGGCGGTTCTGGCAGGTGGTATCCGTCTGTTCGGGGTGTGGTTCCAGCATCTCATGAACACGTTTCTGGCAAGTCTGAGATTTGGTTCCAGCCGGCCCGACAGGTGTTTCCGCAGTGTCCGCCAAGCGGTTCTGGCGTAGTTGGCAGGTGATTTTGGCATGACTGGCAGGTGGTTCCAGCAAGCCTGGCAGGTGATTCCAAAGTGTTCACCAACTGGTTGTGGCGTAGCCGGCAGGTGATTTTTGCGTGATCGGCAGGTGGTTCTGGCGAGTCGAGCAGGTGGTTCCGGCGTGCTCGGCTGGTGCTTCCGGGGTCATTGGCACGGGGTTCTGGCATGTCTGAGAGGTGGTTCCTGCATGCCCGGCAAGTGATTCCGGAGTGTTCGCCAAGTGGTTCTGGCATAGTCGGCAGGTGATTTTGGCATGACCGGCAGGTGGTTCAGGCGAGTTGAGCACGTGGTTCCAACGTGCTTGGCAGGTGCTTCCGGCGTCTCCGGCACGTGTTTCTGGCACATCTGACAGGTGGTTCCGGCATGCCCGAAAGGTGATTCCGGTCTGTCCGGTAGGTGGTTCCAGCCAGCACGGCATGTGGTTCTGGTACGTCTCAGAGGTGGTTGCGCATGCCCAACAGGTGATTCCAGACTGTCCGCCACATGGTTCTGGCACGTCTGAGAGGTGGTTCCGGCATGCCCGGCAGGTCATCCCAGAGAGTCCTCCAAGTGGTTCTGGCATAACACGCAGGTGATTTTGGCGTGTCAGGCAGGTTGTTCCGTTGTGCTTGGCAGGTGGTTCAGGCTTGGCCGGCAGGTGGTTCCAGACTGTCCAGGACGTGTTTCCAGCTTCTCCGGCAGGTGGTTCTGGTACGTCTGAGAGGTGGTTCCGCCATGGCTGGCAGGTGATTGCGGACCGTCCCCCAGGTGGTTCTGGCATAGCCAGCAGTTGATATTGGCCTGTCCGGCAGGTGGTTCCAGCGAGTCGAACAGGTGGCTCCGGCGTACTCGGCAGGTGGTTGCGGTGTGTCCGGTAGGTCATTCCGGCGTGTCCGGCACGTGCTTCCTGCACGTCTGAGAGGTGGTTCCGGCATGCGCGACAGGTGGTTTCGGAGTGTCCGCCAGGTGGTTCTGGCGTACCCGGCAGGTGATTTTGGCGTGTCCGGCAGGTGTTTCTGGCGAGTCGAGCAGGTGGCTCCGGCATGCTCGGCAGGTGCTTCCGGCGTCTCCGGCACGTGGTTCTGGTGTGTCTGAGAGCTGGTTCCGGCAAGTCCGGCAGATGATTCCGGAGTTTTCCGCCAAGTGGTTCTGGCATACCCGGCTGGTGATTTGGGCATGTCAGGTAGGTGGCTCCGGCGTGCTCGGCAGGTTGTTCAGACGGGTCTGGCAGGTGTTTTCCGTCTGTTCTGGGTGTGGTTCCAGCATCTCATGCACATGGTTCTGGCACGTCTGAGATGTGGTTCCGGCCGGCCCGACAGGTGTTTCCACAGTGTCCGCCAAGTGGTACTGGCGTAGTTGGCAGGTGATTTTGGCATGACCGGCAGGTGGTTCCAGCAAGCCCGGCAGGTGATTCCGAAGTGTTCCCCAACTGGTTGTGGCGTAGCCGGCAGGTGATTTTTGCGTGTCCGGCAGGTGGTTCTGGCGAGTCGAGCAGGTGGTTCCGGCGTGCTCGGCAGGTGCTTCCGGGGTCATTGGCACGTGGTTCTGGCATATCTGAGAGGTGGTTCCGGCATGCCCGGCAGGTGATTCCGGAGTGCTCGCCAAGTGTTTCCGGCGTAGCCGGCAGGTGATTTTGCATGTCCAGTGGTCGTTCCGGCGGGTCGAGCCGGTGGTTCCGGCGTGTCCGGCAGGTGGTTCCGGTCTGTCCGGCAGGTGGTTCTGTGGTGTCCGGCACGAGGTTCAGTCTGAGAGGCTGTGCCGGCATGCCCCTCACGTGATTCCGGCTTGTCCCCGAAGTGGTGCTGGTGTAGCGGGCAGGTGATTTTGGCGTGTCCGGCAGGTGGTTCAGGCGAGTTGAGCAGGTGGTTGCGACGTGCTCGGCAGGTGCTTCCGGCGTCTCCGGCACGTGTTTCTGGCACATCTGACTGGTGGTTCCGGCATGCCCAAAAGTTGATTCCGGTCTGTCCGGTAGGTGGTTCCGGCGTGCACGGCACGTGGTTCTGGTACGTGTCAGAGGTGGTTGCGTATGCCCAACAGGTGATTCCGGACTGTCCGCCACGTGCTTCTGGCACGTCTGAGAGGTGGTTCCAACATGCCCGGCAGGGCATTTCGGAGAGTCGTCCAAGTGGTTCTGGCGTAGCCCGCAGGTGATTTTGGCGTGTCCGGCAGGTGGTTCCGCCGTGCTCGGCAGGTGGTTCAGGCATGGCCGTCACGTGGTTCCAGTCTGTCCAGGACGTGTTTCCAGCTTCTGCGGCAGGTGGTTCTGGTACGTCTGAGAGGTGGTTCCGCCATGGCTGGCAGGTGATCCCGGACTGTCCCCCAGGTGGTTCTGGCATAGCCAGCAGTTGATATTGGCCTGTCCGGCAGGTGGTTCCAGCGAGTCGAACAGGTGGCTCCGGCGTTCTTGGCAGGTGGTTCCGGTCTGTCCGGTAGGTGTTTCCGGCATGTCTGGCACGTGCTTCAGGCACGTCTGAGATGTGGTTCCGTCATGCGCGGCACGTGATTCCGGAGTGTCCGCCAGGTGGTTCTGGCGTACCCAGCAGGTGATTTTGGCGTGTCCGGCAGGTGTTTGTGGCGAGTCGAGCAGGTGGCTCCGGCATGCTCGGCAGGTGCTTCCGGCGTCTCCGGCACTTGGTTCTGGTGTGTCTGAGAGCTGGTTCCGGCATGTCCGGCAGATGATTCCGGAGTGTCCGCCAAGTGGTTCTGGCATACCCAGCAGGTGATTTTGGCGTGTCAGGGAGGTGGTACCGGTGAGTCGAGCAGGTGGTTCCGGCGTGCTCAGCAGGTGGTTCAGGCGGTTCTGGCAGGTGGTATCCGTCTGTTCGGGGTGTGGTTCCAGCATCTCATGAACACGTTTCTGGCAAGTCTGAGATGTGGTTCCAGCCGGCCCGACAGGTGTTTCCGCAGTGTCCGCCAAGTGGTTCTGGCGTAGTTGGCAGGTGATTTTGGCATGACTGGCAGGTGGTTCCAGCAAGCCTGGCAGGTGATTCCAAAGTGTTCACCAACTGGTTGTGGCGTAGCCAGCAGGTGATCTTTGCGTGATCAGCAGGTGGTTCTGGCGAGTCGAGCAGGTGGTTCCGGCGTGCTCGGCTGGTGCTTCCGGGGTCATTGGCACGGGGTTCTGGCATGTCTGAGAGGTGGTTCCTGCATGCCCGGCAAGTGATTCCGGAGTGTTCGCCAAGTGGTTCTGGCATAGTCGACAGGTGATTTTGGCATGTCCGGCAGGTGGTTCAGGCGAGTTGAGCACGTGGTTCCAACGTGCTTGGCAGGTGCTTCCGGCGTCTCCGGCACGTGTTTCTGGCACATCTGACAGGTGGTTCCGGCATGCCCGAAAGGTGATTCCGGTCTGTCCGGTAGGTGGTTCCAGCCGGCACGGCATGTGGTTCTGGTACGTCTCAGAGGTGGTTGCGCATGCCCAACAGGTGATTCCGGACTGTCCGCCACATGGTTCTGGCACGTCTGAGAGGTGGTTCCGGCATGCCCGGCAGGTCATCCCAGAGAGTCCTCCAAGTGGTTCTGGCATAACACGCAGGTGATTTTGGCGTGTCAGGCAGGTTGTTCCGTTGTGCTTGGCAGGTGGTTCAGGCTTGGCCGGCAGGTGGTTCCAGACTGTCCAGGACGTGTTTCCAGCTTCTCCGGCAGGTGGTTCTGGTACGTCTGAGAGGTGGTTCCGCCATGGCTGGCAGGTGATTGCGGACCGTCCCCCAGGTGGTTCTGGCATAGCCAGCAGTTGATATTGGCCTGTCCGGCAGGTGGTTCCAGCGAGTCGAACAGGTGGCTCCGGCGTACTCGGCAGGTGGTTGCGGTGTGTCCGGTAGGTCATTCCGGCGTGTCCGGCACGTGCTTCCTGCACGTCTGAGAGGTGGTTCCGGCATGCGCGACAGGTGGTTTCGGAGTGTCCGCCAGGTGGTTCTGGCGTACCCGGCAGGTGATTTTGGCGTGTCCGGCAGGTGTTTCTGGCGAGTCGAGCAGGTGGCTCCGGCATGCTCGGCAGGTGCTTCCGGCGTCTCCGGCACGTGGTTCTGGTGTGTCTGAGAGCTGGTTCCGGCAAGTCCGGCAGATGATTCCGGAGTTTTCCGCCAAGTGGTTCTGGCATACCCGGCTGGTGATTTGGGCATGTCAGGTAGGTGGCTCCGGCGTGCTCGGCAGGTTGTTCAGACGGGTCTGGCAGGTGTTTTCCGTCTGTTCTGGGTGTGGTTCCAGCATCTCATGCACATGGTTCTGGCACGTCTGAGATGTGGTTCCGGCCGGCCCGACAGGTGTTTCCACAGTGTCCGCCAAGTGGTACTGGCGTAGTTGGCAGGTGATTTTGGCATGACCGGCAGGTGGTTCCAGCAAGCCCGGCAGGTGATTCCGAAGTGTTCCCCAACTGGTTGTGGCGTAGCCGGCAGGTGATTTTTGCGTGTCCGGCAGGTGGTTCTGGCGAGTCGAGCAGGTGGTTCCGGCGTGCTCGGCAGGTGCTTCCGGGGTCATTGGCACGTGGTTCTGGCATATCTGAGAGGTGGTTCCGGCATGCCCGGCAGGTGATTCCGGAGTGCTCGCCAAGTGTTTCCGGCGTAGCCGGCAGGTGATTTTGCATGTCCAGTGGTCGTTCCGGCGGGTCGAGCCGGTGGTTCCGGCGTGTCCGGCAGGTGGTTCCGGTCTGTCCGGCAGGTGGTTCTGTGGTGTCCGGCACGAGGTTCAGTCTGAGAGGCTGTGCCGGCATGCCCCTCACGTGATTCCGGCTTGTCCCCGAAGTGGTGCTGGTGTAGCGGGCAGGTGATTTTGGCGTGTCCGGCAGGTGGTTCAGGCGAGTTGAGCAGGTGGTTGCGACGTGCTCGGCAGGTGCTTCCGGCGTCTCCGGCACGTGTTTCTGGCACATCTGACTGGTGGTTCCGGCATGCCCAAAAGTTGATTCCGGTCTGTCCGGTAGGTGGTTCCGGCGTGCACGGCACGTGGTTCTGGTACGTGTCAGAGGTGGTTGCGTATGCCCAACAGGTGATTCCGGACTGTCCGCCACGTGCTTCTGGCACGTCTGAGAGGTGGTTCCAACATGCCCGGCAGGGCATTTCGGAGAGTCGTCCAAGTGGTTCTGGCGTAGCCCGCAGGTGATTTTGGCGTGTCCGGCAGGTGGTTCCGCCGTGCTCGGCAGGTGGTTCAGGCATGGCCGTCACGTGGTTCCAGTCTGTCCAGGACGTGTTTCCAGCTTCTGCGGCAGGTGGTTCTGGTACGTCTGAGAGGTGGTTCCGCCATGGCTGGCAGGTGATCCCGGACTGTCCCCCAGGTGGTTCTGGCATAGCCAGCAGTTGATATTGGCCTGTCCGGCAGGTGGTTCCAGCGAGTCGAACAGGTGGCTCCGGCGTTCTTGGCAGGTGGTTCCGGTCTGTCCGGTAGGTGTTTCCGGCATGTCTGGCACGTGCTTCAGGCACGTCTGAGATGTGGTTCCGTCATGCGCGGCACGTGATTCCGGAGTGTCCGCCAGGTGGTTCTGGCGTACCCAGCAGGTGATTTTGGCGTGTCCGGCAGGTGTTTGTGGCGAGTCGAGCAGGTGGCTCCGGCATGCTCGGCAGGTGCTTCCGGCGTCTCCGGCACTTGGTTCTGGTGTGTCTGAGAGCTGGTTCCGGCATGTCCGGCAGATGATTCCGGAGTGTCCGCCAAGTGGTTCTGGCATACCCAGCAGGTGATTTTGGCGTGTCAGGGAGGTGGTACCGGTGAGTCGAGCAGGTGGTTCCGGCGTGCTCAGCAGGTGGTTCAGGCGGTTCTGGCAGGTGGTATCCGTCTGTTCGGGGTGTGGTTCCAGCATCTCATGAACACGTTTCTGGCAAGTCTGAGATTTGGTTCCAGCCGGCCCGACAGGTGTTTCCGCAGTGTCCGCCAAGCGGTTCTGGCGTAGTTGGCAGGTGATTTTGGCATGACTGGCAGGTGGTTCCAGCAAGCCTGGCAGGTGATTCCAAAGTGTTCACCAACTGGTTGTGGCGTAGCCGGCAGGTGATCTTTGCGTGATCAGCAGGTGGTTCTGGCGAGTCGAGCAGGTGGTTCCGGCGTGCTCGGCTGGTGCTTCCGGGGTCATTGGCACGGGGTTCTGGCATGTCTGAGAGGTGGTTCCTGCATGCCCGGCAAGTGATTCCGGAGTGTTCGCCAAGTGGTTCTGGCATAGTCGACAGGTGATTTTGGCATGTCCGGCAGGTGGTTCAGGCGAGTTGAGCACGTGGTTCCAACGTGCTTGGCAGGTGCTTCCGGCGTCTCCGGCACGTGTTTCTGGCACATCTGACAGGTGGTTCCGGCATGCCCGAAAGGTGATTCCGGTCTGTCCGGTAGGTGGTTCCAGCCGGCACGGCATGTGGTTCTGGTACGTCTCAGAGGTGGTTGCGCATGCCCAACAGGTGATTCCGGACTGTCCGCCACATGGTTCTGGCACGTCTGAGAGGTGGTTCCGGCATGCCCGGCAGGTCATCCCAGAGAGTCCTCCAAGTGGTTCTGGCATAACACGCAGGTGATTTTGGCGTGTCAGGCAGGTTGTTCCGTTGTGCTTGGCAGGTGGTTCAGGCTTGGCCGGCAGGTGGTTCCAGACTGTCCAGGACGTGTTTCCAGCTTCTCCGGCAGGTGGTTCTGGTACGTCTGAGAGGTGGTTCCGCCATGGCTGGCAGGTGATTCCGGACCGTCCCCCAGGTGGTTCTGGCATAGCCAGCATTTGATATTGGCCTGTCCGGCAGGTGGTTCCAGAGAGTCGAACAGGTGGCTCCGGCGTACTCGGCAGGTGGTTCCGGTCTGTCCGGTAGGTCATTCCGGAGTGTCCGGCACGTGCTTCCTGCACGTCTGAGAGGTGGTTCCGGCATGCGCGACAGGTGGTTTCGGAGTGTCCGCCAGGTGGTTCTGGCGTACCCGGCAGGTGATTTTGTCGTGTCCGGCAGGTGTTTCTGGCGAGTCGAGCAGGTGGCTCCGGCATGCTCGGCAGGTGCTTCCGGCGTCTCCGGCACGTGGTTCTGGCACATCTGACTGGTGGTTCCGGCATGCCCAAAAGTTGATTCCGGTCTGTCCGGTAGGTGGTTCCGGCGTGCACGGCACGTGGTTCTGGTACGTGTCAGAGGTGGTTGCGTATGCCCAACAGGTGATTCCGGACTGTCCGCCACGTGCTTCTGGCACGTCTGAGAGGTGGTTCCAACATGCCCGGCAGGTCATTTCGGAGAGTCGTCCAAGTGGTTCTGGCGTAGCCCGCAGGTGATTTTGGCGTGTCCGGCAGGTGGTTCCGCCGTGCTCGGCAGGTGGTTCAGGCATGGCCGTCACGTGGTTCCAGTCTGTCCAGGACGTGTTTCCAGCTTCTCCGGCAGGTGGTTCTGGTACGTCTGAGAGGTGGTTCCGCCATGGCTGGCAGGTGATCCCGGACTGTCCCCCAGGTGGTTCTGGCATAGCCAGCAGTTGATATTGGCCTGTCCGGCAGGTGGTTCCAGCGAGTCGAACAGGTGGCTCCGGCGTTCTTGGCAGGTGGTTCCGGTCTGTCCGGTAGGTGTTTCCGGCGTGTCTGGCACGTGCTTCCGGCACGTCTGAGAGGTGGTTCCGTCATGCGCGGCAGGTGATTCCGGAGTGTCCGCCAGGTGGTTCTGGCGTACCCAGCAGGTGATTTTGGCGTGTCCGGCAGGTGTTTCTGGCGAGTCGAGCAGGTGGCTCCGGCATGCTCGGCAGGTGCTTCCGGCGTCTCCGGCACTTGGTTCTGGTGTGTCTGAGAGCTGGTTCCGGCATGTCCGGCAGATGATTCCGGAGTGTCCGCCAAGTGGTTCTGGCATACCCAGCAGGTGATTTTGGCGTGTCAGGGAGGTGGTACCAGTGAGTCGAGCAGGTGGTTCCGGCGTGCTCAGCAGGTGGTTCAGGCGGTTCTGGCAGGTGGTATCCGTCTGTTCGGGGTGTGGTTCCAGCATCTCATGAACACGTTTCTGGCAAGTCTGAGATGTGGTTCCAGCCGGCCCGACAGGTGCTTCCGCAGTGTCCGCCAAGCGGTTCTGGCGTAGTTGGCAGGTGATTTTGGCATGACTGGCAGGTGGTTCCAGCAAGCCTGGCAGGTGATTCCAAAGTGTTCACCAACTGGTTGTGGCGTAGCCGGCAGGTGATTTTTGCGTGATCGGCAGGTGGTTCTGGCGAGTCGAGCAGGTGGTTCCGGCGTGCTCGGCTGGTGCTTCCGGGGTCATTGGCACGGGGTTCTGGCATGTCTGAGAGGTGGTTCCTGCATGCCCGGCAAGTGATTCCGGAGTGTTCGCCAAGTGGTTCTGGCATAGTGGGCAGGTGATTTTGGCATGTCCGGCAGGTGGTTCAGGCGAGTTGAGCACGTGGTTCCAACGTGCTTGGCAGGTGCTTCCGGCGTCTCCGGCACGTGTTTCTGGCACATCTGACAGGTGGTTCCGGCATGCCCGAAAGGTGATTCCGGTCTGTCCGGTAGGTGGTTCCAGCCGGCACGGCATGTGGTTCTGGTACGTCTCAGAGGTGGTTGCGCATGCCCAACAGGTGATTCCGGACTGTCCGCCACATGGTTCTGGCACGTCTGAGAGGTGGTTCCGGCATGCCCGGCAGGTCATCCCAGAGAGTCCTCCAAGTGGTTCTGGCATAACACGCAGGTGATTTTGGCGTGTCAGGCAGGTTGTTCCGTTGTGCTTGGCAGGTGGTTCAGGCTTGGCCGGCAGGTGGTTCCAGACTGTCCAGGACGTGTTTCCAGCTTCTCCGGCAGGTGGTTCTGGTACGTCTGAGAGGTGGTTCCACCATGGCTGGCAGGTGATTCCGGACCGTCCCCCAGGTGGTTCTGGCATAGCCAGCAGTTGATATTGGCCTGTCCGGCAGGTGGTTCCAGCGAGTCGAACAGGTGGCTCCGGCGTACTCGGCAGGTGGTTCCGGTCTGTCCGGTAGGTCATTCCGGCGTGTCCGGCACGTGCTTCCTGCACGTCTGAGAGGTGGTTCCGGCATGCGCGACAGGTGGTTTCGGAGTGTCCGCCAGGTGGTTCTGGCGTACCCGGCAGGTGATATTGGCGTGTCCGGCAGGTGTTTCTGGCGAGTCGAGCAGGTGGCTCTGGCATGCTCGGCAGGTGCCTCCGGCCTCTCCGGCACGTGGTTCTGGTGTGTCTGAGAGCTGGTTCCGGCATGTCCGGCAGATGATTCCGGAGTGTCCGCCAAGTGGTTCTGGCATACCCGGCTGGTGATTTGGGCATGTCAGCTAGGTGGCTCCGGCGTGCTCGGCAGGTTGTTCAGACGGGTCTGGCAGGTGGTATCCGTCTGTTCTGGGTGTGGTTCCAGCATCTCATGCACATGGTTCTGGCACGTCTGAGATGTGGTTCCCGCCGGCCCGACAGGTGTTTCCACAGTGTCCGCCAAGCGGTTGTGGCGTAGTTGGCAGGTGATTTTGGCATGACTGGCAGGTGGTTCCAGCAAGCCTGGCAGGTGATTCCGAAGTGTTCACCAACTGGTTGTGGCGTAGCCGGCAGGTGATTTTTGCGTGATCGGCAGGTGGTTCTGGCGAGTCGAGCAGGTGGTTCCGGCGTGCTCGGCTGGTGCTTCCGGGGTCATTGGCACGGGGTTCTGGCATGTCTGAGAGGTGGTTCCTGCATGCCCGGCAAGTGATTCCGGAGTGTTCGCCAAGTGGTTCTGGCATAGTCGGCAGGTGATTTTGGCATGTCCGGCAGGTGGTTCAGGCGAGTTGAGCAGGTGGTTCCAACGTGCTTGGCAGGTGCTTCCGGCGTCTCCGGCACGTGTTTCTGGCACATCTGACTGGTGGTTCCGGCATGCCCAAAAGTTGATTCCGGTCTGTCCGGTAGGTGGTTCCGGCGTGCACGGCACGTGGTTCTGGTACGTGTCAGAGGTGGTTGCGTATGCCCAACAGGTGATTCCGGACTGTCCGCCACGTGCTTCTGGCACGTCTGAGAGGTGGTTCCAACATGCCCGGCAGGTCATTTCGGAGAGTCGTCCAAGTGGTTCTGGCGTAGCCCGCAGGTGATTTTGGCGTGTCGGGCAGGTGGTTCCGCCGTGCTCGGCAGGTGGTTCAGGCATGGCCGTCACGTGGTTCCAGTCTGTCCAGGACGTGTTTCCAGCTTCTCCGGCAGGTGGTTCTGGTACGTCTGAGAGGTGGTTCCGCCATGGCTGGCAGGTGATCCCGGACTGTCCCCCAGGTGGTTCTGGCATAGCCAGCAGTTGATATTGGCCTGTCCGGCAGGTGGTTCCAGCGAGTCGAACAGGTGGCTCCGGCGTTCTTGGCAGGTGGTTCCGGTCTGTCCGGTAGGTGTTTCCGGCGTGTCTGGCACGTGCTTCCGGCACGTCTGAGAGGTGGTTCCGTCATGCGCGGCAGGTGATTCCGGAGTGTCCGCCAGGTGGTTCTGGCGTACCCAGCAGGTGATTTTGGCGTGTCCGGCAGGTGTTTCTGGCGAGTCGAGCAGGTGGCTCCGGCATGCTCGGCAGGTGCTTCCGGCGTCTCCGGCACTTGGTTCTGGTGTGTCTGAGAGCTGGTTCCGGCATGTCCGGCAGATGATTCCGGAGTGTCCGCCAAGTGGTTCTGGCATACCCAGCAGGTGATTTTGGCGTGTCAGGGAGGTGGTACCGGTGAGTCGAGCAGGTGGTTCAGGCGGTTCTGGCAGGTGGTATCCGTCTGTTCGGGGTGTGGTTCCAGCATCTCATGAACACGTTTCTGGCAAGTCTGAGATGTGGTTCCAGCCGGCCCGACAGGTGTTTCCGCAGTGTCCGCCAAGCGGTTCTGGCGTAGTTGGCAGGTGATTTTGGCATGACTGGCAGGTGGTTCCAGCAAGCCTGGCAGGTGATTCCAAAGTGTTCACCAACTGGTTGTGGCGTAGCCGGCAGGTGATTTTTGCGTGATCGGCAGGTGGTTCTGGCGAGTCGAGCAGGTGGTTCCGGCGTGCTCGGCTGGTGCTTCCGGGGTCATTGGCACGGGGTTCTGGCATGTCTGAGAGGTGGTTCCTGCATGCCCGGCAAGTGATTCCGGAGTGTTCGCCAAGTGGTTCTGGCATAGTCGGCAGGTGATTTTGGCATGTCCGGCAGGTGGTTCAGGCGAGTTGAGCAGGTGGTTCCAACGTGCTTGGCAGGTGCATCCGGCGTCTCCGGCACGTGTTTCTGGCACATCTGACAGGTGGTTCCGGCATGCCCGAAAGGTGATTCCGGTCTGTCCGGTAGGTGGTTCCAGCCGGCACGGCATGTGGTTCTGGTACGTCTCAGAGGTGGTTGCGCATGCCCAACAGGTGATTCCGGACTGTCCGCCACATGGTTCTGGCACGTCTGAGAGGTGGTTCCGGCATGCACGGCAGGTCATCCCAGAGAGTCCTCCAAGTGGTTCTGGCATAACACGCAGCTGATTTTGGCGTGTCAGGCAGGTTGTTCCGTTGTGCTTGGCAGGTGGTTCAGGCTTGGCCGGCAGGTGGTTCCAGACTGTCCAGGACGTGTTTCCAGCTTCTCCGGCAGGTGGTTCTGGTACGTCTGAGAGGTGGTTCCGCCATGGCTGGCAGGTGATTCCGGACCGTCCCCCAGGTGGTTCTGGCATAGCCAGCAGTTGATATTGGCCTGTCCGGCACGTGGTTCCAGAGAGTCGAACAGGTGGCTCCGGCGTACTCGGCAGGTGGTTCCGGTCTGTCCGGTAGGTCATTCCGGCGTGTCCGGCACGTGCTTCCTGCACGTCTGAGAGGTGGTTCCGGCATGCGCGACAGGTGGTTTCGGAGTGTCCGCCAGGTGGTTCTGGCGTACCCGGCAGGTGATTTTGGCGTGTCCGGCAGGTGTTTCTGGCGAGTCGAGCAGGTGGCTCCGGCATGCTCGGCAGGTGCTTCCGGCGTCTCCGGCACGTGGTTCTGGTGTGTCTGAGAGCTGGTTCCGGCATGTCCGGCAGATGATTCCGGAGTGTCCGCCAAGTGGTTCTGGCATACCCGGCTGGTGATTTGGGCATGTCAGGTAGGTGGCTCCGGCGTGCTCGGCAGGTTGTTCAGACGGGTCTGGCAGGTGTTTTCCGTCTGTTCTGGGTGTGGTTCCAGCATCTCATGCACATGGTTCTGGCACGTCTGAGATGTGGTTCCGGCCGGCCCGACAGGTGTTTCCACAGTGTCCGCCAAGTGGTACTGGCGTAGTTGGCAGGTGATTTTGGCATGACCGGCAGGTGGTTCCAGCAAGCCCGGCAGGTGATTCCGAAGTGTTCCCCAACTGGTTGTGGCGTAGCCGGCAGGTGATTTTTGCGTGTCCGGCAGGTGGTTCTGGCGAGTCGACCAGGTGGTTCCGGCGTGCTCGGCAGGTGCTTCCGGGGTCATTGGCACGTGGTTCTGGCATATCTGAGAGGTGGTTCCGGCATGCCCGGCAGGTGATTCCGGAGTGTTCGCCAAGTGTTTCTGGCGTAGCCGGCAGGTGATTTTGCATGTCCAGCGGTCGTTCCGGCGGGTCGAGCCGGTGGTTCCGGCGTGTCCGGCAGGTGGTTCCGGTCTGTCCGGCAGGTGGTTCTGTGGTGTCCGGCACGAGGTTCAGTCTGAGAGGCTGTGCCGGCATGCCCCTCACGTGATTCCGGCTTGTCCCCGAAGTGGTGCTGGTGTAGCGGGCAGGTGATTTTGGCGTGTCCGGCAGGTGGTTCAGGCGAGTTGAGCAGGTGGTTGCGACGTGCTCGGCAGGTGCTTCCGGCGTCTCCGGCACGTGTTTCTGGCACATCTGACTGGTGGTTCCGGCATGCCCAAAAGTTGATTCCGGTCTGTCCGGTAGGTGGTTCCGGCGTGCACGGCACGTGGTTCTGGTACGTGTCAGAGGTGGTTGCGTATGCCCAACAGGTGATTCCGGACTGTCAGCCACGTGCTTCTGGCACGTCTGAGAGGTGGTTCCAACATGCCCGGCAGGTCATTTCGGAGAGTCGTCCAAGTGGTTCTGGCGTAGCCCGCAGGTGATTTTGGCGTGTCGGGCAGGTGGTTCCGCCGTGCTCGGCAGGTGGTTCAGGCATGGCCGTCACGTGGTTCCAGTCTGTCCAGGACGTGTTTCCAGCTTCTCCGGCAGGTGGTTCTGGTACGTCTGAGAGGTGGTTCCGCCATGGCTGGCAGGTGATCCCGGACTGTCCCCCAGGTGGTTCTGGCATAGCCAGCAGTTGATATTGGCCTGTCCGGCAGGTGGTTCCAGCGAGTCGAACAGGTGGCTCCGGCGTTCTTGGCAGGTGGTTCCGGTCTGTCCGGTAGGTGTTTCCGGCGTGTCTGGCACGTGCTTCCGGCACGTCTGAGAGGTGGTTCCGTCATGCGCGGCAGGTGATTCCGGAGTGTCCGCCAGGTGGTTCTGGCGTACCCAGCAGGTGATTTTGGCGTGTCCGGCAGGTGTTTCTGGCGAGTCGAGCAGGTGGCTCCGGCATGCTCGGCAGGTGCTTCCGGCGTCTCCGGCACTTGGTTCTGGTGTGTCTGAGAGCTGGTTCCGGCATGTCCGGCAGATGATTCCGGAGTGTCCGCCAAGTGGTTCTGGCATACCCAGCAGGTGATTTTGGCGTGTCAGGGAGGTGGTACCGGTGAGTCGAGCAGGTGGTTCAGGCGGTTCTGGCAGGTGGTATCCGTCTGTTCGGGGTGTGGTTCCAGCATCTCATGAACACGTTTCTGGCAAGTCTGAGATGTGGTTCCAGCCGGCCCGACAGGTGTTTCCGCAGTGTCCGCCAAGCGGTTCTGGCGTAGTTGGCAGGTGATTTTGGCATGACTGGCAGGTGGTTCCAGCAAGCCTGGCAGGTGATTCCAAAGTGTTCACCAACTGGTTGTGGCGTAGCCGGCAGGTGATTTTTGCGTGATCGGCAGGTGGTTCTGGCGAGTCGAGCAGGTGGTTCCGGCGTGCTCGGCTGGTGCTTCCGGGGTCATTGGCACGGGGTTCTGGCATGTCTGAGAGGTGGTTCCTGCATGCCCGGCAAGTGATTCCGGAGTGTTCGCCAAGTGGTTCTGGCATAGTCGGCAGGTGATTTTGGCATGTCCGGCAGGTGGTTCAGGCGAGTTGAGCAGGTGGTTCCAACGTGCTTGGCAGGTGCTTCCGGCGTCTCCGGCACGTGTTTCTGGCACATCTGACAGGTGGTTCCGGCATGCCCGAAAGGTGATTCCGGTCTGTCCGGTAGGTGGTTCCAGCCGGCACGGCATGTGGTTCTGGTACGTCTCAGAGGTGGTTGCGCATGCCCAACAGGTGATTCCGGACTGTCCGCCACATGGTTCTGGCACGTCTGAGAGGTGGTTCCGGCATGCCCGGCAGGTCATCCCAGAGAGTCCTCCAAGTGGTTCTGGCATAACACGCAGGTGATTTTGGCGTGTCAGGCAGGTTGTTCCGTTGTGCTTGGCAGGTGGTTCAGGCTTGGCCGGCAGGTGGTTCCAGACTGTCCAGGACGTGTTTCCAGCTTCTCCGGCAGGTGGTTCTGGTACGTCTGAGAGGTGGTTCCGCCATGGCTGGCAGGTGATTCCGGACCGTCCCCCAGGTGGTTCTGGCATAGCCAGCAGTTGATATTGGCCTGTCCGGCAGGTGGTTCCAGCGAGTCGAACAGGTGGCTCCGGCGTGCTCGGCAGGTGGTTCCGGTCTGTCCGGTAGGTCATTCCGGCGTGTCCGGCACGTGCTTCCTGCACGTCTGAGAGGTGGTTCCGGCATGCGCGACAGGTGGTTTCGGAGTGTCCGCCAGGTGGTTCTGGCGTACCCGGCAGGTGATTTTGGCGTGTCCGGCAGGTGTGTCTGGCGAGTCGAGCAGGTGGCTCCGGCATGCTCGGCAGGTGCTTCCGGCGTCTCCGGCACGTGGTTCTGGTGTGTCTGAGAGCTGGTCCCGGCATGTCCGGCAGATGATTCCGGAGTGTCCGCCAAGTGGTTCTGGCATACCCGGCTGGTGATTTGGGCATGTCAGGTAGGTGGCTCCGGCGTGCTCGGCAGGTTGTTCAGACGGGTCTGGCAGGTGTTTTCCGTCTGTTCTGGGTGTGGTTCCAGCATCTCATGCACATGGTTCTGGCACGTCTGAGATGTGGTTCCGGCCGGCCCGACAGGTGTTTCCACAGTGTCCGCCAAGTGGTACTGGCGTAGTTGGCAGGTGATTTTGGCATGACCGGCAGGTGGTTCCAGCAAGCCCGGCAGGTGATTCCGAAGTGTTCCCCAACTGGTTGTGGCGTAGCCGGCAGGTGATTTTTGCGTGTCCGGCAGGTGGTTCTGGCGAGTCGAGCAGGTGGTTCCGGCGTGCTCGGCAGGTGCTTCCGGGGTCATTGGCACGTGGTTCTGGCATATCTGAGAGGTGGTTCCGGCATGCCCGGCAGGTGATTCCGGAGTGTTCGCCAAGTGTTTCCGGCGTAGCCGGCAGGTGATTTTGCATGTCCAGCGGTCGTTCCGGCGGGTCGAGCCGGTGGTTCCGGCGTGTCCGGCAGGTGGTTCCGGTCTGTCCGGCAGGTGGTTCTGTGGTGTCCGGCACGAGGTTCAGTCTGAGAGGCTGTGCCGGCATGCCCCTCACGTGATTCCGGCTTGTCCCCGAAGTGGTGCTGGTGTAGCGGGCAGGTGATTTTGGCGTGTCCGGCAGGTGGTTCAGGCGAGTTGAGCAGCTGGTTGCGACGTGCTCGGCAGGTGCTTCCGGCGTCTCCGGCACGTGTTTCTGGCACATCTGACTGGTGGTTCCGGCATGCCCAAAAGTTGATTCCGGTCTGTCCGGTAGGTGGTTCCGGCGTGCACGGCACGTGGTTCTGGTACGTGTCAGAGGTGGTTGCGTATGCCCAACAGGTGATTCCGGACTGTCCGCCACGTGCTTCTGGCACGTCTGAGAGGTGGTTCCAACATGCCCGGCAGGTCATTTCGGAGAGTCGTCCAAGTGGTTCTGGCGTAGCCCGCAGGTGATTTTGGCGTGTCCGGCAGGTGGTTCCGCCGTGCTCGGCAGGTGGTTCAGGCATGGCCGTCACGTGGTTCCAGTCTGTCCAGGACGTGTTTCCAGCTTCTCCGGCAGGTGGTTCTGGTACGTCTGAGAGGTGGTTCCGCCATGGCTGGCAGGTGATCCCGGACTGTCCCCCAGGTGGTTCTGGCATAGCCAGCAGTTGATATTGGCCTGTCCGGCAGGTGGTTCCAGCGAGTCGAACAGGTGGCTCCGGCGTTCTTGGCAGGTGGTTCCGGTCTGTCCGGTAGGTGTTTCCGGCGTGTCTGGCACGTGCTTCCGGCACGTCTGAGAGGTGGTTCCGTCATGCGCGGCAGGTGATTCCGGAGTGTCCGCCAGGTGGTTCTGGCGTACCCAGCAGGTGATTTTGGCGTGTCCGGCAGGTGTTTCTGGCGAGTCGAGCAGGTGGCTCCGGCATGCTCGGCAGGTGCTTCCGGCGTCTCCGGCACTTGGTTCTGGTGTGTCTGAGAGCTGGTTCCGGCATGTCCGGCAGATGATTCCGGAGTGTCCGCCAAGTGGTTCTGGCATACCCAGCAGGTGATTTTGGCGTGTCAGGGAGGTGGTACCGGTGAGTCGAGCAGGTGGTTCCGGCGTGCTCAGCAGGTGGTTCAGGCGGTTCTGGCAGGTGGTATCCGTCTGTTCGGGGTGTGGTTCCAGCATCTCATGAACACGTTTCTGGCAAGTCTGAGATGTGGTTCCAGCCGGCCCGACAGGTGTTTCCGCAGTGTCCGCCAAGCGGTTCTGGCGTAGTTGGCAGGTGATTTTGGCATGACTGGCAGGTGGTTCCAGCAAGCCTGGCAGGTGATTCCAAAGTGTTCACCAACTGGTTGTGGCGTAGCCGGCAGGTGATTTTTGCGTGATCGGCAGGTGGTTCTGGCGAGTCGAGCAGGTGGTTCCGGCGTGCTCGGCTGGTGCTTCCGGGGTCATTGGCACGGGGTTCTGGCATGTCTGAGAGGTGGTTCCTGCATGCCCGGCAAGTGATTCCGGAGTGTTCGCCAAGTGGTTCTGGCATAGTCGGCAGGTGATTTTGGCATGTCCGGCAGGTGGTTCAGGCGAGTTGAGCAGGTGGTTCCAACGTGCTTGGCAGGTGCTTCCGGCGTCTCCGGCACGTGTTTCTGGCACATCTGACAGGTGGTTCCGGCATGCCCGAAAGGTGATTCCGGTCTGTCCGGTAGGTGGTTCCAGCCGGCACGGCATGTGGTTCTGGTACGTCTCAGAGGTGGTTGCGCATGCCCAACAGGTGATTCCGGACTGTCCGCCACATGGTTCTGGCACGTCTGAGAGGTGGTTCCGGCATGCCCGGCAGGTCATCCCAGAGAGTCCTCCAAGTGGTTCTGGCATAACACGCAGGTGATTTTGGCGTGTCAGGCAGGTTGTTCCGTTGTGCTTGGCAGGTGGTTCAGGCTTGGCCGGCAGGTGGTTCCAGACTGTCCAGGACGTGTTTCCAGCTTCTCCGGCAGGTGGTTCTGGTACGTCTGAGAGGTGGTTCCGCCATGGCTGGCAGGTGATTCCAGACCGTCCCCCAGGTGGTTCTGGCATAGCCAGCAGTTGATATTGGCCTGTCTGGCAGGTGGTTCCAGCGAGTCGAACAGGTGGCTCCGGCGTGCTCGGCAGGTGGTTCCGGTCTGTCCGGTAGGTCATTCCGGCGTGTCCGGCACGTGCTTCCTGCATGTCTGAGAGGTGGTTCCGGCATGCGCGACAGGTGGTTTCGGAGTGTCCGCCAGGTGGTTCTGGCGTACCCGGCAGGTGATTTTGGCGTGTCCGGCAGGTGTGTCTGGCGAGTCGAGCAGGTGGCTCCGGCATGCTCGGCAGGTGCTTCCGGCGTCTCCGGCACGTGGTTCTGGTGTGTCTGAGAGCTGGTTCCGGCATGTCCGGCAGATGATTCCGGAGTGTCCGCCAAGTGGTTCTGGCATACCCGGCTGGTGATTTGGGCATGTCAGGTAGGTGGCTCCGGCGTGCTCGGCAGGTTGTTCAGACGGGTCTGGCAGGAGTTTTCCGTCTGTTCTGGGTGTGGTTCCAGCATCTCATGCACATGGTTCTGGCACGTCTGAGATGTGGTTCCGGCCGGCCCGACAGGTGTTTCCACAGTGTCCGCCAAGTGGTACTGGCGTAGTTGGCAGGTGATTTTGGCATGACCGGCAGGTGGTTCCAGCAAGCCCGGCAGGTGATTCCGAAGTGTTCCCCAACTGGTTGTGGCGTAGCCGGCAGGTGATTTTTGCGTGTCCGGCAGGTGGTTCTGGCGAGTCGAGCAGGTGGTTCCGGCGTGCTCGGCAGGTGCTTCCGGGGTCATTGGCACGTGGTTCTGGCATATCTGAGAGGTGGTTCCGGCATGCCCGGCAGGTGATTCCGGAGTGTTCGCCAAGTGTTTCCGGCGTAGCCGGCAGGTGATTTTGCATGTCCAGCGGTCGTTCCGGCGGGTCGAGCCGGTGGTTCCGGCGTGTCCGGCAGGTGGTTCCGGTCTGTCCGGCAGGTGGTTCTGTGGTGTCCGGCACGAGGTTCAGTCTGACAGGCTGTGCCGGCATGCCCCTCACGTGATTCCGGCTTGTCCCCGAAGTGGTGCTGGTGTAGCGGGCAGGTGATTTTGGGGTGTCCGGCAGGTGGTTCAGGCGAGTTGAGCAGGTGGTTGCGACGTGCTCGGCAGGTGCTTCCGGCGTCTCCGGCACGTGTTTCTGGCACATCTGACTGGTGGTTCCGGCATGCCCAAAAGTTGATTCCGGTCTGTCCGGTAGGTGGTTCCGGCGTGCACGGCACGTGGTTCTGGTACGTGTCAGAGGTGGTTGCGTATGCCCAACATGTGATTCCAGACTGTCCGCCACGTGCTTCTGGCACGTCTGAGAGGTGGTTCCCACATGCCCGGCAGGTCATTTCGGAGAGTCGTCCAAGTGGTTCTGGCGTAGCCCGCAGGTGATTTTGGCGTGTCCGGCAGGTGGTTCCGGCACGTCTGAGAGGTGGTTCCGGCATGCGCGACAGGTGGTTTCGGAGTGTCCGCCAGGTGGTTCTGGCGTACCCGGCTGGTGATTTTGGCGTGTCCGGCAGTTGTTTCTGGCGAGTCGAGCAGGTGGCTCCGGCATGCTCGGCAGGTGCTTCCGGCGTCTCCGGCACGTGGTTCTGGTGTGTCTGAGAGCTGGTTCTGGCATGTCCGGCAGATGATTCCGGAGTGTCCGCCAAGTGGTTCTAGCATACCCGGTTGGTGATTTGGGCCTGTCAGGTAGGTGGCTCCGGCGAGTAGAGCAGGTGGCTCCGGCGTGCTCGGCAGGTTGTTCAGACGGGTCTGGCTGGTGTTTTCCGTCTGTTCGGGGTGTGGTTCCAGCATCTCATGCACATGGTTCTGGCACGTCTGAGATGTGGTTCTGGCCGGCCCGACAGGTGTTTCCACAGTGTCCGCCAAGTGGTACTGGCGTAGTTGGCAGGTGATTTTGGCATGGCTGGCTGGTGGTTCCAGCAAGCCCGGCAGGTGATTCCGAAGTGTTCCCCAACTGGTTGTGGCGTAGCCGGCAGGTGATTTTTCCGTGATCGGCAGGTGGTTCTGGCGAGTCGAGCAGGTGGTTCCGGCGTGCTCGGCAGGTGCTTCCGGGGTCATTGGCACGTGGTTCTGGCATATCTGAGAGGTGGTTCCGGCATGCCCGGCAGGTGATTCCGGAGTGTTCGCCAAGTGTTTCCGGCGTAGCCGGCAGGTGATTTTGCATGTCCAGCGGTCGTTCCGGCGGGTCGAGCCGGTGATTCCGGCGTGTCCGGCAGGTGGTTCCGGTCTGTCCGGCAGGTGGTTCTGTGGTGTCCGGCACGAGGTTCAGTCTGAGAGGCTGTGCCGGCATGCCCCTCACGTGATTCCGGCTTGTCCCCGAAGTGGTGCTGGTGTAGCGGGCAGGTGATTTTGGCGTGTCCGGCAGGTGGTTCAGGCGAGTTGAGCAGGTGGTTGCGACGTGCTCGGCAGGTGCTTCCGGCGTCTCCGGCACGTGTTTCTGGCACATCTGACTGGTGGTTCCAGCATGCCCAAAAGTTGATTGCGGTCTGTCAGGTAGGTGGTTCCGGCGTGCACGGCACGTGGTTCTGGTACGTGTCAGAGGTGGTTGCGTATGCCCAAGAGGTGATTCCGGACTGTCCACCACGTGCTTCTGGCACGTCTGAGAGGTGGTTCCAACATGCCCGGCAGGACATTTCGGAGAGTCATCCAAGTGGTTATGGCGTAGCCCGCAGGTGATTTTGGCATGTCCGGCAGGTGCTTCAGGCGAGTTGAGCAGGTGGTTCCAACGTGCTTGGCAGGTGCTTCCGGCGTCTCCGGCACGTGTTTCTGGCACATCTGACAGGTGGTTCCGGCATGCCCGAAAGGTGATTCCGGTCTGTCCGGTAGGTGGTTCCAGCCGGCACGGCATGTGGTTCTGGTACGTCTCAGAGGTGGTTGCGCATGCCCAACAGGTGATTCCGGACTGTCCGCCACATGGTTCTGGCACGTCTGAGAGGTGGTTCCGGCATGCCCGGCAGGTCATCCCAGAGAGTCCTCCAAGTGGTTCTGGCATAACACGCAGGTGATTTTGGCGTGTCAGGCAGGTTGTTCCGTTGTGCTTGGCAGGTGGTTCAGGCATGGCCGGCAGGTGGTTCCAGACTGTCCAGGACGTGTTTCCAGCTTCTCCGGCAGGTGGTTCTGGTACGTCTGAGAGGTGGTTCCGCCATGGCTGGCAGGTGATTCCGGACCGTCCCCCAGGTGGTACTGGCATAGCCAGGAGTTGATATTGGCCTGTCCGGCAGGTGGTTCCAGCGAGTCGAACAGGTGGCTCCGGCGTACTCGGCAGGTGGTTCCGGTCTGTCCGGTAGGTCATTCCGGCGTGTCCGGCACGTGCTTCCTGCACGTCTGAGAGGTGGTTCCGGCATGCGCGACAGGTGGTTTCGGAGTGTCCGCCAGGTGGTTCTGGCGTACCCGGCAGGTGATTTTGGCGTGTCCGGAAGGTGTTTCTGGCGAGTCGAGCAGGTGGCTCCGGCATGCTCGGCAGGTGCTTCCGGCGTCTCCGGCACGTGGTTCTGGTGTGTCTGAGAGCTGGTTCCGGCATGTCCGGCAGATGATTCCGGAGTGTCCGCCAAGTGGTTCTGGCATACCCGGCTGGTGATTTGGGCATGTCAGGTAGGTGGCTCCGGCGTGCTCGGCAGGTTGTTCAGACGGGTCTGGCAGGTGTTTTCCGTCTGTTCTGTGTGTGGTTCCAGCATCTCATGCACATGGTTCTGGCACGTCTGAGATGTGGTTCTGGCCGGCCCGACAGGTGTTTCCACAGTGTCCCCCAAGTGGTACTGGCGTAGTTGGCAGGTGATTTTGGCGTGACCGGCAGGTGGTTCCAGCAAGCCCGGCAGGTGATTCCGAAGTGTTCCCCAACTGGTTGTGGTGTAGCCGGCAGGTGATTTCTGCGTGTCCGGAAGGTGGTCTGGCGAGTCGAGCAGGTGGTTCCGGCGTGCTCGGCAGGTGCTTCCGGGGTCATTGGCACGTGGTTCTGGCATATCTGAGAGGTGGTTCCGGCATGCCCGGCATGTGATTCCGGAGTGTTCGCCAAGTGTTTCCGGCGTAGCCGGCAGGTGATTTTGCATGTCCAGCGGTCGTTCCGGCGGGTCGAGCCGGTGGTTCCGGCGTGTCCGGCAGGTGGTTCTGGTCTGTCCGGCAGGTGGTTCTGTGGTGTCCGGCACGAGGTTCAGTCTGAGAGGCTGTGCCGGCCTGCCCCTCACGTGATTCCGGCTTGACCCAAACTGGTGCTGTTTTAGCGGGCAGGTGATTTTGGCGTGTCCGGCAGGTGGTTCAGGCGAGTTGAGCAGGTGGTTGCGACGTGCTCGGCAGGTGCTTCTGGCGTCTCCGGCACGTGTTTCTGGCACATCTGACTGGTGGTTCCGGCATGCCCAAAAGTTGATTCCGGTCTGTCCGGTAGGTGGTTCCGGCGTGCATGGCACGTGGTTCTGGTACGTGTCAGAGGTGGTTGCGTATGCCCAGCAGGTGATTCCGGACTGTCCGCCACGTGCTTCTGGCACGTCTGAGAGGTGGTTCCAACATGCCCGGCAGGTCATTTCGTAGAGTCGTCCAAGTGGTTCTGGCGTGTCCGGCAGGTGGTTCCGCCGTGCTCGGCAGGTGGTTCAGGCATGGCCGTCACGAGGTTCCAGTCTGTCCAGGACGTGTTTCCAGCTTCTCCGGCAGGTGGCTCTGGTACGTCTGAGAGGTGGTTCCGCCATGGCTGGCAGGTGATCCCGGACTGTCCCCCAGGTGGTTCTGGCATAGCCAGCAGTTGATATTGGCCTGTCCAGCAGGTGGTTCCAGCGAGTCGAACAGGTGGCTCCGGCGTGCTCAGCAGGTGGTTCCGGACTGTCCGGTAGGTGTTTCCGGCATGTCTGGCACGTGCTTCCGGCACGTCTGAGAGGTTGTCCCGGCATGCGCGGCAGGTGATTCTGTAGTGTCCGCCAGGTGGTTCTGGCGTACCCAGCAGGTGATTTTGGCGTGTCCGGCAGGTGTCTCTGGCGAGTCGAGCAGGTGGCTCCGGCATGCTCGGCAGGTGCTTCCGGCGTCTCCGGCACTTGGTTCTGGTGTGTCTGAGAGCTGGTTCCGGCATGTCCGGCAGATGATTCCGGAGTGTCCGCCAAGTGGTTCTGGCATACCCAGCAGGTGATTTTGGCGTGTCAGGGAGGTGGTATCGGTGAGTCGAGCAGGTGGTTCCGGCGTGCTCAGCAGGTGGTTCAGGCGGTTCTGGCAGGTGGTATCCGTCTGTTCGGGGTGTGGTTCCAGCATCTCATGAACACGTTTCTGGCAAGTCTGAGATGTGGTTCCAGCCGGCCCGACAGGTGTTTCCGCAGTGTCCGCCAAGCGGTTCTGGCGTAGTTGGCAGGTGATTTTGGCGTGACTGGCAGGTGGTTCCAGCAAGCCTGGCAGGTGATTCCAAACTGTTCACCAACTGGTTGTGGCGTAGCCGGCAGGTGATTTTTGCGTGATCGGCAGGTGGTTCTGGCGAGTCGAGCAGGTGGTTCCGGCGTGCTCGGCTGGTGCTTCCGGGGTCATTGGCACGGGGTTCTGGCATGTCTGAGAGGTGGTTCCTGCATGCCCGGCACGTGATTCCGGAGTGTTCGCCAAGTGGCTCTGGGATAGTCGGCAGGTGATTTCGGCATGTCTGGCAGGTGGTTCAGGCGAGTTGAGCAGGTGGTTCCAACGTGCTTGGCAGGTGCTTCCGGCCTCTCCGGCACGTGTTTCTGGCACATCTGACAGGTGGTTCCGGCATGCCCGAAAGGTGATTCCGGTCTGTCCGGTAGGTGGTTCCAGCCGGCACGGCATGTGGTTCTGGTACGTCTCAGAGGTGGTTGCGCATGCCCAACAGGTGATTCCGGACTGTCCGCCACATGGTTCTGGCACGTCTGAGAGGTGGTTCCGGCATGCCCGGCAGGTCATCCCAGAGAGTCCTCCAAGTGGTTCTGGCATAGCCCTCAGGTGATTTTGGCGTGTCCGGCAGGTGGTTCCGCCGTGCTCGGCAGGTGGTTCAGGCATGGCCGTCACGTGGTTCCAGTCTGTCCAGGACGTGTTTCCAGCTTCTCCGGCAGGTGGTTCTGGTACGTCTGAGAGGTGGTTCCGCCATGGCTGGCAGGTGATCCCGGACTGTCCCCCAGGTGGTTCTGGCATAGCCAGGAGTTGATATTGGCCTGTCCGGCAGGTGGTTCCAGCGAGTCGAACAGGTGGCTCCGGTGTGCTCGGCAGGTGGTTCCGGTCTGTCCGGTAGGTGATTCCGGCGTGTCCGGCACGTGCTTCCGGCACGTCTGAGAAGTGGTTCCGGAATGCGCGACAGGTGATTTCGGAGTGTCCGCCAGGTGGTTCTGGCGTACCCGGCAGGTGATTTTGGCGTGTCCGGCAGGTGTTTCTGGCGAGTCGAGCAGGTGGCTCCGGCATGCTCGGCAGGTGCTTCCGGCGTCTCCGGCACTTGGTTCTGGTGTGTCTGAGAGCTGGTTCCGGCATGTCCGGCAGATGATTCCGGAGTGTCCGCCAAGTGGTTCTGGCATACCCGGCTGGCGATTTGGGCATGTCAGGTAGGTGGCTCCGGCGTGCTCGGCAGGTTGTTCAGACGGGTCTGGCAGGTGTTTTCCGTCTGTTCTGGGTGTGGTTCCAGCATCTCATGCACATGGTTCTGGCACGTCTGAGATGTGGTTCTGGCCGGCCCGACAGGTGTTTCCACAGTGTCCGCCAAGCGGTTCTGGCGTAGTTGGCAGGTGATTTTGGCATGACTGGCAGGTGGTTCCAGCAAGCCTGGCAGGTGATTCCAAAGTGTTCACCAACTGGTTGTGGCGTAGCCGGCAGGTGATTTTTGCGTGATCGGCAGGTGGTTCTGGCGAGTCGAGCAGGTGGTTCCGGCGTGCTCTGCTGGTGCTTCCGGGGTCATTGGCACGGGGTTCTGGCATGTCTGAGAGGTGGTTCCTGCATGCCCGGCAAGTGATTCCGGAGTGTTCGCCAAGTGGTTCTGGCATAGTCGGCAGGTGATTTTGGCATGTCCGGCAGGTGGTTCAGGCGAGTTGAGCAGGTGGTTCCAACGTGCTTGGCAGGTGCTTCCGGCGTCTCCGGCACGTGTTTCCGGCACATCTGACAGGTGGTTCCGGCATGCCCGAAAGGTGATTCCGGTCTGTCCGGTAGGTGGTTCCAGCCGGCACGGCATGTGGTTCTGGTACGTCTCAGAGGTGGTTGCGCATGCCCAACAGGTGATTCCGGACTGTCCGCCACATGGTTCTGGCACGTCTGAGAGATGGTTCCGGCATGCCCGGCAGGTCATCCCAGAGAGTCCTCCAAGTGGTTCTGGCATAACACGCAGGTGATTTTGGCGTGTCAGGCACGTTGTTCCGTTGTGCTTGGCAGGTGGTTCAGGCTTGGCCGGCAGGTGGTTCCAGACTGTCCAGGACGTGTTTCCAGCTTCTCCGGCAGGTGGTTCTGGTACGTCTGATAGGTGGTTCCGCCATGGCTGGCAGGTGATTCCGGACCGTCCCCCAGGTGGTTCTGGCATAGCCAGCAGTTGATATTGGCCTGTCCGGCAGGTGGTTCCAGCGAGTCGAACAGGTGGCTCCGGCGTGCTCGGCAGGTGGTTCCGGTCTGTCCGGTAGGTCATTCCGGCGTGTCCGGCACGTGCTTCCTTCACGTCTGAGAGGTGGTTCCGGCATGCGCGACAGGTGGTTTCGGAGTGTCCGCCAGGTGGTTCTGGCGTACCCGGCAGGTGATTTTGGCGTGTCCGGCAGGTGTTTCTGGCGAGTCGAGCAGGTGGCTCCGGCATGCTCGGCAGGTGCTTCCGGCGTCTCCGGCACGTGGTTCTGGTGTGTCTGAGAGCTGGTTCCGGCATGTCCGGCAGATGATTCCGGAGTGTCCGCCAAGTGGTTCTGGCATATCCGGCTGGTGATTTGGGCATGTCAGGTAGGTGGCTCCGGCGTGCTCGGCAGGTTGTTCAGACGGGTCTGGCAGGTGTTTTCCGTCTGTTCTGGGTGTGGTTCCAGCATCTCATGCACATGGTTCTGGCACGTCTGAGATGTGGTTCCGGCCGGCCCGACAGGTGTTTCCACAGTGTCCGCCAAGTGGTACTGGCGTAGTTGGCAGGTGATTTTGGCATGACCGGCAGGTGGTTCCAGCAAGCCCGGCAGGTGATTCCGAAGTGTTCCCCAACTGGTTGTGGCGTAGCCGGCAGGTGATTTTTGCGTGTCCGGCAGGTGGTTCTGGCGAGTCGAGCAGGTGGTTCCGGCGTGCTCGGCAGGTGCTTCCGGGGTCATTGGCACGTGGTTCTGGCATATCTGAGAGGTGGTTCCGGCATGCCCGGCAGGTGATTCCGGAGTGTTCGCCAAGTGTTTCCGGCGTAGCCGGCAGGTGATTTTGCATGTCCAGCGGTCGTTCCGGCGGGTCGAGCCGGTGGTTCCGGCGTGTCCGGCAGGTGGTTCCGGTCTGTCCGGCAGGTGGTTCTGTGGTGTCCGGCACGAGGTTCAGTCTGAGAGGCTGTGCCGGCCTGCCCCTCACGTGATTCCGGCTTGTCCCCGAAGTGGTGCTGGTGTAGCGGGCAGGTGATTTTGGCGTGTCCGGCAGGTGGTTCAGGCGAGTTGAGCAGGTGGTTGCGACGTGCTCGTCAGGTGCTTCCGGCGTCTCCGGCACGTGTTTCTGGCACATCTGACTGGTGGTTCCGGCATGCCCAAAAGTTGATTCCGGTCTGTCCGGTAGGTGGTTCCGGCGTGCACGGCACGTGGTTCTGGTACGTGTCAGAGGTGGTTGCGTATGCCCAACAGGTGATTCCGGACTGTCCGCCACGTGCTTCTGGCACGTCTGAGAGGTGGTTCCAACATGCCCGGCAGGTCATTTCGGAGAGTCGTCCAAGTGGTTCTGGCGTAGCCCGCAGGTGATTTTGGCGTGTCCGGCAGGTGGTTCCGCCGTGCTCGGCAGGTGGTTCAGGCATGGCCGTCACGTGGTTCCAGTCTGTCCAGGACGTGTTTCCAGCTTCTCCGGCAGGTGGTTCTGGTACGTCTGAGAGGTGGTTCCGCCATGGCTGGCAGGTGATCCCGGACTGTCCCCCAGGTGGTTCTGGCATAGCCAGCAGTTGATATTGGCCTGTCCGGCAGGTGGTTCCAGCGAGTCGAACAGGTGGCTCCGGCGTTCTTGGCAGGTGGTTCCGGTCTGTCCGGTAGGTGTTTCCGGCGTGTCTGGCACGTGCTTCCGGCACGTCTGAGAGGTGGTTCCGCCATGGCTGGCAGGTGATTCCGGACCGTCCCCCAGGTGGTTCTGGCATAGCCAGCAGTTGATATTGGCCTGTCCGGCAGGTGGTTCCAGCGAGTCGAACAGGTGGCTCCGGCGTGCTCGGCAGGTGGTTCCGGTCTGTCCGGTAGGTCATTCCGGCGTGTCCGGCACGTGCTTCCTGCACGTCTGAGAGGTGGTTCCGGCATGCGCGACAGGTGGTTTCGGAGTGTCCGCCAGGTGGTTCTGGCGTACCCGGCAGGTGATTTTGGCGTGTCCGGCAGGTGTTTCTGGCGAGTCGAGCAGGTGGCTCCGGCATGCTCGGCAGGTGCTTCCGGCGTCTCCGGCACGTGGTTCCGGTGTGTCTGAGAGCTGGTTCCGGCATGTCCGGCAGATGATTCCGGAGTGTCCGCCAAGTGGTTCTGGCATACCCGGCTGGTGATTTGGGCATGTCAGGTAGGTGGCTCCGGCGTGCTCTGCAGGTTGTTCAGACGGGTCTGGCAGGTGTTTTCCGTCTGTTCTGGGTGTGGTTCCAGCATCTCATGCACATGGTTCTGGCACGTCTGAGATGTGGTTCCGGCCAGCCCGACAGGTGTTTCCACAGTGTCCGCCAAGTGGTACTGGCGTAGTTGGCAGGTGATTTTGGCATGACCGGCAGGTGGTTCCAGCAAGCCCGGCAGGTGATTCCGAAGTGTTCCCCAACTGGTTGTGGCGTAGCCGGCAGGTGATTTTTGCGTGTCCGGCAGGTGGTTCTGGCGAGTCGAGCAGGTGGTTCCGGCGTGCTCGGCAGGTGCTTCCGGGGTCATTGGCACGTGGTTCTGGCATATCTGAGAGGTGGTTCCGGCATGCCCGGCAGGTGATTCCGGAGTGTTCGCCAAGTGTTTCCGGCGTAGCCGGCAGGTGATTTTGCATGTCCAGCGGTCGTTCCGGCGGGTCGAGCCGGTGGTTCCGGCGTGTCCGGCAGGTGGTTCCGGTCTGTCCGGCAGGTGGTTCTGTGGTGTCCGGCACGAGGTTCAGTCTGAGAGGCTGTGCCGGCATGCCCCTCACGTGATTCCGGCTTGTCCCCGAAGTGGTGCTGGTGTAGCGGGCAGGTGATTTTGGCGTGTCGGGCAGGTGGTTCAGGCGAGTTGAGCCGGTGGTTGCGACGTGCTCGGCAGGTGCTTCCGGCGTCTCCGGCACGTGTTTCTGGCACATCTGACTGGTGGTTCCGGCATGCCCAAAAGTTGATTCCGGTCTGTCCGGTAGGTGGTTCCGGCGTGCACGGCACGTGGTTCTGGTACGTGTCAGAGGTGGTTGCGTATGCCCAACAGGTGATTCCGGACTGTGCGCCACATGGTTCTGGCACGTCTGAGAGGTGGTTCCAACATGCCCGGCAGGTCATTTCGGAGAGTCCTCCAAGTGGTTCTGGCATAACACGCAGGTGATTTTGGCGTGTCAGGCAGGTTGTTCCGTTGTGCTTGGCAGGTGGTTCAGGCTTGGCCGGCAGGTGGTTCCAGACTGTCCAGGACGTGATTCCAGCTTCTCCGGCAGGTGGTTCTGGTACGTCTGAGAGGTGGTTCCGCCATGGCTGGCAGGTGATTACGGACCGTCCCCCAGGTGGTTCTGGCATAGCCAGCAGTTGATATTGGCCTGTCCGGCAGGTGGTTCCAGCGAGTCGGACAGGTGGCTCCGGCGTGCTCGGCAGGTGGTTCCGGTCTGTCCGGTAGGTGATTCCGGCGTGTCCGGCACGTGCTTCCGGCACGTCTTAGAGGTGGTTCCGGCATGCGCGACAGGTGATTTCAGAATGTCCGCCAGGTGGTTCTGGCGTACCCGGAAGGTGATATTGGCGTGTCCGGCAGGTGTTTCTGGCGAGTTGAGCAGGTGGCTCCGGCATGCTCGGCAGGTGCTTCCGGCGTCTCCGGCACGTGGTTCTGGTGTGTCTGAGAGCTGGTTCCGGCATGTCCGGCAGATGATTCCGGAGTGTCCGCCAAGTGGTTCTGGCATACCCAGCAGGTGATTTTGGCGTGTCAGGGAGGTGGTACCGGTGAGTCGAGCAGGTGGTTCTGGCGTGCTCAGCATGTGGTTCAGGCGGTTCTGGCAGGTGGTATCCGTCTGTTCTGGGTGTGGTTCCAGCATCTCATGAACACGTTTCTGGCACGTCTGAGATGTGGTTCCAGCCGGCCCGACAGGTGTTTCCGCAGTGTCCGCCAAGCGGTTCTGGCGTAGTTGGCAGGTGATTTTGGCATGACTGGCAGGTGGTTCCAGCAAGCCTGGCAGGTGATTCCAAAGTGTTCACCAACTGGTTGTGGCGTAGCCGGCAGGTGATTTTTGCGTGATCGGCAGGTGGTTCTGGCGAGTCGAGCAGGTGGTTCCGGCGTGCTCGGCTGGTGCTTCCGGGGTCATTGGCACGGGGTTCTGGCATGTCTGAGAGGTGGTTCCTGCATGCCCGGCAAGTGATTCCGGAGTGTTCGCCAAGTGGTTCTGGCATAGTCGGCAGGTGATTTTGGCATGTCCGGCAGGTGGTTCAGGCGAGTTGAGCAGGTGGTTCCAACGTGCTTGGCAGGTGCTTCCGGCGTCTCCGGCACGTGTTTCTGGCACATCTGACAGGTGGTTCCGGCATGCCCGAAAGGTGATTCTGGTCTGTCCGGTAGGTGGTTCCAGCCGGGGCGGCATGTGGTTCTGGTACGTCTCAGAGGTGGTTGCGCATGCCCAACAGGTGATTCCGGACTGTCCGCCACATGGTTCTGGCACGTCTGAGAGGTGGTTCCGGCATGCCCGGCAGGTCATCCCAGAGAGTCCTCCAAGTGGTTCTGGCATAACACGCAGGTGATTTTGGCGTGTCAGGCACGTTGTTCCGTTGTGCTTGGCAGGTGGTTCAGGCTTGGCCGGCAGGTGGTTCCAGACTGTCCAGGACGTGTTTCCAGCTTCTCCGGCAGGTGGTTCTGGTACGTCTGAGAGGTGGTTCCGCCATGACTGGCAGGTGATTCCGGACCGTCCCCCAGGTGGTTCTGGCATAGCCAGCAGTTGATATTGGCCTGTCCGGCAGGTGGTTCCAGAGAGTCGAACAGGTGGCTCCGGCGTGCTCGGCAGGTGGTTCCGGTCTGTCCGGTAGGTCATTCCGGCGTGTCCGGCACGTGCTTCCTGCACGTCTGAGAGGTGGTTCCGGCATGCGCGACAGGTGGTTTCGGAGTGTCCGCCAGGTGGTTCTGGCGTACCCGGCAGGTGATTTTGGCGTGTCCGGCAGGTGCTTCTGGCGAGTCGAGCAGGTGGCTCTGGCATGCTCGGCAGGTGCTTCCGGCGTCTCCGGCACGTGGTTCTGGTGTGTCTGAGAGCTGGTTCCGGCATGTCCGGCAGATGATTCCGGAGTGTCCTCCAAGTGGTTCTGGCATACCCGGCTGGTGATTTGGGCATGTCAGGTAGGTGGCTCCGGCGTGCTCGGCAGGTTGTTCAGACGGGTCTGGCAGGTGTTTTCCGTCTGTTCTGGGTGTGGTTCCAGCATCTCATGCACATGGTTCTGGCACGTCTGAGATGTGGTTCCGGCCGGCCCGACAGGTGTTTCCACAGTGTCCGCCAAGTGGTACTGGCGTAGTTGGCAGGTGATTTTGGCATGACCGGCAGGTGGTTCCACCAAGCCCGGCAGGTGATTCCGAAGTGTTCCCCAACTGGTTGTGGCGTAGCCGGCAGGTGATTTTTGCGTGTCCGGCAGGTGGTTCTGGCGAGTCGAGCAGGTGGTTCCGGCGTGCTCGGCAGGTGCTTCCGGGGTCATTGGCACGTGGTTCTGGCATATCTGAGAGGTGGTTCCGGCATGCCCGGCAGGTGATTCCGGAGTGTTCGCCAAGTGTTTCCGGCGTAGCCGGCAGGTGATTTTGCATGTCCAGCGGTCGTTCCGGCGGGTCGAGCCGGTGGTTCCGGCGTGTCCGGCAGGTGGTTCCGGTCTGTCCGGCAGGTGGTTCTGTGGTGTCCGGCACGAGGTTCAGTCTGAGAGGCTGTGCCGGCATGCCCCTCACGTGATTCCGGCTTGTCCCCGAAGTGGTGCTGGTGTAGCGGGCAGGTGGTTTTGGCGTGTCCGGCAGGTGGTTCAGGCGAGTTGAGCAGGTGGTTGCGACGTGCTCGGCAGGTGCTTCCGGCGTCTCCGGCACGTGTTTCTGGCACATCTGACTTGTGGTTCTGGCATGCCCAAAAGTTGATTCCGGTCTGTCCGGTAGGTGGTTCCGGCGTGCACGGCACGTGGTTCTGGTACGTGTCAGAGGTGGTTGCGTATGCCCAACAGGTGATTCCGGACTGTCCGCCACGTGCTTCTGGCACGTCTGAGAGGTGGTTCCAACATGCCCGGCAGGTCATTTCGGAGAGTCGTCCAAGTGGTTCTGGCGTAGCCCGCAGGTGATTTTGGCGTGTCCGGCAGGTGGTTCCGCCGTGCTCGGCAGGTGGTTCAGGCATGGCCGTCACGTGGTTCCAGTCTGTCCAGGACGTGTTTCCAGCTTCTCCGGCAGGTGGTTCTGGTACGTCTGAGAGGTGGTTCCGCCATGGCTGGCAGGTGATCCCGGACTGTCCCCCAGGTGGTTCTGGCATAGCCAGCAGTTGATATTGGCCTGTCCGGCAGGTGGTTCCAGCGAGTCGAACAGGTGGCTCCAGCGTTCTTGGCAGGTGGTTCCGGTCTGTCCGGTAGGTGTTTCCGGCGTGTCTGGCACGTGCTTCCGGCACGTCTGAGAGGTGGTTCCGTCATGCGCGGCGCTGATTCCGGAGTGTCCGCCAGGTGGTTCTGGCGTACCCAGCAGGTGATTTTGGCGTGTCCGGCAGGTGTTTCTGGCGAGTCGAGCAGGTGGCTCCGGCATGCTCGGCAGGTGCTTCCGGCATCTCCGGCACTTGGTTCTGGTGTGTCTGAGAGCTGGTTCCGGCATGTCCGGCAGATGATTCAGGAGTGTCCGCCAAGTGGTTCTGGCATACCCAGCAGGTGATTTTGGCGTGTCAGGGAGGTGGTACCGGTGAGTCGAGCAGGTGGTTCCGGCGTGCTCAGCAGGTGGTTCAGGCGGTTCTGGCAGGTGGTATCCGTCTGTTCGGGGTGTGGTTCCAGCATCTCATGAACACGTTTCTGACACGTCTGAGATGTGGTTCCAGCCGGCCCGACAGGTGTTTCCGCAGTGTCCGCCAAGCGGTTCTGGCGTAGTTGGCAGGTGATTTTGGCATGACTGGCAGGTGGTTCCAGCAAGCCTGGCAGGTGATTCCAAAGTGTTCACCAACTGGTTGTGGCGTAGCCGGCAGGTGATTTTTGCGTGATCGGCAGGTGGTTCTGGCGAGTCGAGCAGGTGGTTCCGGCGTGCTCGGCTGGCGCTTCCGGGGTCATTGGCACGGGGTTCTGGCATGTCTGAGAGGTGGTTCCTGCATGCCCGGCAAGTGATTCCGGAGTGTTCACCAAGTGGTTCTGGCATAGTCGGCAGGTGATTTTGGCATGTCCGGCAGGTGGTTCAGGCGAGTTGAGCAGGTGGTTCCAACGTGCTTGGCAGGTGCTTCCGGCGTCTCCGGCACGTGTTTCTGGCACATCTGACAGGTGGTTCCGGCATGCCCGAAAGGTGATTCCGGTCTGTCCGGTAGGTGGTTCCAGCCGGCACGGCATGTGGTTCTGGTACGTCTCAGAGGTGGTTGCGCATGCCCAACAGGTGATTCCGGACTGTCCGCCACATGGTTCTGGCACGTCTGAGAGGTGGTTCCGGCATGCCCGGCAGGTCATCCCAGAGAGTCCTCCAAGTGGTTCTGGCATAACACGCAGGTGATTTTGGCGTGTCAGGCAGGTTGTTCCGTTGTGCTTGGCAGGTGGTTCAGGCTTGGCCGGCAGGTGGTTCCAGACTGTCCAGGACGTGTTTCCAGCTTCTCCGGCAGGTGGTTCTGGTACGTCTGAGAGGTGGTTCCGCCATGGCTGGCAGGTGATTCCGGACCGCCCCCCAGGTGGTTCTGGCATAGCCAGCAGTTGATATTGGCCTGTCCGGCAGGTGGTTCCAGAGAGTCGAACAGGTGGCTCCGGCGTGCTCGGCAGGTGGTTCCGGTCTGTCCGGTAGGTCATTCCGGCGTGTCCGGCACGTGCTTCCTGCACGTCTGAGAGGTGGTTCCGGCATGCGCGACAGGTGGTTTCGGAGTGTCCGCCAGGTGGTTCTGGCGTACCCGGCAGGTGATTTTGGCGTGTCCGGCAGGTGTTTCTGGCGAGTCGAGCAGGTGGCTCCGGCATGCTCGGCAGGTGCTTCCGGCGTCTCCGGCACGTGGTTCTGGTGTGTCTGAGAGCTGGTTCCGGCATGTCCGGCAGATGATTCCGGAGTTTTCCGCCAAGTGGTTCTGGCATACCCGGCTGGTGATTTGGGCATGTCAGGTAGGTGGCTCCGGCGTGCTCGGCAGGTTGTTCAGACGGGTCTGGCAGGTGTTTTCCGTCTGTTCTGGGTGTGGTTCCAGCATCTCATGCACATGGTTCTGGCACGTCTGAGATGTGGTTCCGGCCGGCCCGACAGGTGTTTCCACAGTGTCCGCCAAGTGGTACTGGCGTAGTTGGCAGGTGATTTTGGCATGACCGGCAGGTGGTTCCAGCAAGCCCGGCAGGTGATTCCGAAGTGTTCCCCAACTGGTTGTGGCGTAGCCGGCAGGTGATTTTTGGGTGTCTGGCAGGTGGTTCTGGCGAGTCGAGCAGGTGGTTCCGGCGTGCTCGGCACGTGCTTCCGGGGTCATTGGCACGTGGTTCTGGCATATCTGAGAGGTGGTTCCGGCATGCCCGGCAGGTGATTCCGGAGTGTTCGCCAAGTGTTTCCGGCGTAGCCGGCAGGTGATTTTGCATGTCCAGCGGTCGTTCCGGCGGGTCGAGCCGGTGGTTCCGGCGTGTCCGGCAGGTGGTTCCGGTCTGTCCGACAGGTGGTTCTGTGGTGTCCGGCATGAGGTTCAGTCTGAGAGGCTGTGCCGGCATGCCCCTCACGTGATTCCGGCTTGTCCCCGAAGTGGTGCTGGTGTAGCGGGCAGGTGATTTTGGCGTGTCCGGCAGGTGGTTCAGGCGAGTTGAGCAGGTGGTTGCGACGTGCTCGGCAGGTGCTTCCGGCGTCTCCGGCACATGTTTCTGGCACATCTGACTGGTGGTTCCGGCATGCCCAAAAGTTGATTCCGGTCTGTCCGGTAGGTGGTTCCGGCGTGCACGGCACGTGGTTCTGGTACGTGTCAGAGGTGGTTGCGTATGCCCAACAGGTGATTCCGGAGTGTGCGCCACGTGCTTCTGGCACGTCTGAGAGGTGGTTCCAACATGCCCGGCAGGTCATTTCGGAGAGTCGTCCAAGTGGTTCTGGCGTAGCCCGCAGGTGATTTTGGCGTGTCCGGCAGGTGGTTCCGCCGTGCTCGGCAGGTGGTTCAGGCGTGGCCGTCACGTGGTTCCAGTCTGTCCAGGACGTGTTTCCAGCTTCTCCGGCAGGTGGTTCTGGTACGTCTGAGAGGTGGTTCCGCCATGGCTGGCAGGTGATCCCGGACTGTCCCCCAGGTGGCTCTGGCATAGCCAGCAGTTGATATTGGCCTGTCCGGCAGGTGGTTCCAGCAAGTCGAACAGGTGGCTCCGGCGTTCTTGGCAGGTGGTTCCGGTCTGTCCGGTAGGTGTTTCCGGCGTGTCTGGCACGTGCTTCCGGCACGTCTGAGAGGTGGTTCCGTCATGCGCGGCAGGTGGTTCAGGCATGGCCGTCACGTGGTTCCAGTCTGTCCAGGACGTGTTTCCAGCTTCTCCGGCAGGTGGTTCTGGTACGTCTGAGAGGTGGTTCCGCCATGGCTGGCAGGTGATCCCGGAGTGTCCGCCAGGTGGTTCTGGCGTACCGAGCAGGTGATTTTGGCGTGTCCGGCAGGTGTTTCTGGCGAGTCGAGCAGGTGGCTCCGGCATGCTCGGCAGGTGCTTCCGGCGTCTCCGGCACTTGGTTCTGGTGTGTCTGAGAGCTGGTTCCGGCATGTCCGGCAGATGATTCCGGAGTGTCCGCCAAGTGGTTCTGGCATACCCAGCAGGTGACTTTGGTGTGTCAGGGAGGTGGTACCGGTGAGTCGAGCAGGTGGTTCCGGCGTGCTCAGCAGGTGGTTCAGGCGGTTCTGGCAGGTGGTATCCGTCTGTTCGGGGTGTGGTTCCAGCATCTCATGAACACGTTTCTGGCAAGTCTGAGATGTGGTTCCAGCCGGCCCGACAGGTGTTTCCGCAGTGTCCGCCAAGCGGTTCTGGCGTAGTTGGCAGGTGATTTTGGCATGACTGGCAGGTGGTTCCAGCAAGCCTGGCAGGTGATTCCAAAGTGTTCACCAACTGGTTGTGGCGTAGCCGGCAGGTGATTTTTGCGTGATCGGCAGGTGGTTCTGGCGAGTCGAGCAGGTGGTTCCGGCGTGCTCGGCTGGTGCTTCCGGGGTCATTGGCACGGGGTTCTGGCATGTCTGAGAGGTGGTTCCTGCATGCCCGGCAAGTGATTCCGGAGTGTTCGCCAAGTGGTTCTGGCATAGTCGGCAGGTGATTTTGGCATGTCCGGCAGGTGGTTCAGGCGAGTTGAGCAGGTGGTTCCAACGTGCTTGGCAGGTGCTTCCGGCGTCTCCGGCACGTGTTTCTGGCACATCTGACAGGTGGTTCCGGCATGCCCGAAAGGTGATTCCGGTCTGTCCGGTAGGTGGTTCCAGCCGGCACGGCATGTGGTTCTGGTACGTCTCAGAGGTGGTTGCGCATGCCCAACAGGTGATTCCGGACTGTCCGCCACATGGTTCTGGCACGTCTGAGAGGTGGTTCCGGCATGCCCGGCAGGTCATCCCAGAGAGTCCTCCAAGTGGTTCTGGCATAACACGCAGGTGATTTTGGCGTGTCAGGCAGGTTGTTCCGTTGCGCTTGGCAGGTGGTTCAGGCTTGGCCGGCAGGTGGTTCCAGACTGTCCAGGACGTGTTTCCAGCTTCTCCGGCAGGTGGTTCTGGTACGTCTGAGAGGTGGTTCCGCCATGGCTGGCAGGTGATTCCGGACCGTCCCCCAGGTGGTTCTGGCATAGCCAGCAGTTGATATTGGCCTGTCTGGCAGGTGGTTCCAGAGAGACGAACAGGTGGCTCCGGCGTGCTCGGCAGGTGGTTCCGGTCTGTCCGGTAGGTCATTCCGGCGTGTCCGGCACGTGCTTCCTGCACGTCTGAGAGGTGGTTCCGGCATGCGCGACAGGTGGTTTCGGAGTGTCCGCCAGGTGGTTCTGGCGTACCCGGCAGGTGATTTTGGCGTGTCCGGCAGGTGTTTCTGGCGAGTCGAGCAGGTGGCTCCGGCATGCTCGGCAGGTGCTTCCGGCGTCTCCGGCACGTGGTTCTGGTGTGTCTGAGAGCTGGTTCCGGCATGTCCGGCAGATGATTCCGGAGTTTTCCGCCAAGAGGTTCTGGCATACCCGGCTGGTGATTTGGGCATGTCAGGTAGGTGGCTCCGGCGTGCTCGGCAGGTTGTTCAGACGGGTCTGGCAGGTGTTTTCCGTCTGTTCTGGGTGTGGTTCCAGCATCTCATGCACATGGTTCTGGCACGTCTGAGATGTGGTTCCGGCCGGCCCGACAGGTGTTTCCACAGTGTCCGCCAAGTGGTACTGGCGTAGTTGGCAGGTGATTTTGGCATGACCGGCAGGTGGTTCCAGCAAGCCCGGCAGGTGATTCCGAAGTGTTCCCCAACTGGTTGTGGCGTAGCCGGCAGGTGATTTTTGCGTGTCCGGCAGGTGGTTCTGGCGAGTCGAGCAGGTGGTTCCGGCGTGCTCGGCAGGTGCTTCCGGGGTCATTGGCACGTGGTTCTGGCATATCTGAGGGGTGGTTCCGGCATGCCCGGCAGGTGATTCCGGAGTGTTCGCCAAGTGTTTCCGGCGTAGCCGGCAGGTGATTTTGCATGTCCAGCGGTCGTTGCGGCGGGTCGAGACGGTGGTTCCAGCGTGTCCGGCAGGTGGTTCCGGTCTGTCCGGCAGGTGGTTCTGTGGTGTCCGGCACGAGGTTCAGTCTGAGAGGCTGTGCCGGCATGCCCCTCACGTGATTCCGGCTTGTTCCCGAAGTGGTGCTGGTGTAGCAGGCAGGTGATTTTGGCGTGTCAGGGAGGTGGTACCGGTGAGTCGAGCAGGTGGTTCCGGCGTGCTCAGCAGGTGGTTCAGGCGGTTCTGGCAGGTGGTATCCGTCTGTTCGGGGTGTGGTTCCAGCATCTCATGAACACGTTTCTGGCAAGTCTGAGATTTGGTTCCAGCCGGCCCGACAGGTGTTTCCGCAGTGTCCGCCAAGCGGTTCTGGCGTAGTTGGCAGGTGATTTTGGCATGACTGGCAGGTGGTTCCAGCAAGCCTGGCAGGTGATTCCAAAGTGTTCCCCAACTGGTTGTGGCGTAGCCGGCAGGTGATTTTTGCGTGATCGGCAGGTGGTTCTGGCGAGTCGAGCAGGTGGTTCCGGCGTGCTCGGCAGGTGCTTCCGGGGTCATTGGCACGTGGTTCTGGCATATCTGAGAGGTGGTTCCGGCATGCCCGGCAGGTGATTCCGGAGTGTTCGCCAAGTGTTTCCGGCGTAGCCGGCAGGTGATTTTGCATGTCCAGCGGTCGTTCCGGCGGGTCGAGCCGGTGGTTCCGGCGTGTCCGGCAGGTGGTTCCGGTCTGTCCGGCAGGTGGTTCTGTGGTGTCCGGCACGAGGTTCAGTCTGAGAGGCTGTGCCGGCATGCCCCTCACGTGATTCCGGCTTGTCCCCGAAGTGGTGCTGGTGTAGCGGGCAGGTGATTTTGGCGTGTCGGGCAGGTGGTTCAGGCGAGTTGAGCAGGTGGTTGCGACGTGCTCGGCAGGTGCTTCCGGCGTCTCCGGCACGTGTTTCTGGCACATCTGACTGGTGGTTCCGGCATGCCCAAAAGTTGATTCCGGTCTGTCCGGTAGGTGGTTCCGGCGTGCACGGCACGTGGTTCTGGTACGTGTCAGAGGTGGTTGCGTATGCCCAACAGGTGATTCCGGACTGTCCGCCACGTGCTTCTGGCACGTCTGAGAGGTGGTTCCAACATGCCCGGCAGGTCATTTCGGAGAGTCGTCCAAGTGGTTCTGGCGTAGCCCGCAGGTGATTTTGGCGTGTCCGGCAGGTGGTTCCGCCGTGCTCGGCAGGTGGTTCAGGCATGGCCGTCACGTGGTTCCAGTCTGTCCAGGACGTGTTTCCAGCTTCTCCGGCAGGTGGTTCTGGTACGTCTGAGAGGTGGTTCCGCCATGGCTGGCAGGTGATCCCGGACTGTCCCCCAGGTGGTTCTGGCATAGCCAGCAGTTGATATTGGCCTGTCCGGCAGGTGGTTCCAGCGAGTCGAACAGGTGGCTCCGGCGTTCTTGGCAGGTGGTTCCGGTCTGTCCGGTAGGTGTTTCCGGCGTGTCTGGCACGTGCTTCCGGCACGTCTGAGAGGTGGTTCCGTCATGCGCGGCAGGTGATTCCGGAGTGTCCGCCAGGTGGTTCTGGCGTACCCAGCAGGTGATTTTGGCGTGTGCGGCAGGTGTTTCTGGCGAGTCGAGCAGGTGGCTCCGGCATGCTCGGCAGGTGCTTCCGGCGTCTCCGGCACTTGGTTCTGGTGTGTCTGAGAGCTGGTTCCGGCATGTCCGGCAGATGATTCCGGAGTGTCCGCCAAGTGGTTCTGGCATACCCAGCAGGTGATTTTGGCGTGTCAGGGAGGTGGTACCGGTGAGTCGAGCAGGTGGTTCCGGCATGCTCAGCAGGTGGTTCAGGCGGTTCTGGCAGGTGGTATCCGTCTGTTCGGGGTGTGGTTCCAGCATCTCATGAACACGTTTCTGGCAAGTCTGAGATGTGGTTCCAGCCGGCCCGACAGGTGTTTCCGCAGTGTCCGCCAAGCGGTTCTGGCGTAGTTGGCAGGTGATTTTGGCATGACTGGCAGGTGGTTCCAGCAAGCCTGGCAGGTGATTCCAAAGTGTTCACCAACTGGTTGTGGCGTAGCCGGCAGGTGATTTTTGCGTGATCGGCAGGTGGTTCTGGCGAGTCGAGCAGGTGGTTCCGGCGTGCTCGGCTGGTGCTTCCGGGGTCATTGGCACGGGGTTCTGGCATGTCTGAGAGGTGGTTCCTGCATGCCCGGCAAGTGATTCCGGAGTGTTCGCCAAGTGGTTCTGGCATAGTCGGCAGGTGATTTTGGCATGTCCGGCAGGTGGTTCAGGCGAGTTGAGCAGGTGGTTCCAACGTGCTTGGCAGGTGCTTCCGGCGTCTCCGGCACGTGTTTCTGGCACATCTGACAGGTGGTTCCGGCATGCCCGAAAGGTGATTCCGGTCTGTCCGGTAGGTGGTTCCAGCCGGCACGGCATGTGGTTCTGGTACGTCTCAGAGGTGGTTGCGCATGCCCAACAGGTGATTCCGGACTGTCCGCCACATGGTTCTGGCACGTCTGAGAGGTGGTTCCGGCATGCCCGGCAGGTCATCCCAGAGAGTCCTCCAAGTGGTTCTGGCATAACACGCAGGTGATTCTGGCGTGTCAGGCAGGTTCTTCCGTTGTGCTTGGAAGGTGGTTCAGGCTTGGCCGGCAGGTGGTTCAAGACTGTCCAGGATGTGTTTCCAGCTTCTCCGGCAGGTGGTTCTGGTACGTCTGAGAGGTGGTTCCGCCATGGCTGGCAGGTGATTCCGGACCGCCCCCCAGGTGGTTCTGGCATAGCCAGCAGTTGATATTGGCCTGTCTGGCAGGTGGTTCCAGAGAGTCGAACAGGTGGCTCCGGCGTGCTCGGCAGGTGGTTCCGGTCTGTCCGGTAGGTCATTATGGCGTGTCCGGCACGTGCTTCCTGCACGTCTGAGAGGTGGTTCCAGAATGCGCGACAGGTGGTTTCGGAGTGTCCGCCAGGTGGTTCTGGCGTACCCGGCAGGTGATTTTGGCGTGTCCGGCAGGTGTTTCTGGCGAGTCGAGCAGGTGGCTCCGGCATGCTCGGCAGGTGCTTCCGGCGTCTCCGGCACGTGGTTCTGGTGTGTCTGAGAGCTGGTTCCGGCATGTCCGGCAGATGATTCCGGAGTTTTCCGCCAAGTGGTTCTGGCATACCCGGCTGGTGATTTGGGCATGTCAGGTAGGTGGCTCCGGCGTGCTCGGCAGGTTGTTCAGACGGGTCTGGCAGGTGTTTTCCGTCTGTTCTGGGTGTGGTTCCAGCATCTCATGCACATGGTTCTGGCAGGTCTGAGATGTGGCTCCGGCCGGCCCGACAGGTGTTTCCACAGTGTCCGCCAAGTGGTACTGGCGTAGTTGGCAGGTGATTTTGGCATGACCGGCAGGTGGTTCCAGCAAGCCCGGCAGGTGATTCCGAAGTGTTCCCCAACTGGTTGTGGCGTAGCCGGCAGGTGATTTTTGCGTGTCCGGCAGGTGGTTCTGTCGAGTCGAGCAGGTGGTTCCGGCGTGCTCGGCAGGTGCTTCCGGGGTCATTGGCACGTGGTTCTGGCATATCTGAGAGGTGGTTCCGGCATGCCCGGCAGGTGATTCCGGAGTGTTCGCCAAGTGTTTCCGGCGTAGCCGGCAGGTGATTTTGCATGTCCAGCGGTCGTTCCGGCGGGTCGAGCCGGTGGTTCCGGCGTGTCCGGCAGGTGGTTCCGGTCTGTCCGGCAGGTGGTTCTGTGGTGTCCGGCACGAGGTTCAGTCTGAGAGGCTGTGCCGGCATGCCCCTCACGTGATTCCGGCTTGTCCCCGAAGTGGTGCTGGTGTAGCGGGCAGGTGATTTTGGCGTGTCCGGCAGGTGGTTCAGGCGAGTTGAGCAGGTGGTTGCGACGTGCTCGGCAGGTGCTTCCGGCGTCTCCGGCACGTGTTTCTGGCACATCTGACTGGTGGTTCCGGCATGCCCAAAAGTTGATTCCGGTCTGTCCGGTAGGTGGTTCCGGCGTGCACGGCACGTGGTTCTGGTACGTGTCAGAGGTGGTTGCGTATGCCCAACAGGTGATTCCGGACTGTCCGCCACGTGCTTCTGGCACGTCTGAGAGGTGGTTCCAACATGCCCGGCAGGTCATTTCGGAGAGTCGTCCAAGTGGTTCTGGCGTAGCCCGCAGGTGATTTTGGCATGTCCGGCAGGTGGTTCCGCCGTGCTCGGCAGGTGGTTCAGGCATGGCCGTCACGTGGTTCCAGTCTGTCCAGGACGTGTTTCCAGCTTCTCCGGCAGGTGGTTCTGGTACGTCTGAGAGGTGGTTCCGCCATGGCTGGCATGTGATCCCGGAGTGTCCGCCAGGTGGTTCTGGCGTACCCAGCAGGTGATTTTGGCGTGTCCGGCAGGTGTTTCTGGCGAGTCGAGCAGGTGGCTCCGGCATGCTCGGCAGGTGCTTCCGGCGTCTCCGGTACTTGGTTCTGGTGTGTCTGAGAGCTGGTTCCGGCATGTCCGGCAGATGATTCCGGAGTGTCCGCCAAGTGGTTCTGGCATACCCAGCAGGTGATTTTGGCGTGTCTGGGAGGTGGTACCGGTGAGTCGAGCAGGTGGTTCCGGCGTGCTCAGCAGGTGGTTCAGGCGGTTCTGGCAGGTGGTATCCGTCTGTTCGGGGTGTGGTTCCAGCATCTCATGAACACGTTTCTGGCAAGTCTGAGATGTGGTTCCAGCCGGCCCGACAGGTGTTTCCTCAGTGTCCGCCAAGCGGTTCTGGCGTAGTTGGCAGGTGATTTTGGCATGACTGGCAGGTGGTTCCAGCAAGCCTGGCAGGTGATTCCAAAGTGTTCCCCAACTGGTTGTGGCGTAGCCGGCAGGTGATTTTTGCGTGATCGGCAGGTGGTTCTGGCGAGTCGAGCAGGTGGTTCCGGCGTGCTCGGCTGGTGCATCCGGGGTCATTGGCACGGGGTTCTGGCATGTCTGAGAGGTGGTTCCTGCATGCCCGGCAAGTGATTCCGGAGTGTTCGCCAAGTGGTTCTGGCATAGTCGGCAGGTGATTTTGGCATGTCCGGCAGGTGGTTCAGGCGAGTTGAGCAGGTGGTTCCAACGTGCTTGGCAGGTGCTTCCGGCGTCTCCGGCACGTGTTTCTGGCACATCTGACAGGTGGTTCCGGCATGCCCGAAAGGTGATTCCGGTCTGTCCGGTAGGTGGTTCCAGCCGGCACGGCATGTGGTTCTGGTACGTCTCAGAGGTGGTTGCGCATGCCCAACAGGTGATTCCGGACTGTCCGCCACATGGTTCTGGCACGTCTGAGAGGTGGTTCCGGCATGCCCGGCAGGTCATCCCAGAGAGTCCTCCAAGTGGTTCTGGCATAACACGCAGGTGATTTTGGCGTGTCAGGCAGGTTGTTCCGTTGTGCTTGGCAGGTGGTTCAGGCTTGGCCGGCAGGTGGTTCCAGACTGTCCAGGACGTGTTTCCAGCTTCTCCGGCAGGTGGTTCTGGTACGTCTGAGAGGTGGTTCCGCCATGGCTGGCAGGTGATTCCGGACCGTCCCCCAGGTGGTTCTGGCATAGCCAGCAGTTGATATTGGCCTGTCTGGCAGGTGGTTCCAGAGAGACGAACAGGTGGCTCCGGCGTGCTCGGCAGGTGGTTCCGGTCTGTCCGGTAGGTCATTCCGGCGTGTCCGGCACGTGCTTCCTGCACGTCTGAGAGGTGGTTCCGGCATGCGCGACAGGTGGTTTCGGAGTGTCCGCCAGGTGGTTCTGGCGTACCCGGCAGGTGATTTTGGCGTGTCCGGCAGGTGTTTCTGGCGAGTCGAGCAGGTGGCTCCGGCATGCTCGGCAGGTGCTTCCGGCGTCTCCGGCACGTGGTTCTGGTGTGTCTGAGAGCTGGTTCCGGCATGTCCGGCAGATGATTCCGGAGTTTTCCGCCAAGTGGTTCTGGCATACCCGGCTGGTGATTTGGGCATGTCAGGTAGGTGGCTCCGGCGTGCTCGGCAGGTTGTTCAGACGGGTCTGGCAGGTGTTTTCCGTCTGTTCGGGGTGTGGTTCCAGCATCTCATGCACATGGTTCTGGCACGTCTGAGATGTGGTTCCGGCCGGCCCGACAGGTGTTTCCACAGTGTCCGCCAAGTGGTACTGGCGTAGTTGGCAGGTGATTTTGGCATGACCGGCAGGTGGTTCCAGCAAGCCCGGCAGGTGATTCCGAAGTGTTCCCCAACTGGTTGTGGTGTAGCCGGCAGGTGATTTTTGCGTGTCCGGCAGGTGGTTCTGGCGAGTCGAGCAGGTGGTTCCGGCGTGCTCGGCAGGTGCTTCCGGGGTCATTGGCACGTGGTTCTGGCATATCTGAGAGGTGGTTCCGGCATGCCCGGCAGGTGATTCCGGAGTGTTCGCCAAGTGTTTCCGGCGTAGCCGGCAGGTGATTTTGCATGTCCAGCGGTCGTTGCGGCGGGTCGAGCCGGTGGTTCCAGCGTGTCCGGCAGGTGGTTCCGGTCTGTCCGGCAGGTGGTTCTGTGGTGTCCGGCACGAGGTTCAGTCTGAGAGGCTGTGCCGGCATGCCCCTCACGTGATTCCGGCTTGTTCCCGAAGTGGTGCTGGTGTAGCGGGCAGGTGATTTTGGCGTGTCAGGGAGGTGGTACCGGTGAGTCGAGCAGGTGGTTCCGGCGTGCTCAGCAGGTGGTTCAGGCGGTTCTGGCAGGTGGTATCCGTCTGTTCGGGGTGTGGTTCCAGCATCTCATGAACACGTTTCTGGCAAGTCTGAGATTTGGTTCCAGCCGGCCCGACAGGTGTTTCCGCAGTGTCCGCCAAGCGGTTCTGGCGTAGTTGGCAGGTGATTTTGGCATGACTGGCAGGTGGTTCCAGCAAGCCTGGCAGGTGATTCCAAAGTGTTCCCCAACTGGTTGTGGCGTAGCCGGCAGGTGATTTTTGCGTGATCGGCAGGTGGTTCTGGCGAGTCGAGCAGGTGGTTCCGGCGTGCTCGGCTGGTGCTTCTGGGGTCATTGGCACGGGGTTCTGGCATGTCTGAGAGGTGGTTCCTGCATGCCCGGCAAGTGATTCCGGAGTGTTCGCCAAGTGGTTCTGGCATAGTCGGCAGGTGATTTTGGCATGTCCGGCAGGTGGTTCAGGCGAGTTGAGCAGGTGGTTCCAACGTGCTTGGCAGGTGCTTCCGGCGTCTCCGGCACGTGTTTCTGGCACATCTGACAGGTGGTTCCGGCATGCCCGAAAGGTGATTCCGGTCTGTCCGGTAGGTGGTTCCAGCCGGCACGGCATGTGGTTCTGGTACGTCTCAGAGGTGGTTGCGCATGCCCAACAGGTGATTCCGGACTGTCCGCCACATGGTTCTGGCACGTCTGAGAGGTGGTTCCGGCATGCCCGGCAGGTCATCCCAGAGAGTCCTCCAAGTGGTTCTGGCATAACACGCAGGTGATTTTGGCGTGTCAGGCAGGTTGTTCCGTTGTGCTTGGCAGGTGGTTCAGGCTTGGCCGGCAGGTGGTTCCAGTCTGTCCAGGACGTGTTTCCAGCTTCTCCGGCAGGTGGTTCTGGTACGTCTGAGAGGTGGTTCCGCCATGGCTGGCAGGTGATTCCGGACCGTCCCCCAGGTGGTTCTGGCATAGCCAGCAGTTGATATTGGCCTGTCTGGCAGGTGGTTCCAGAGAGACGAACAGGTGGCTCCGGCGTGCTCGGCAGGTGGTTCCGGTCTGTCCGGTAGGTCATTCCGGCGTGTCCGGCACGTGCTTCCTGCACGTCTGAGAGGTGGTTCCGGCATGCGCGACAGGTGGTTTCGGAGTGTCCGCCAGGTGGTTCTGGCGTACCCGGCAGGTGATTTTGGCGTGTCCGGCAGGTGTTTCTGGCGAGTCGAGCAGGTGGCTCCGGCATGCTCGGCAGGTGCTTCCGGCGTCTCCGGCACGTGGTTCTGGTGTGTCTGAGAGCTGGTTCCGGCATGTCCGGCAGATGATTCCGGAGTTTTCCGCCAAGTGGTTCTGGCATACCCGGCTGGTGATTTGGGCATGTCAGGTAGGTGGCTCCGGCGTGCTCGGCAGGTTGTTCAGACGGGTCTGGCAGGTGTTTTCCGTCTGTTCTGGGTGTGGTTCCAGCATCTCATGCACATGGTTCTGGCACGTCTGAGATGTGGTTCCGGCCGGCCCGACAGGTGTTTCCACAGTGTCCGCCAAGTGGTACTGGCGTAGTTGGCAGGTGATTTTGGCATGACCGGCAGGTGGTTCCAGCAAGCCCGGCAGGTGATTCCGAAGTGTTCCCCAACTGGTTGTGGCGTAGCCGGCAGGTGATTTTTGCGTGTCCGGCAGGTGGTTCTGGCGAGTCGAGCAGGTGGTTCCGGCGTGCTCGGCAGGTGCTTCCGGGGTCATTGGCACGGGGTTCTGGCATATCTGAGAGGTGGTTCCGGCATGCCCGGCAGGTGATTCCGGAGTGTTCGCCAAGTGTTTCCGGCGTAGCCGGCAGGTGATTTTGCATGTCCAGCGGTCGTTCCGGCGGGTCGAGCCGGTGGTTCCGGCGTGTCCGGCAGGTGGTTCCGGTCTGTCCGCCAGGTGGTTCTGTGGTGTCCGGCACGAGGTTCAGTCTGAGAGGCTGTGCCGGCATGCCCCTCACGTGATTCCGGCTTGTCCCCGAAGTGGTGCTGGTGTAGCGGGCAGGTGATTTTGGCGTGTCGGGCAGGTGGTTCAGGCGAGTTGAGCAGGTGGTTGCGACGTGCTCGTCAGGTGCTTCCGGCGTCTCCGGCACGTGTTTCTGGCACATCTGACTGGTGGTTCCGGCATGCCCAAAAGTTGATTCCGGTCTGTCCGGTAGGTGGTTCCGGCGTGCACGGCACGTGGTTCTGGTACGTGTCAGAGGTGGTTGCGTATGCCCAACAGGTGATTCCGGACTCTCCGCCACGTGCTTCTGGCACGTCTGAGAGGTGGTTCCAACATGCCCGGCAGGTCATTTCGGAGAGTCGTCCAAGTGGTTCTGGCGTAGCCCGCAGGTGATTTTGGCGTGTCCGGCAGGTGGTTCCGCCGTGCTCTGCAGGTGATTCAGGCATGGCCGTCACGTGGTTCCAGTCTGTCCAGGACGTGTTTCCAGCTTCTCCGGCAGGTGGTTCTGGTACGTCTGAGAGGTGGTTCCGCCATGGCTGGCAGGTGATCCCGGACTGTCCCCCAGGTGGTTCTGGCATAGCCAGCAGTTGATATTGGCCTGTCCGGCAGGTGGTTCCAGCGAGTCGAACAGGTGGCTCCGGCGTTCTTGGCAGGTGGTTCCGGTCTGTCCGGTAGGTGTTTCCGGCGTGTCTGGCACGTGCTTCCGGCACGTCTCAGAGGTGGTTCCGTCATGCGCGGCAGGTGATTCCGGAGTGTCCGCCAGGTGGATCTGGCGTACCCAGCAGGTGATTTTGGCGTGTGCGGCAGGTGTTTCTGGCGAGTCGAGCAGGTGGCTCCGGCATGCTCGGCAGGTGCTTCCGGCGTCTCCGGCACTTGGTTCTGGTGTGTCTGAGAGCTGGTTCCGGCATGTCCGGCAGATGATTCCGGAGTGTCCGCCAAGTGGTTCTGGCATACCCAGCAGGTGATTTTGGCGTGTCAGGGAGGTGGTACCGGTGAGTCGAGCAGGTGGTTCCGGCGTGCTCAGCAGGTGGTTCAGGCGGTTCTGGCAGGTGGTATCCGTCTGTTCGGGGTGTGGTTCCAGCATCTCATAAACACGTTTCTGGCAAGTCTGAGATGTGGTTCCAGCCGGCCCGACAGGTGTTTCCGCAGTGTCCGCCAAGCGGTTCTGGCGTAGTTGGCAGGTGATTTTGGCATGACTGGCAGGTGGTTCCAGCAAGCCTGGCAGGTGATTCCAAAGTGTTCACCAACTGGTTGTGGCGTAGCTGGCAGGTGATTTTTGCGTGATCGGCAGGTGGTTCTGGCGAGTCGAGCAGGTGGTTCCGGCGTGCTCGGCTGGTGCTTCTGGGGTCATTGGCACGGGGTTCTGGCATGTCTGAGAGGTGGTTCCTGCATGCCCGGCAAGTGATTCCGGAGTGTTCGCCAAGTGGTTCTGGCATAGTCGGCAGGTGATTTTGGCATGTCCGGCAGGTGGTTCAGGCGAGTTGAGCAGGTGGTTCCAACGTGCTTGGCAGGTGCTTCCGGCGTCTCCGGCACGTGTTTCTGGCACATCTGACAGGTGGTTCCGGCATGCCCGAAAGGTGATTCCGGTCTGTCCGGTAGGTGGTTCCAGCCGGCACGGCATGTGGTTCTGGTACGTCTCAGAGGTGGTTGCGCATGCCCAACAGGTGATTCCGGACTGTCCGCCACATGGTTCTGGCACGTCTGAGAGGTGGTTCCGGCATGCCCGGCAGGTCATCCCAGAGAGTCCTCCAAGTGGTTCTGGCATAACACGCAGGTGATTTTGGCGTGTCAGGCAGGTTGTTCCGTTGTGCTTGGCAGGTGGTTCAGGCTTGGCCGGCAGGTGGTTCCAGACTGTCCAGGACGTGTTTCCAGCTTCTCCGGCAGGTGGTTCTGGTACGTCTGAGAGGTGGTTCCGCCATGGCTGGCAGGTGATTCCGGACCGTCCCCCAGGTGGTTCTGGCATAGCCAGCAGTTGATATTGGCCTGTCTGGCAGGTGGTTCCAGAGAGTCGAACAGGTGGCTCCGGCGTGCTCGGCAGGTGGTTCCGGTCTGTCCGGTAGGTCATTCCGGCGTGTCCGGCACGTGCTTCCTGCACGTCTGAGAGGTGGTTCCGGCATGCGCGACAGGTGGTTTCGGAGTGTCCGCCAGGTGGTTCTGGCGTACCCGGCAGGTGATTTTGGCGTGTCCGGCAGGTGTTTCTGGCGAGTCGAGCAGGTGGCTCCGGCATGCTCGGCAGGTGCTTCCGGCGTCTCCGGCACGTGGTTCTGGTGTGTCTGAGAGCTGGTTCCGGCATGTCCGGCAGATGATTCCGGAGTTTTCCGCCAAGTGGTTCTGGCATACCCGGCTGGTGATTTGGGCATGTCAGGTAGGTGGCTCCGGCGTGCTCGGCAGGTTGTTCAGACGGGTCTGGCAGGTGTTTTCCGTCTGTTCTGGGTGTGGTTCCAGCATCTCATGCACATGGTTCTGGCAGGTCTGAGATGTGGCTCCGGCCGGCCCGACAGGTGTTTCCACAGTGTCCGCCAAGTGGTACTGGCGTAGTTGGCAGGTGATTTTGGCATGACCGGCAGGTGGTTCCAGCAAGCCCGGCAGGTGATTCCGAAGTGTTCCCCAACTGGTTGTGGCGTAGCCGGCAGGTGATTTTTGCGTGTCCGGCAGGTGGTTCTGGCGAGTCGAGCAGGTGGTTCCGGCGTGCTCGGCAGGTGCTTCCGGGGTCATTGGCACGGGGTTCTGGCATATCTGAGAGGTGGTTCCGGCATGCCCGGCAGGTGATTCCGGAGTGTTCGCCAAGTGTTTCCGGCGTAGCCGGCAGGTGATTTTGCATGTCCAGCGGTCGTTCCGGCGGGTCGAGCCGGTGGTTCCGGCGTGTCCGGCAGGTGGTTCCGGTCTGTCCGGCAGGTGGTTCTGTGGTGTCCGGCACGAGGTTCAGTCTGAGAGGCTGTGCCGGCATGCCCCTCACGTGATTCCGGCTTGTCCCCGAAGTGGTGCTGGTGTAGCGGGCAGGTGATTTTGGCGTGTCGGGCAGGTGGTTCAGGCGAGTTGAGCAGGTGGTTGCGACGTGCTCGTCAGGTGCTTCCGGCGTCTCCGGCACGTGTTTCTGGCACATCTGACTGGTGGTTCCGGCATGCCCAAAAGTTGATTCCGGTCTGTCCGGTAGGTGGTTCCGGCGTGCACGGCACGTGGTTCTGGTACGTGTCAGAGGTGGTTGCGTATGCCCAGCAGGTGATTCCGGACTGTCCGCCACGTGCTTCTGGCACGTCTGAGAGGTGGTTCCAACATGCCCGGCAGGTCATTTCGGAGAGTCGTCCAAGTGGTTCTGGCGTAGCCCGCAGGTGATTTTGGCGTGTCCGGCAGGTGGTTCCGCCGTGCTCGGCAGGTGGTTCAGGCATGGCCGTCACGTGGTTCCAGTCTGTCCAGGACGTGTTTCCAGCTTCTCCGGCAGGTGGTTCTGGTACGTCTGAGAGGTGGTTCCGCCATGGCTGGCAGGTGATCCCGGACTGTCCCCCAGGTGGTTCTGGCATAGCCAGCAGTTGATATTGGCCTGTCCGGCAGGTGGTTCCAGCGAGTCGAACAGGTGGCTCCGGCGTTCTTGGCAGGTGGTTCCGGTCTGTCCGGTAGGTGTTTCCGGCGTGTCTGGCACGTGCTTCCGGCACGTCTGAGAGGTGGTTCCGTCATGCGCGGCAGGTGATTCCGGAGTGTCCGCCAGGTGGTTCTGGCGTACCCAGCAGGTGATTTTGGCGTGTCCGGCAGGTGTTTCTGGCGAGTCGAGCAGGTGGCTCCGGCATGCTCGGCAGGTGCTTCCGGCGTCTCCGGCACTTGGTTCTGGTGTGTCTGAGAGCTGGTTCCGGCATGTCCGGCAGATGATTCCGGAGTGTCCGCCAAGTGGTTCTGGCATACCCAGCAGGTGATTTTGGCGTGTCAGGGAGGTGGTACCGGTGAGTCGAGCAGGTGGTTCCGGCGTGCTCAGCAGGTGGTTCAGGCGGTTCTGGCAGGTGGTATCCGTCTGTTCGGGGTGTGGTTCCAGCATCTCATGAACACGTTTCTGGCACGTCTGAGATGTGGTTCCAGCCGGCCCGACAGGTGTTTCCGCAGTGTCCGCCAAGCGGTTCTGGCGTAGTTGGCAGGTGATTTTGGCATGACTGGCAGGTGGTTCCAGCAAGCCTGGCAGGTGATTCCAAAGTGTTCACCAACTGGTTGTGGCGTAGCCGGCAGGTGATTTTTGCGTGATCGGCAGGTGGTTCTGGCGAGTCGAGCAGGTGGTTCCGGCGTGCTCGGCTGGTGCTTCCGGGGTCATTGGCACGGGGTTCTGGCATGTCTGAGAGGTGGTTCTTGCATGCCCGGCACGTGATTCCGGAGTGTTTGCCAAGTGGTTCTGGGATAGTCGGCAGGTGATTTTGGCATGTCTGGCAGGTGGTTCAGGCGAGTTGAGCAGGTGGTTCCAACGTGCTTGGCAGGTGCTTCAGGCGTCTCCGGCACGTGTTTCTGGCACATCTGACAGGTGGTTCCGGCATGCCCAAAAGGTGATTCCGGTCTGTCCGGTAGGTGGTTCCAGCCTGCACGGCATGTGGTTCTGGTACGTCTCAGAGGTGGTTGCGCATGCCCAACAGGTGATTCCGGACTGTCCGCCACATGGTTCTGGCACGTCTGAGAGGTGGTTCCGGCATGCCCGGCAGGTCATCCCAGAGAGTCCTCCAAGTGGTTCTGGCATAACACGCAGGTGATTTTGGCGTGTCAGGCAGGTTGTTCCGTTGTGCTTGGCAGGTGGTTCAGGCTTGGCCGGCAGGTGGTTCCAGACTGTCCAGGACGTGATTCCAGCTTCTCCGGCAGGTGGTTCTGGTACGTCTGAGAGGTGGTTCCGCCATGGCTGGCAGGTGATTCCGGACCGTCCCCCAGGTGGTTCTGGCATAGCCAGGAGTTGATATTGGCCTGTCCGGCAGGTGGTTCCAGCGAGTCGGACAGGTGGCTCTGGCGTGCTCGGCAGGTGGTTCCGGTCTGTCCGGTAGGTCATTCCGGCGTGTCTGGCACGTGCTTCCGGCACGTCTGAGAGGTGGTTCCGGCATGCGCGACAGGTGATTTCGGAGTGTCCGCCAGGTGGTTCTGGCGTACCCGGAAGGTGATATTGGCGTGTCCGGCAGGTGTTTCTGGCGAGTCGAGCAGGTGGCTCCGGCATGCTCGGCAGGTGCTTCCGGCGTCTCCGGCACGTGGTTCTGGTGTGTCTGAGAGCTGGTTCCGGCATGTCCGGCAGATGATTCCGGAGTGCCCGCCAAGTGGTTCTGGCATACCCGGCTGGTGATTTGGGCATGTCAGGTAGGTGGTTCCGGCGAGTCGAGCAGGTGGCTCCGGCGTGCTCGGCAGGTTGTTCAGACGGGTCTGGCAGGTGTTTTCCGTCTGTTCTGGGTGTGGTTCCAGCATCTCATGCACATGGTTCTGGCACGTCTGAGATGTGGTTCCGGCCGGCCCGACAGGTGTTTCCACAGTGTCCGCCAAGTGGTACTGGCGTAGTTGGCAGGTGATTTTGGCATGACCGGCAGGTGGTTCCAGCAAGCCCGGCAGGTGATTCCGAAGTGTTCCCCAACTGGTTGTGGCGTAGCCGGCAGGTGATTTTTGCGTGTCCGGCAGGTGGTTCTGGCGAGTCGAGCAGGTGGTTCCGGCGTGCTCGGCAGGTGCTTCCGGGGTCATTGGCACGTGGTTCTGGCATATCTGAGAGGTGGTTCCGGCATGCCCGGCAGGTGATTCCGGAGTGTTCGCCAAGTGTTTGCGGCGTAGCCGGCAGGTGATTTTGCATGTCCAGCGGTCGTTCCGGCGGGTCGAGCCAGTGGTTCCGGCGTGTCCGGCAGGTGGTTCCGGTCTGTCCGGCAGGTGGTTCTGTGGTGTCCGGCACGAGGTTCAGTCTGAGAGGCTGTGCCGGCCTGCCCCTCACGTGATTCCGGCTTGTCCCCGAAGTGGTGCTGGTGTAGCGGGCAGGTGATTTTGGCGTGTCCGGCAGGTGGTTCAGGCGAGTTGAGCAGGTGGTTGCGACGTGCTCGTCAGGTGCTTCCGGCGTCTCCGGCACGTGTTTCTGGCACATCTGACTGGTGGTTCCGGCATGCCCAAAAGTTGATTCCGGTCTGTCCGGTAGGTGGTTCCGGCGTGCACGGCACGTGGTTCTGGTACGTGTCAGAGGTGGTTGCGTATGCCCAACAGGTGATTCCGGACTGTCCGCCACGTGCTTCTGGCACGTCTGAGACGTGGTTCCAACATGCCCGGCAGGTCATTTCTGAGAGTCGTCCAAGTGGTTCTGGCGTAGCCCGCAGGTGATTTTGGCGTGTCCGGCAGGTGGTTCCGCCGTGCTCGGCAGGTGGTTCAGGCATGGCCGTCACGTGGTTCCAGTCTGTCCAGGACGTATTTCCAGCTTCTCCGGCAGGTGGTTCTGGTACGTCTGAGAGGTGGTTCCGCCATGGCTGGCAGGTGATCCCGGACTGTCCCCCAGGTGGTTCTGGCATAGCCAGCAGTTGATATTGGCCTGTCCGGCAGGTGGTTCCAGCGAGTCGAACAGGTGGCTCCGGCGTTCTTGGCAGGTGGTTCCGGTCTGTCCGGTAGGTGTTTCCGGCGTGTCTGGCACGTGCTTCCGGCACGTCTGAGAGGTGGTTCCGTCATGCGCGGCAGGTGATTCCGGAGTGTCCGCCAGGTGGTTCTGGCATACCCGGCAGGTGATTTTGGCGTGTCCGGCAGGTGTTTCTGGCGAGTCGAGCAGGTGGCTCCGGCATGCTCGGCAGGTGCTTCCGGCGTCTCCGGCACTTGGTTCTGGTGTGTCTGAGAGCTGGTTCCGGCATGTCCGGCAGATGATTCCGGAGTGTCCGCCAAGTGGTTCTGGCATACCCAGCAGGTGATTTTGGCGTGTCAGGGAGGTGGTACCGGTGAGTCGAGCAGGTGGTTCCGGCGTGCTCAGCAGGTGGTTCAGGCGGTTCTGGCAGGTGGTATCCGTCTGTTCGGGGTGTGGTTCCAGCATCTCATGAACACATTTCTGGCAAGTCTGAGATGTGGTTCCAGCCGGCCCGACAGGTGTTTCCGCAGTGTCCGCCAAGCGGTTCTGGCGTAGTTGGCAGGTGATTTTGGCATGACTGGCAGGTGGTTCCAGCAAGCCTGGCAGGTGATTCCAAAGTGTTCACCAACTGGTTGTGGCGTAGCCGGCAGGTGATTTTTGCGTGATCGGCAGGTGGTTCTGGCGAGTCGAGCAGGTGGTTCCGGCGTGCTCGGCTGGTGCTTCCGGGGTCATTGGCACGGGGTTCTGGCATGTCTGAGAGGTGGTTCTTGCATGCCCGGCACGTGATTCCGGAGTGTTCGCCAAGTGGTTCTGGGATAGTCGGCAGGTGATTTTGGCATGTCTGGCAGGTGGTTCAGGCGAGTTGAGCAGGTGGTTCCAACGTGCTTGGCAGGTGCTTCAGGCGTCTCCGGCACGTGTTTCTGGCACATCTGACAGGTGGTTCCGGCATGCCCAAAAGGTGATTCCGGTCTGTCCGGTAGGTGGTTCCAGCCTGCACGGCATGTGGTTCTGGTACGTCTCAGAGGTGGTTGCGCATGCCCAACAGGTGATTCCGGACTGTCCGCCACATGGTTCTGGCACGTCTGAGAGGTGGTTCCGGCATGCCCGGCAGGTCATCCCAAGGAGTCCTCCAAGTGGTTCTGGCATAACACGCAGGTGATTTTGGCGTGTCAGGCAGGTTGTTCCGTTGTGCTTGGCAGGTGGTTCAGGCTTGGCCGGCAGGTGGTTCCAGACTGTCCAGGACGTGATTCCAGCTTCTCCGGCAGGTGGTTCTGGTACGTCTGAGAGGTGGTTCCGCCATGGCTGGCAGGTGATTCCGGACCGTCCCCCAGGTGGTTCTGGCATAGCCAGGAGTTGATATTGGCCTGTCCGGCAGGTGGTTCCAGCGAGTCGGACAGGTGGCTCTGGCGTGCTCGGCAGGTGGTTCCGGTCTGTCCGGTAGGTCATTCCGGCGTGTCCGGCACGTGCTTCCGGCACGTCTGAGAGGTGGTTCCGGCATGCGCGACAGGTGATTTCGGAGTGTCCGCCAGGTGGTTCTGGCGTACCCGGAAGGTGATATTGGCGTGTCCGGCAGGTGTTTCTGGCGAGTCGAGCAGGTGGCTCCGGCATGCTCGGCAGGTGCTTCCGGCGTCTCCGGCACGTGGTTCTGGTGTGTCTGAGAGCTGGTTCCGGCATGTCCGGCAGATGATTCCGGAGTGTCCGCCAAGTGGTTCTGGCATACCCAGCAGGTGATTTTGGCGTGTCAGGGAGGTGGTACCGGTGAGTCGAGCAGGTGGTTCCGGCGTGCTCAGCAGGTGGTTCAGGCGGTTCTGGCAGGTGGTATCCGTCTGTTCGGGGTGTGGTTCCAGCATCTCATGAACACGTTTCTGGCACGTCTGAGATGTGGTTCCAGCCGGCCCGACAGGTGTTTCCGCAGTGTCCGCCAAGCGGTTCTGGCATAGTTGGCAGGTGATTTTGGCATGACTGGCAGGTGGTTCCAGCAAGCCTGGCAGGTGATTCCAAAGTGTTCACCAACTGGTTGTGGCGTAGCCGGCAGGTGATTTTTGCGTGATCGGCAGGTGGTTCTGGCGAGTCTAGTAGGTGGTTCCGGCGTGCTCGGCTGGTGCTTCCGGGGTCATTGGCACGGGGTTCTGGCATGTCTGAGAGGTGGTTCCTGCATGCCCGGCAAGTGATTCCGGAGTGTTCGCCAAGTGGTTCTGGCATAGTCGGCAGGTGATTTTGGCATGTCCGGCAGGTGGTTCAGGCGAGTTGAGCAGGTGGTTCCAACGTGCTTGGCAGGTGCTTCCGGCGTCTCCGGCACGTGTTTCTGGCACATCTGACAGGTGGTTCCGGCATGCCCGAAAGGTGATTCCGGTCTGTCCGGTAGGTGGTTCCAGCCGGGACGGCATGTGGTTCTGGTACGTCTCAGAGGTGGTTGCGCATGCCCAACAGGTGATTCCGGACTGTCCGCCACATGGTTCTGGCACGTCTGAGAGGTGGTTCCGGCATGCCCGGCAGGTCATCCCAGAGAGTCCTCCAAGTGGTTCTGGCATAACACGCAGGTGATTTTGGCGTGTCTGGCAGGTTGTTCCGTTGTGCTTGGCAGGTGGTTCAGGCTTGGCCGGCAGGTGGTTCCAGACTGTCCAGGACGTGTTTCCAGCTTCTCCGGCAGGTGGTTCTGGTACGTCTGAGAGGTGGTTCCGCCATGGCTGTCAGGCGATTCCGGACCGTCCCCCAGGTGGTTCTGGCATAGCCAGCAGTTGATATTGGCCTGTCCGGCAGGTGGTTCCAGCGAGTCGAACAGGTGGCTCCGGCGTGCTCGGCAGGTGGTTCCGGTCTGTCCGGTAGGTTATTCCGGCGTGTCCGGCACGTGATTCCGGCACGTCTGAGAGGTGGTTCCGGCATGCGCGACAGGTGGTTTCGGAGTGTCCGCCAGGTGGTTCTGGCGTACCCGGCAGGTGATTTTGGCGTGTCCGGCAGGTGTTTCTGGCGAGTCGAGCAGGTGGCTCCGGCATGCTCGGCAGGTGCTTCCGGCGTCTCCGGCACGTGGTTCTGGTGTGTCTGAGAGCTGGTTCCGGCATGTCCGGCAGATGATTCCGGAGTGCCCGCCAAGTGGTTCTGGCATACCCGGCTGGTGATTTGGGCATGTCAGGTAGGTGGTTCCGGCGAGTCGAGCAGGTGGCTCCGGCGTGCTCGGCAGGTTGTTCAGACGGGTCTGGCAGGTGTTTTCCGTCTGTTCTGGGTGTGGTTCCAGCATCTCATGCACATGGTTCTGGCACGTCTGAGATGTGGTTCCGGCCGGCCCGACAGGTGTTTCCACAGTGTCCGCCAAGTGGTACTGGCGTAGTTGGCAGGTGATTTTGGCATGACCGGCAGGTGGTTCCAGCAAGCCCGGCAGGTGATTCCGAAGTGTTCCCCAACTGGTTGTGGCGTAGCCGGCAGGTGATTTTTGCGTGTCCGGCAGGTGGTTCTGGCGAGTCGAGCAGGTGGTTCCGGCGTGCTCGGCAGGTGCTTCCGGGGTCATTGGCACGTGGTTCTGGCATATCTGAGAGGTGGTTCCGGCATGCCCGGCAGGTGATTCCGGAGTGTTCGCCAAGTGTTTGCGGCGTAGCCGGCAGGTGATTTTGCATGTCCAGCGGTCGTTCCGGCGGGTCGAGCCAGTGGTTCCGGCGTGTCCGGCAGGTGGTTCCGGTCTGTCCGGCAGGTGGTTCTGTGGTGTCCGGCACGAGGTTCAGTCTGACAGGCTGTGCCGGCATGCCCCTCACGTGATTCCGGCTTGTCCCCGAAGTGGTGCTGGTGTAGCGGGCAGGTGATTTTGGCGTGTCCGGCAGGTGGTTCAGGCGAGTTGAGCAGGTGGTTGCGACGTGCTCGGCAGGTGCTTCCGGCGTCTCCGGCACGTGTTTCTGGCACATCTGACTGGTGGTTCCGGCATGCCCAAAAGTTGATTCCGGTCTGTCCGGTAGGTGGTTCCGGCGTGCACGGCACGTGGTTCTGGTACGTGTCAGAGGTGGTTGCGTATGCCCAACAGGTGATTCCGGACTGTCCGCCACGTGCTTCTGGCACGTCTGAGACGTGGTTCCAACATGCCCGGAAGGTCATTTCGGAGAGTCGTCCAAGTGGTTCTGGCGTAGCCTGCAGGTGATTTTGGCGTGTCCGGCAGGTGGTTCCGCCGTGCTCGGCAGGTGGTTCAGGCATGGCCGTCACGTGGTTCCAGTGTGTCCAGGACGTGTTTCCAGCTTCTCCGGCAGGTGGTTCTGGTACGTCTGAGAGGTGGTTCCGCCATGGCTGGCAGGTGATTCCGGACCGTCCCCCAGGTGGTTCTGGCATAGCCAGGAGTTGATATTGGCCTGTCCGGCAGGTGGTTCCAGCGAGTCGAACAGGTGGCTCCGGCGTGCTCGGCAGGTGGTTCCGGTCTGTCCGGTAGGTGATTCCGGCGTGTCCGGCATGTGCTTCCGGCACGTCTGAGAGGTGGTTCCAGCATGCGCGACAGGTGATTCCGGAGTGTCCGCCAGGTGGTTCTGGCGTACCCGGCAGGTGATTTTGGCATGTCCGGCAGGTGTTTCTGGCGAGTCGAGCAGGTGGCTCCGCTATTCTCGGCAGGTGCTTCCGGCGTCTCCGGCACGTGGTTCTGGTGTGTCTGAGAGCTGGTTCCGGCATGTCCGGCAGATGATTCCGGAGTGTCCGCCAAGTGGTTCTGGCATACCCAGCAGGTGATTTTGGCGTGTCAGGGAGGTGGTACCGATGAGTCGAGCAGGTGGTTCCGGCGTGCTCAGCAGGTGGTTCAGGCGGTTCTGGCAGGTGGTATCCGTCTGTTCGGGGTGTGGTTCCAGCATCTCATGAACACGTTTCTGGCACGTCTGAGATGTGGTTCCAGCCGGCCCGACAGGTGTTTCCGCAGTGTCCGCCAAGCGGTTCTGGCGTAGTTGGCAGGTGATTTTGGCATGACTGGCAGGTGGTTCCAGCAAGCCTGGCAGGCGATTCCAAAGTGTTCACCAACTGGTTGTGGCGTAGCCGGCAGGTGATTTTTGCGTGATCGGCAGGTGGTTCTGGCGAGTCGAGCAGGTGGTTCCGGCGTGCTCGGCTGGTGCTTCCGGGGTCATTGGCACGGGGTTCTGGAATGTCTGAGAGGTGGTTCCTGCATGCCCAGCAAGTGATTCCGGAGTGTTCGCCAAGTGGTTCTGGCATAGTCGGCAGGTGATTTTGGCATGTCCGGCAGGTGGTTCAGGCGAGTTGAGCAGGTGGTTCCAACGTGCTTGGCAGGTGCTTCCGGTGTCTCCGGCACGTGTTTCTGGCACATCTGACAGGTGGTTCCGGCATGCCCGAAAGGTGATTCCGGTCTGTCCGGTAGGTGGTTCCAGCCGGCACGGCATGTGGTTCTGGTACGTCTCAGAGGTGGTTGCGCATACCCAACAGGTGATTCCGGACTGTCCGCCACATGGTTCTGGCACGTCTGAGAGGTGCTTCCGGCATGCCCGGCAGGTCATCCCAGAGAGTCCTCCAAGTGGTTCTGGCATATCACGCAGGTGATTTTGGCGTGTCAGGTAGGTTGTTCCGTTGTGCTTGGCAGGTGGTTCAGGCTTGGCCGGCAGGGGGTTCCAGACTGTCCAGGACGTGTTTCCAGCTTCTCCGGCAGGTGGTTCTGGTACGTCTGAGAGGTGGTTCCGCCATGGCTGGCAGGTGATTCCGGACCGTCCCCCAGGTGGTTCTGGCATAGCCAGCAGTTGATATTGGCCTGTCCGGCATGTCGTTCCAGCGAGTCGAACAGGTGGCTCCGGCGTGCTCGGCACGTGGTTCCGGTCTGTTCGGTAGGTTATTCCGGCGTGTCCAGCACGTGCTTCCGACACGTCTGAGAGGTGGTTCCCCCAGGCGCAAGAGGTGATTTCGGAGTGTCCGCCAGGTGGTTCTGGCGTACCCAGCAGGTGATTTTGGTGTGTCCGGCAGGTGTTTTTGGCGAGTCGAGCAGGTGGCTCCGGCATGCTCGGCAGGTGCTTCTGGCGTCTCCGGCACGTGGTTCTGGTGTGTCTGAGAGCTGGTTCCGGCATGTCCGGCAGATGATTCCGGAGTGTCCGCCAAGTGGTTCTGGCATACCCGGCTGGTGATTTGGGCCTGTCAGTTAGGTGGCTCCGGCGTGCTCGGCACGTTGTTCAGACTGGTCTTGCAGGTGTTTTCCGTCTGTTCGGGGTGTGGTTCTAGCATCTCATGCACATGGTTCTGGCACGTCTGAGATGCGGTTCCGGCCGGCCCGACAGGTGTTTCCACAGTGTCCGCCAAGTGGTACTGGCGTAGTTGGCAGGTGATTTTGGCATGACCGGCAGGTGGTTCCAGCAAGCCCGGCAGGTGATTCCGAAGTGTTCCCCAACTGGTTGTGGCGTAGCCGGCAGGTGATTTTTGCGTGTCCGGCAGGTGGTTCTGGCGAGTCGACCAGGTGGTTCCGGCGTGCTCGGCAGGTGCTTCCGGGGTCATTGGCACGTGGTTCTGGCATATCTGAGAGGTGTTTCCGGCATGCCCGGCAGATGATTCCGGAGTGTTCGCCAAGTGTTTCCGGCGTAGCCGGCAGGTGATTTTGCATGTCCAGCGGTCGTTCCGGCGGGTCGAGCCGGTGGTTCCGGCGTGTCCGGCAGGTGGTTCCGGTCTGTCCGGCAGGTGGTTGTGTGGTGTGCGGCACGAGGTTCAGTCTGAGAGGCTGTGCCGGAATGCCCCTCACGTGATTCCGGCTTGTCCCCGAAGTGGTGCTGGTGTAGCGGGCAGGTGATTTTGGCGTGTCCGGCAGGTGGTTCAGGCGAGTTGAGCAGGTGGTTGCGACGTGCTCGGCAGGTGCTTCCGGCGTCTCCGGCACGTGTTTCTGGCACATCTGACTGGTGGTTCCGGCATGCCCAAAAGTTGATTCCGGTCTGTCCGGTAGGTGGTTCCGGCGTGCACGGCACGTGGTTCTGGTACGTGTCAGAGGTGGTTGCGTACGCCCAGCAGGTGATTCCGGACTGTCCACCACGTGCTTCTGGCACGTCTGAGAGGTGGTTCCAACATGCCCGGCAGGTCATTTCGGAGAGTCGTCCAAGTGGTTCTGGCGTAGCCCGCAGGTGATTTTGGCGTGTCCGGCAGGTGGTTCCGCCGTGCTCGGCAGGTGGTTCAGGCATGGCCGTCACGTGGTTCCAGTCTGTCCAGGACGTGTTTCCAGCTTCTCCGGCAGGTGGTTCTGGTACGTCTGAGAGGTGGTTCCGCCATGGCTGGCAGGTGATCCCGGACTGTCCCCCAGGTGGTTCTGGCATAGCCAGCAGTTGATATTGGCCTGTCCGGCAGGTGGTTCCAGCGAGTCGAACAGGTGGCTCCGGCGTTCTTGGCAGGTGGTTCCGGTCTGTCCGGTAGGTGTTTCCGGCGTGTCTGGCACGTGCTTCCGGCACGTCTGAGAGGTGGTTCCGTCATGCGCGGCAGGTGATTCCGGAGTGTCCGCCAGGTGGTTCTGGCGTACCCAGCAGGTGATTTTGGCGTGTCCGGCAGGTGTTTCTGGCGAGTCGAGCAGGTGGCTCCGGCATGCTCGGCAGGTGCTTCCGGCGTCTCCGGCACTTGGTTTTGGTGTGTCTGAGAGCTGGTTCCGGCATGTCCGGCAGATGATTCCGGAGTGTCCGCCAAGTGGTTCTGGCATACCCAGCAGGTGAGTTTGGCGTGTCAGGGAGGTGGTACCGGTGAGTCGAGCAGGTGGTTCCGGCGTGCTCAGCAGGTGGTTCAGGCGGTTCTGGCAGGTGGTATCCGTCTGTTCGGGGTGTGGTTCCAGCATCTCATGAACACGTTTCTGGCAAGTCTGAGATTTGGTTCCAGCCGGCCCGATAGGTGTTTCCGCAGTGTCCGCCAAGCGGTTCTGGCGTAGTTGGCAGGTGATTTTGGCATGACTGGCAGGTGGTTCCAGCAAGCCTGGCAGGTGATTCCAAAGTGTTCACCAACTGGTTGTGGCGTAGCCGGCAGGTGATTTTTGCGTGATCGGCAGGTGGTTCTGGCGAGTCGAGCAGGTGGTTCCGGCGTGCTCGGCTGGTGCTTCCGGGGTCATTGGCACGGGGTTCTGGCATGTCTGAGAGGTGGTTCCTGCATGCCCGGCAAGTGATTCCGGAGTGTTCGCCAAGTGGTTCTGGCATAGTCGGCAGGTGATTTTGGCATGTCCGGCAGGTGGTTCAGGCGAGTTGAGCAGGTGGTTCCAACGTGCTTGGCAGGTGCTTCCGGCGTCTCCGGCACGTGTTTCTGGCACATCTGACAGGTGGTTCCGGCATGCCCGAAAGGTGATTCCGGTCTGTCCGGTAGGTGGTTCCAGCCAGCACGGCATGTGGTTCTGGTACGTCTCAGAGGTGGTTGCGCATGCCCAACAGGTGATTCCAGACTGTCCGCCACATGGTTCTGGCACGTCTGAGAGGTGGTTCCGGCATGCCCGGCAGGTCATCCCAGAGAGTCCTCCAAGTGGTTCTGGCATAACACGCAGGTGATTTTGGCGTGTCAGGCAGGTTGTTCCGTTGTGCTTGGCAGGTGGTTCAGGCTTGGCCGGCAGGTGGTTCCAGACTGTCCAGGACGTGTTTCCAGCTTCTCCGGCAGGTGGTTCTGGTACGTCTGAGAGGTGGTTCCGCCATGGCTGGCAGGTGATTGCGGACCGTCCCCCAGGTGGTTCTGGCATAGCCAGCAGTTGATATTGGCCTGTCCGGCAGGTGGTTCCAGCGAGTCGAACAGGTGGCTCCGGCGTACTCGGCAGGTGGTTGCGGTGTGTCCGGTAGGTCATTCCGGCGTGTCCGGCACGTGCTTCCTGCACGTCTGAGAGGTGGTTCCGGCATGCGCGACAGGTGGTTTCGGAGTGTCCGCCAGGTGGTTCTGGCGTACCCGGCAGGTGATTTTGGCGTGTCCGGCAGGTGTTTCTGGCGAGTCGAGCAGGTGGCTCCGGCATGCTCGGCAGGTGCTTCCGGCGTCTCCGGCACATGGTTCTGGTGTGTCTGAGAGCTGGTTCCGGCAAGTCCGGCAGATGATTCCGGAGTTTTCCGCCAAGTGGTTCTGGCATACCCGGCTGGTGATTTGGGCATGTCAGGTAGGTGGCTCCGGCGTGCTCGGCAGGTTGTTCAGACGTGTCTGGCAGGTGTTTTCCGTCTGTTCTGGGTGTGGTTCCAGCATCTCATGCACATGGTTCTGGCACGTCTGAGATGTGGTTCCGGCCGGCCCGACAGGTGTTTCCACAGTGTCCGCCAAGTGGTACTGGCGTAGTTGGCAGGTGATTTTGGCATGACCGGCAGGTGGTTCCAGCAAGCCCGGCAGGTGATTCCGAAGTGTTCCCCAACTGGTTGTGGCGTAGCCGGCAGGTGATTTTTGCGTGTCCGGCAGGTGGTTCTGGCGAGTCGAGCAGGTGGTTCCGGCGTGCTCGGCAGGTGCTTCCGGGGTCATTGGCACGTGGTTCTGGCATATCTGAGAGGTGGTTCCGGCATGCCCGGCAGGTGATTCCGGAGTGTTCGCCAAGTGTTTCCGGCGTAGCCGGCAGGTGATTTTGCATGTCCAGTGGTCGTTCCGGCGGGTCGAGCCGGTGGTTCCGGCGTGTCCGGCAGGTGGTTCCGGTCTGTCCGGCAGGTGGTTCTGTGGTGTCCGGCACGAGGTTCAGTCTGAGAGGCTGTGCCGGCATGCCCCTCACGTGATTCCGGCTTGTCCCCGAAGTGGTGCTGGTGTAGCGGGCAGGTGATTTTGGCGTGTCCGGCAGGTGGTTCAGGCGAGTTGAGCAGGTGGTTGCGACGTGCTCGGCAGGTGCTTCCGGCGTCTCCGGCACGTGTTTCTGGCACATCTGACTGGTGGTTCCGGCATGCCCAAAAGTTGATTCCGGTCTGTCCGGTAGGTGGTTCCGGCGTGCACGGCACGTGGTTCTGGTACGTGTCAGAGGTGGTTGCGTATGCCCAACAGGTGATTCCGGACTGTCCGCCACGTGCTTCTGGCACGTCTGAGAGGTGGTTCCAACATGCCCGGCAGGTCATTTCGGAGAGTCGTCCAAGTGGTTCTGGCGTAGCCCGCAGGAGATTTTGGCGTGTCCGGCAGGTGGTTCCGCCGTGCTCGGCAGGTGGTTCAGGCATGGCCCTCACGTGGTTCCAGTCTGTCCAGGACGTGTTTCCAGCTTCTCCGGCAGGTGGTTCTGGTACGTCTGAGAGGTGGTTCCGCCATGGCTGGCAGGTGATCCCGGACTGTCCCCCAGGTGGTTCTGGCATAGCCAGCAGTTGATATTGGCCTGTCCAGCAGGTGGTTCCAGCGAGTCGAACAGGTGGCTCCGGCGTTCTTGGCAGGTGGTTCCGGTCTGTCCGGTAGGTGTTTCCGGCGTGTCTGGCACGTGCTTCCGGCACGTCTGAGAGGTGGTTCCGTCATGCGCGGCAGGTGATTCCGGAGTGTCGGCCAGGTGGTTCTGGCGTACCCAGCAGGTGATTATGGCGTGTCCGGCAGGTGTTTCTGGCGAGTCGAGCAGGTGGCTCCGGCATGCTCGGCAGGTGCTTCCGGCGTCTCCGGCACTTGGTTCTGGTGTGTCTGAGAGCTGGTTCCGGCATGTCCGGCAGATGATTCCGGAGTGTCCGCCAAGTGGTTCTGGCATACCCAGCAGGTGATTTTGGCGTGTCAGGGAGGTGGTACCGGTGAGTCGAGCAGGTGGTTCCGGCGTGCTCAGCAGGTGGTTCAGGCGGTTCTGGCAGGTGGTATCCGTCTGTTCGGGGTGTGGTTCCAGCATCTCATGAACACGTTTCTGGCAAGTCTGAGATGTGGTTCCAGCCGGCCCGACAGGTGTTTCCGCAGTGTCCGCCAAGCGGTTCTGGCGTAGTTGGCAGGTGATTTTGGCATGACTGGCAGGTGGTTCCAGCAAGCCTGGCAGGTGATTCCAAAGTGTTCACCAACTGGTTGTGGCGTAGCCGGCAGGTGATTTTTGCGTGATCGGCAGGTGGTTCTGGCGAGTCGAGCAGGTGGTTCCGGCGTGCTCGGCTGGTGCTTCCGGGGTCATTGGCACGGGGTTCTGGCATGTCTGAGAGGTGGTTCCTGCATGCCCGGCAAGTGATTCCGGAGTGTTCGCCAAGTGGTTCTGGCATAGTCGGCAGGTGATTTTGGCATGTCCGGCAGGTGGTTCAGGCGAGTTGAGCACGTGGTTCCAACGTGCTTGGCAGGTGCTTCCGGCGTCTCCGGCACGTGTTTCTGGCACATCTGACAGGTGGTTCCGGCATGCCCGAAAGGTGATTCCGGTCTGTCCGGTAGGTGGTTCCAGCCAGCACGGCATGTGGTTCTGGTACGTCTCAGAGGTGGTTGCGCATGCCCAACAGGTGATTCCAGACTGTCCGCCACATGGTTCTGGCACGTCTGAGAGGTGGTTCCGGCATGCCCGGCAGGTCATCCCAGAGAGTCCTCCAAGTGGTTCTGGCATAACACGCAGGTGATTTTGGCGTGTCAGGCAGGTTGTTCCGTTGTGCTTGGCAGGTGGTTCAGGCTTGGCCGGCAGGTGGTTCCAGACTGTCCAGGACGTGTTTCCAGCTTCTCCGGCAGGTGGTTCTGGTACGTCTGAGAGGTGGTTCCGCCATGGCTGGCAGGTGATTGCAGACCGTCCCCCAGGTGGTTCTGGCATAGCCAGCAGTTGATATTGGCCTGTCCGGCAGGTGGTTCCAGCGAGTCGAACAGGTGGCTCCGGCGTACTCGGCAGGTGGTTGCGGTGTGTCCGGTAGGTCATTCCGGCGTGTCCGGCACGTGCTTCCTGCACGTCTGAGAGGTGGTTCCGGCATGCGCGACAGGTGGTTTCGGAGTGTCCGCCAGGTGGTTCTGGCGTACCCGGCAGGTGATTTTGGCGTGTCCGGCAGGTGTTTCTGGCGAGTCGAGCAGGTGGCTCCGGCATGCTCGGCAGGTGCTTCCGGCGTCTCCGGCACGTGGTTCTGGTGTGTCTGAGAGCTGGTTCCGGCATGTCCGGCAGATGATTTCGGAGTGTCCGCCAAGTGGTTCTGGCATACCCGGCTGGTGATTTGGGCATGTCAGGTAGGTGGCTCCGGCGTGCTCGGCAGGTTGTTCAGACGGGTCTGGCAGGTGTTTTCCGTCTGTTCGGGGTGTGGTTCCAGCATCTCATGCACATGGTTCTGGCACGTCTGAGATGTGGTTCCGGCCGGCCCGACAGGTGTTTCCACAGTGTCCGCCAAGTGGTACTGGCGTAGTTGGCAGGTGATTTTGGCATGACCGGCAGGTGGTTCCAGCAAGCCCGGCAGGTGATTCCGAAGTGTTCCCCAACTGGTTGTGGCGTAGCCGGCAGGTGATTTTTGCGTGTCCGGCAGGTGGTTCTGGCGAGTCGAGCAGGTGGTTCCGGCGTGCTCGGCAGGTGCTTCCGGGGTTATTGGCACGTGGTTCTGGCATATCTGAGAGGTGGTTCCGGCATGCCCGGCAGGTGATTCCGGAGTGTTCGCCAAGTGTTTCCGGCGTAGCCGGCAGGTGATTTTGCATGTCCAGCGGTCGTTCCGGCGGGTCGAGCCAGTGGTTCCGGCGTGTCCGGCAGGTGGTTCCGGTCTGTCCGGCAGGTGGTTCTGTGGTGTCCGGCACGAGGTTCAGTCTGACAGGCTGTGCCGGCATGCCCCTCACGTGATTCCGGCTTGTCCCCGAAGTGGTGCTGGTGTAGCGGGCAGGTGATTTTGGCGTGTCCGGCAGGTGGTTCAGGCGAGTTGAGCAGGTGGTTGCGACGTGCTCGGCAGGTGCTTCCGGCGTCTCCGGCACGTGTTTCTGGCACATCTGACTGGTGGTTCCGGCATGCCCAAAAGTTGATTCCCGTCTGTCCGGTAGGTGGTTCCGGCGTGCACGGCACGTGGTTCTGGTACGTGTCAGAGGTGGTTGCGTATGCCCAACAGGTGATTCCGGACTGTCCGCCACGTGCTTCTGGCACGTCTGAGACGTGGTTCCAACATGCCCAGCAGGTCATTTCGGAGAGTCGTCCAAGTGGTTCTGGCGTAGCCCGCAGGTGATTTTGGCGTGTCCGGCAGGTGGTTCCGGCACGTCTGAGAGGTGGTTCCAGCATGCGCGACAGGTGGTTTCGGAGTGTCCACCAGGTGGTTCTGGCGTACCCGGCAGGTGATTTTGGCGTGTCCGGCAGGTGTTTCTGGCGAGCTGAGCAGGTGGCTCCGGCATGCTCGGCAGGTGCTTCCGGCGTCTCCGGCACGTGGTTCTGGTGTGTCTGAGAGCTGGTTCCGGCATGTCCGGCAGATGATTCCGGAGTGTCCGCCAAGTGGTTCTGGCATACCCGGCTGGTGATTTGGGCCTGTCAGGTAGGTGGTTCCGGCGAGTAGAGCAGGTGGCTCCGGCGTGCTCGGCAGGTTGTTCAGACGTGTCTGGCAGGTGTTTTCCGTCTGTTCGGGGTGTGGTTCCAGCATCTCATGCACATGGTTCTGTCACGTCTGAGATGTGGTTCCGGCCGGCCCGACAGGTGTTTCCACAGTGTCCGCCAAGTGGTACTGGAGTAGTTGGCATGTGATTTTGGCATGACTGGCTGGTGGTTCCAGCAAGCCCGGCAGGTGATTCCGAAGTGTTCCCCAACTTGTTTTGGCGTAGCCGGCAGGTGATTTTTCCGTGATCGGCAGGTGGTTCTGGCGAGTTGAGCAGGTGGTTCGGGCGTGCTCGGCAGGTGCTTCCGGGGTCATTGGCACGTGGTTCTGGCATATCTGAGAGGTGGTTCCGGCATGCCCGGCAGGTGATTCCGGAGTGTTCGCCAAGTGTTTCCGGCGTAGCCGGCAGGTGATTTTGCATGTCCAGCGGTCGTTCCGGCGGGTCGAGCCGGTGGTTCCGGCGTGTCCGGCAGGTGGTTCCGGTCTGTCCGGCAGGTGGTTCCGTGGTGTCCGGCACGAGGTTCAGTCTGAGAGGCTGTGCCGGCATGCCCCTCACGTGATTCCGGCTTGTCCCCGAAGTGGTGCTGGTGTAGCGGGCAGGTGATTTTGGCGTGTCCGGCAGGTGGTTCAGGCGAGTTGAGCAGGTGGTTGCGACGTGCTCGGCAGGTGCTTCCGGCGTCTCCGGCACGTGTTTCTGGCACATCTGACTGGTGGTTCCGGCATGCCCAAAAGTTGATTCCGGTCTGTCCGGTAGGTGGTTCCGGCGTGCACGGCACGTGGTTCTGGTACGTCACAGAGGTGGTTGCGTATGCCCAACAGGTGATTCCGGACTGTCCGCCACGTGCTTCTAGCACATCTGAGAGGTGGTTCCCACATGCCCTGCAGGTCATTTCGGAGAGTCGTCCAAGTGGTTTTGGCGTAGCCCGCAGGTGATTTTGGCGTGTCCGGCAGGTGGTTCCGCCGTGCTCGGCAGGTGGTTCAGGCATGGCCGTCACGTGGTTCCAGTCTGTCCAGGACGTGTTTCCAGCTTCTCCGGCAGGTGGCTCTGGTACGTCTGAGAGGTGGTTCCGCCATGGCTGGCAGGTGATCCCGGACTGTCCCCCAGGTGGTTCTGGCATAGCCAGCAGTTGATATTGGCCTGTCCGGCAGGTGGTTCCAGCGAGTCGAACAGGTGGCTCCGGCGTTCTTGGCAGGTGGTTCCGGTCTGTCCGGTAGGTGTTTCCGGCGTGTCTGGCACGTGCTTCCGGCACGTGTGAGAGGTGGTTCTGTCATGTGCGGCAGGTGATTCTGGAGTGTCTGCCAGGTGGTTCTGGCGTACCCGGCAGGTGATTTTGGCGTGTCCGGCAGGTGTTTCTGGCGAGTCGAGCAGGTGGCTCCGGCATGCTTGGCAGGTGCTTCCGGCGTCTCCGGCACTTGGTTCTGGTGTGTCTGAGAGCTGGTTCCGGCATGTCCGGCAGATGATTCCAGAGTGTCCGCCAAGTGGTTCTGGCATACCCAGCAGGTGATTTTGGCGTGTCAGGGAGGTGGTACTGGTGAGTCGAGCAGGTGGTTCCGGCGTGCTCAGCAGATGGTTCAGGCGGTTCTGGCAGGTGGTATCCGTCTGTTCGGGGTGTGGTTCCAGCATCTCATGAACACGTTTCTGGCACGTCTGAGATGTGGTTCCAGCCGGCCCGACAGGTGTTTCCGCAGTGTCCGCCAAGCGGTTCTGGCGTAGTTGGCAGGTGATTTTGGCATGACTGGCAGGTGGTTCCAGCAAGCCCGGCAGGTGATTCCGAAGTGTTCCCCAACTGGTTGTGGCGTAGCCGGCAGGTGATTTTTGCGTGTCCGGCAGGTGCTTCTGGCGATTCGACCAGGTGGTTCCGGCGTGCTCGGCAGGTGCTTCCGGGGTCATTGGCACGGGGTTCTGGCATATCTGAGAGGTGGTTCCGGCATGCCCGGCAGGTGATTCCGGAGTGTTCGCCAAGTGTTTCCGGCGTAGCCGGCAGGTGATTTTGCATGTCCAGCGGTCGTTCCGGCGGGTCGAGCCGGTGGTTCCGGCGTGTCCGGCAGGTGGTTCCGGTCTGTCCGGCAGGTGGTTCTGTGGTGTCCGGCACGAGGTTCAGTCTGAGAGGCTGTGCCGGCATGCCCCTCACGTGATTCCGGCTTGTCCCCGAAGTGGTGCTGGTGTAGCGGGCAGGTGATTTTGGCGTGTCCGGCAGGTGGTTCAGGCGAGTTGAGCAGGTGGTTGCGACGTGCTCGGCAGGTGCTTCCGGCGTCTCCGGCACGTGTTTCTGGCACATCTGACTGGTGGTTCCGGCATGCCCAAAAGTTGATTCCGGTCTGTCCGGTAGGCGGTTCCGGCGTGCACGGCACGTGGTTCTGGTACGTCTCAGAGGTGGTTGCGTATGCCCAACAGGTGATTCCGGACTGTCCGCCACGTGCTTCTGGCACGTCTGAGAGGTGGTTCCAACATGCCCGGCAGGTCATTTCGGAGAGTCGTCCAAGTGGTTCTGGCGTAGCCCGCAGGTGATTTTGGCGTGTCAGGTAGGTTGTTCCGTTGTGCTTGGCAGGTGGTTCAGGCTTGGCCGGCAGGTGGTTCCAGACTGTCCAGGACGTGTTTCCAGCTTCTCCGGCAGGTGGTTCTGGTACGTCTGAGAGGTGGTTCCGCCATGGCTGGCAGGTGATTCCGGACCGTCCCCCAGGTGGTTCTGGCATAGCCAGCAGTTGATATTGGCCTGTCCGGCAGGTCGTTCCAGCGAGTCGAACAGGTGGCTCCGGCGTGCTCGGCAGGTGGTTCCGGTCTGTGCGGTAGGTTATTCCGGCGTGTCCAGCACGTGCTTCCGACACGTCTGAGAGGTGGTTCCCCCATGCGCGACAGGTGATTTCGGAGTGTCCGCCAGGTGGTTCTGGCGTACCCGGCAGGTGATTTTGGTGTGTCCGGCAGGTGTTTCTGGCGAGTCGAGCAGGTGGCTCCGGCATGCTCGGCAGGTGCTTCCGGCGTCTCCGGCACGTGGTTCTGGTGTGTCTGAGAGCTGGTTCCAGCATGTCCGGCAGATGATTCCGGAGTGTCCGCCAAGTGGTTCTGGCATACCCGGCTGGTGATTTGGGCATGTCAGGTAGGTGGCTCCGGCGTGCTCGGCAGGTTGTTCAGACTGGTCTGGCAGGTGTTTTCCGTCTGTTCGGGGTGTGGTTCCAGCATCTCATGCACATGGTTCTGGCATGTCTGAGATGTGGTTCCGGCCGGCCCGACAGGTGTTTCCACAGTGTCCGCCAAGTGGTACTGGCGTAGTTGGCATGTGATTTTGGCATGACCGGCAGGTGGTTCCAGCAAGCCCGGCAGGTGATTCCGAAGTGTTCCCCAACTGGTTGTGGCGTAGCCGGCAGGTGATTTTTGCGTGTCCGGCAGGTGGTTCTGGCGAGTCGAGCAGGTGGTTCCGGCGTGCTCGGCAGGTGCTTCCGGGGTCATTGGCACGTGGTTCTGGCATATCTGAGAGGTGGTTCCGGCATGCCCGGCAGGTGATTCCGGAGTGTTCGCCAAGTGTTTCCGGCGTAGCCGGCCGGTGATTTTGCATGTCCAGCGGTCGTTCCGGCGGGTCGAGCCGGTGGTTCCGGCGTGTCCGGCAGGTGGTTCCGGTCTGTCCGGCAGGTGGTTCTGTGGTGTCCGGCACGAGGTTCAGTCTGAGAGGCTGTGCCGGCATGCCCCTCACGTGATTCCGGCTTGTCCCCGAAGTGGTGCTGGTGTAGCGGGCAGGTGATTTTGGCGTGTCCGGCAGGTGGTTCAGGCGAGTTGAGCAGGTGGTTGCGACGTGCTCGGCAGGTGCTTCCGGCGTCTCCGGCACGTGTTTCTGGCACATCTGACTGGTGGTTCCGGCATGCCCAAAAGTTGATTCCGGTCTGTCCGGTAGGTGGTTCCGGCGTGCACGGCACGTGGTTCTGGTACGTGTCAGAGGTGGTTGCGTATGCCCAGCAGGTGATTCCGGACTGTCCGCCACGTGCTTCTGGCACGTCTGAGAGGTGGTTCCAACATGCCCGGCAGGTCATTTCGGAGAGTCGTCCAAGTGGTTCTGGCGTAGCCCGCAGGTGATTTTGGCGTGTCCGGCAGGTGGTTCCGCCGTGCTCGGCAGGTGGTTCAGGCATGGCCGTCACGTGGTTCCAGTCTGTCCAGGACGTGTTTCCAGCTTCTCCGGCAGGTGGTTCTGGTACGTCTGAGAGGTGGTTCCGCCATGGCTGGCAGGTGATCCCGGACTGTCCCCCAGGTGGTTCTGGCATAGCCAGCAGTTGATATTGGCCTGTCCGGCAGGTGGTTCCAGCGAGTCGAACAGGTGGCTCCGGCGTTCTTGGCAGGTGGTTCCGGTCTGTCCGGTAGGTGTTTCCGGCGTGTCTGGCACGTGCTTCCGGCACGTCTGAGAGGTGGTTCCGTCATGCGCGGCAGGTGATTCCGGAGTGTCCGCCAGGTGGTTCTGGCGTACCCGGCAGGTGATTTTGGCGTGTCCGGCAGGTGTTTCTGGCGAGTCGAGCAGGTGGCTCCGGCATGCTCGGCAGGTGCTTCCGGCGTCTCCGGCA